>NC_139949.1:45785590-46140590 GCF_963454915.1 Gymnoscopelus microlampas | reverse complement strand
CTGTCTGGTCTCTCCATTCTGTAGAATGCGTTGGTGCCAGCCAGGGCAAATGAGTTATTTTCTGCTCCTTTTCTTTTTCCACCATCACCTCTATTGATAGCCTACTGTACGTCAGTCAGTCGGTCAGTCAGTGGTAAAGTCAGCTGTTCACCTGCGGGTTTTTATGGTGAATGGGGGAAGTCCAACTTTGCTGACTGCACGATATAGTTATTAATAACACTATGCTGTGATTCACTGGTATCATGATGCAACAATGAATTGTTTTAACTTTAATAAAATGAACAAAACTCAGTATCCTGGAACAGTGGTTTCTTGACAACCAGCTCGTCTGGCTGGTAAAGGCCCAGATTTAGCCTCTCGGTGACTAAGTTTGTTCCGATAGTCGCCATACAATCTCTCTGATAATAATGCCTCAGCTTACTGCACCAAAACTGCCACCCCACACATATATTAAGATCTGCACATGCAGGGGTGCACTGGTCGCTTCACGTCACACCACTGCGTTCCTTCCAGCAGTTGTTTTTTATGCAGGATCACGCACACGCACAAACGTACATGCACCAGCGTGCACTTGCGTGCCTGCGAGCATGCGTTCCTCTACTATAGTCACACACTGCTACTACTGTAGTACCCAATACCGCTGTTGTAGCCTAGCACGCAGATTAGTTGTTGGTAGCTACTCAGGAAAACAAAAGCCGGCAGCAGTAGGCACTTCACACTCCATAAGATGTGCAACCCAACTCCTGTCTGGTCTCTCCATTCAGTAGAATGCGTTGGTGCCAGCCAGGGCAAAGGAGTTCTTTTCTGCTCCTTTTCTTTTTCTATTTTTTTATTTTTTTTTATTGTGATGTTCGTTATTTTCATATAATTTTTATTGAAGAAGTCAGTTTTACAGGAGGATAAACAATGACAGAACTCTTCAAATTGTCTGTGAAAAAAACAAACGCAAAAGACAAACACAAACCCCCCCTCCCAACCCTCACAAGAAAGTAAATTACATGGTATTAAAAAGTACAGAAAAGAGGGCAAAAAGTGGAAAAAGGAGAGAAGAAAAACAAAAGCAAAACCTGAGAAAAAGAAAAGGTAAAAGAAAAAAAAACTCAGCCAAAAGAGTATCCGAGTAGATGACATGACAGCATGTATTATACAAACAAGGCACAGAGAAAGCTCAACCCATACCGTTCTCAAACACTTGAGGGGTCACCTCGAGCACGGGCTCCGTCGCAGGAGACCGACCACCTATCCAACAGGGGTTGCCATATTTTCAGAAAGACCTGTTCTTTTTTGATGATTGCATACCGAATTCTCTCCATATGTAGAACACTGCCCAAGTCTCTAAGCCACTGCTGGAACAGAGGACTAGATTCAGATTTCCATTGTTGCAAAATTAAACGTTTGGTCAGCAGAGTGCACAAAGAGATGGCTTGACCCTCAAATAATTTAATAGAGGGATTAAATGTCACAAATCCAAACATAGCCAGCAGTGGATCGGGCTCAATGTTTTTTATTGAAAGCCTTTGAAATCCTTTTCTTTTTCCACCATCACCTCTATTGATAGCCTATGCATTCTATTATCCTACATTTCTATCTATACTTCTATAAATCCAGGCATTCCTTGGAAATGTTTCAAAAACGAAACAAAAACATTTCTAACTAAAACTACTTTATGCACACAATTTATCAAACTAAAAATAAATATTTCATATTATGTTGGTCAGAGCTTGTCTGTGCGCATCCGCACGCGTGCATGTGCGCGTGTGCACGTGATGTCATTACAATAGCGTCCCCCAGTTAAAAAAATCACCAATTACACTTGCCCGTTGGTTCGACTTGCCCCCATCCCTAACCGCACACGGAAGCCACGTGGTCAGAGTAATGGGATGTTGGACTTTTTGTAGTTCCCTGCACCACTAAGCACAAAGTCTCAATTCTGCATTCTTCAACAGCATTGCTCGACATAATTCTGACACCTTCACCATGGAGCATCTTTCCGCTTTTTGCAGCTTTTCATCTTTTCTTGCATTTTGGATTTTAGCCCTCTCCGACTGCCTTCAAGGAAGCCCTATCTCTGATTTCAGACCTGAATTAATTGGGATACCCTTATGTGTAGGTTAAATTCTAATTTGTAATTTGCAAATGAATTCTTTAATTCTCACTAACATGATCTGCATTCTTCCACACTAACAGGATTCAAATGATGTATTCTACACTCCCAATGTGAAGGTAAGAGTACGTTTAATTATCTGCTGTACGTTGTCAGTGGCAGACAATAACAAAGTGCATGTACTTGAGTATCTGCATACTTTACTTTTTTTTGGAAGCTTATGACTTTCATTCCACATTCCACTCGACAACATAGGAAGGGAACCCTGCCACACAAACTTAAAATACATTGAATTAACCAGTTATGCTCTATACATTTTTTGGGGGAAATAGCAGATCAACAAGCTCACAACAAGTCACAATGCGACTCGTTGGGAGCTTGTAGATCGGCTACTTTCACAGTTTTTCTTCATTTTATTTCGGGAAATTTCGGGAAATATTTGTAGTATTTCGTAAAAACGTCTAAATTTCAATACAGCAATGCATTTAAATTAAAAAGAAAATGTACTTTATTTGTACTTTTGTACACTGAAGTATATTTTCTTTTAACTAATTACTCCAGTACTATTACTATCAGCAAGTTATCAGCGCGAGCACACTGACTCCACTATTTATTTATTCTTAAAATGCTGGACCCTATCTCGTCCTTCATACTTTACCCTAGAAACTTCATTCAAACTTTAAAGTGTTCAGCTTTAATGGGAATGGTGGGCTTTTAATTCTCTTAATTTAAATGTTTTACACTTTGTGATCTGTCACACAAGTTTGATACAGAATACAGACCCTGCAAAAAATAAACACCCTGCTAAAAATACAGACCCTGCTAAAAATACAGACCCTGCAAAAAATAAACGTTATGCTATTCTTTGCTATAGTTTTTTTTCCTTCCTTCCTTTTCATCTGACCTCCTCAGGGCTGTGCACCCTGGGAGGGCACGTGCACACTTATAAAGAAAGAGCACATTAACCACTGAAACCTTCGTTAACTGGTGTCCCCCAGGGCTCTATTATAGCCCCGTCCATTGTTCCCTCCACACCAAATGTCTTTGGAGAAAATAGCAGATCTACTTACCGTAAGATAGGGACACCTACGGTTCAAGTGGTCAACCTTAGCATTCCTATTTTGGGCACATTTATCTTGGGCAGATATTTTCTGGAGAATTTTCATTGGAATTCATCAAAACGTGCAACTGCAGGAAACTTGGCAACACCTACCGAAAACTGAGGATGACTGGCAATAATTTACGTGTGCACTGAGCACGTACAGTATGAAAACCTGGGGGTTACCCTAAAATGTTACCTAAATTAACCCTGAGGGCAAATTATGTTAATTAATGGCATACAAGGTTTGTAGGGATAGGGGTACTG
Source organism: Gymnoscopelus microlampas (assembly GCF_963454915.1). Taxonomy (NCBI): domain Eukaryota; kingdom Metazoa; phylum Chordata; class Actinopteri; order Myctophiformes; family Myctophidae; genus Gymnoscopelus; species Gymnoscopelus microlampas. Next base: position 46,137,120 of record NC_139949.1, on the reverse strand, counting down.
AAATAATCTCTGGTGTAAGCACATACACATATCTGAAAAAGTAAGGATACACCTAGGATCAAACCTGTGGTTTTCTATACAAGTGGGGCAGTGATATTCACCATAAAGTGGTGCTAGAAATTTAAAAAAATCTTATTTTGCTACTTCCCCCTGTGTTTCTGGATTATGCTTCAGGGAACATGTACCCAAAAAGGGGGCTTGGGGCCCCTGAGACCATACGGCCCCGAGTTGGGAGTGTTCAGTATCAACCTGTGATATAGAGACACACGGCCGCCTACAAATTCACGCCCACAATTGAGAGAGCGCACCCACTGGAGGTCCGGGAGAACAATGTCCTGCAGCTGTCAATGCAGTCCCTATGAGAGGCATCGTAAAATACCGTAATTTAACTGGTTGACTACTGAGGCTGTAGCAATTTTTTTGTGTTCTAATAAAGTGTCCCATTTGTTTGATTTGTCCTTTTTAATGTGACATATCTGCCATCTCAATATACAACCCATAATATACTATACTATAACATACAGTACCGTCCTTCTGGCCGATCCGCACGGTCACAACTTCTTTTCTGTTCTGGCCCCACAGTGGTGGAATGAACTTCCCACTGATGTCAGGACAGCAGAGTCACTGCCCATCTTTCGCCGCAGGCTGAAAACCCACCTCTTCAGGAAACACTACCCTTCCTCTCTGCCTGGCCTACTTGTTGTTAAAGGAGAGATCCGGACATTTTAAGTGTTATCTTTGATGTGTCACGAATCACTCACCAACATTGAAAGGGACGTTGAGTTATTCCAGAGAGTCCCCTTCGTCCAGTCTGGCGAGCCCCTCGCCAGACTGGTACATGATACTCAAACATGCACTGAATGTCGCGAACGAGCGACCATTCGTGCAGAACGAGAAGACGCAGGTTGCTTGTTTTTCCATAGACGCCAGGTTCTATGGAAGAAACAAGCTCCTGCTCATTTGATTTTGCTATTTTGTCTCATCTGTTTAAGGAAATAGGTAGCTGATATATTGCACTTTTACCTTAGCGCTAGGTAGGTACTCTGTATGTAATGTAATGTAATAATGTACATCGTTCTCCCGGACCTCGCGTGGGTGCGCTGTCTCAATTGTGGGGGTGAATTTGTAGTCCGCCGTGTGTCTCTATATAACCTCGCATCACCAGTCTTTCCACCTCGGAGGAAAGCCTGGTATTCATTATTAAATTGCCCGTGTGATCCGGTCTAGGCCATAAAAAAAAGCTTCTGGTTCCGGGTGCTGCGGGTTCCGTTTTGCGGAGACGCTTTTTTTTGGTACCCCCTGTTTGTTTCCCCAATCCCTATTTAAATGGAATAGAATTTCACCGTGGGATAACAAAGGTAGACAGACGCTAAATAGTCTCCGGAAAGTACACTCGCATTTATAATTATTTTGTATTTTAAAAATAACGCGGATGACTCACCGGATCAGAAACCGAAAAAGATATCGATCCCAGGCTCTATATAGCCCCAGGGGAAACAGGAAACAGGAAATAACTCTGGAAAGAAGGTAGCAGAAAGCATCCTGAAGGCTGGGCTGGGGCCTGGCTCCCTAAAGATAATTAATCAATGGCCCATACCGTTTCTCACGATCCCACCCCCACAAGCGTCATATATTAAGTTCAGCACATGTGAGAAAGTATCTTTGCTGCTTTCCTCAAGAGCACTGCTGAACATAGTAAATCTGACACCTTGACCATGGAGTATTCTTCCACTCTTTGCATCTTTTCATCTTTCCACACAATTTGGATTTTTACCCTCTCAGGCTGCCTTCAAGCAAACCCTATCTCTATCTCTGATTTCAAACCTGAATTAATTGGGATGCCCTTATGTGTAGGTTTAAAAAAAAGAAGAAAAATAAATGTTTTGTCCATGGTCATTTTTTTAATAATTTCTTCAATTCTCACAAATATAATCTGGTTTCTTCTATATAAACAGGATCCAAATGAAGTATTCTACACTCCCAGTTTGAAGGTAAGGGCACCTACTTTGTGTTTATGTAACAAATATGTACATTACTATGTACACGATCATGAAATTTTGCTTATTGCAAATAATTGCGATTAATACTTTTGGCATTGAGAATTGGAACATAAAGAATAATAATTACATTTCTGTTTGCCTTTTTTAGGCTTTGTAAACAAATACTGCACAAGGCAGATAATGACAAATAACTTAAATATACACAAAAATGACACAATGATAATCAAAACAGGCCAGAATAGGCCATGCATTTAGATTTGTAACAATTGCGGAAATAGCAGATCTACAAGCTCCCAACACATCACGATGCGACACATTGTGAACTTGTAGATCTTTTTCAACAGATGAATGTGTACAAGAATGGAAACGATAATACAAAATAATTGCGATTAAGTCAAATAATTGCGAATATGTCATAATTGTGACAGGCTTAGCCATATAGCCTTGTGGATAACCTCATTGGACTGCAGTATAGAGTCCTTGTCCTTCAATGATGTTGCCCTAGAAATCGCCTGCTACAACTTAGCAACCACCTGTTTCGCCCCATCAACATCCTAGTAACCACCTGTTAGATGATAGCAACCGCCTAACAGCACCCAATCTGATTGTCTGCAAAAACCTTAGATTTAACAATAATTGTACACAGCTCTCTGTTTTGCACTTTCACTATCAGATTGTTTTTTCTCTCTGTCAAGTTCAACTTCTCATACATTTAAAGTTATCTCTTCAATGTATAACGTAATAAAGTATGATTCCACTCAAACATTAATTATTTTCAAACGTTTTATACATTATTAAATCAAATGCTGTTTATTTTATTTTATAGCCTATTTGAACGTACATTCCTCTCCAATGCTGTTTCTACTGAGCATAATGTCTTAATATTTTGTTTTCGCAGGACTCCTGCATTAATGATGTGTACAGGTGTTTTGAGCTGGAATTGAAAACCATAAACAGTACATGCAATCTCACTGATGGTCAACGTTACCAAATAAACCTGACGAGGCATTACTTGAATAAAACACAAGCTGTAAGTAATTGGTATCCCGACATGAAAATGTATTTTCTGTTTACTAAAGAGCCGGAGAGACAGGGAGACCCCCATACTGAACAAACTATAGCAATGATTATACTATCATAATTATAGAGCTGTTTACACACTGTAACACTTATTGTATCAAAGAAACATCACTTAGATAGATAGACATCAGACAGACAGACAGACCGACCCACCGACCGACCGACCGACCGATCGATCGATAGATAGATAGATCGATAGATCGATAGATCGATAGATCGATAGATAGATAGATAGATAGATAGATAGATAGATAGATAGATAGATAGATAGATAGGTAGATAGAAGAATAAAGAATAAAGAGTGATCAAAAGTTCATTTGCTGGAAATAATGCAATAACTCTTCTCTACAGGGATCAACAAAATCTGAACACTGTGACTGTGAGATCTGGCCACCACGTAATGTAACAGAGTTTCTTCAGAATCTTCTCAAACTGAAAGAGGTTTTCGAAGAGAAAAATTCAAGGATGTAGTCATTACCCTTAACCACTTGAACCCCAGTATCCTAATTCTGGGAGGAACCTTCGCCAAAAATAGCCGATCTTCGAGCTAGCAAAGAGCTGCTGGCAAAGAGATTTGGTGTAGAGTGAAAAAAAGAGAGTACCAAGTACAGTTGCAACTCAGGTCCGTATAGAGAGGGTTACAGTGCTTAAGTTCTTTCTATGATAATAATCCAAGAGAAAGAACTTAATGCACAGCACCGTATTTTTTTTATTTGACACCTTAACCCATTAAGACCGGGAACGCATCTGTGTCATTTTAAGATTTCTTTGGCTATTCAAGAATAGCTTATCTACAAGCTCAAAACGCGGCACCGAGTGCTGCGCTATGAGCTTGTAGATCTGCTATTTTTGAAAAATCGTGGACATTTGTGCAAATCTTTGAAACTATATTTTTTTAAGTGAACATTTCTAGCTCAAATCTTTGCTTCTGGGGGAAAAAAAACGTATGTTGCTATATCAGTGGTAACCAGACATTTCGCCCTAAATCCATTTCGCCCGTGTTTTTGAGCGGACATTTCGCCCACCCCCAGATGTTTCGCCCAGACATTTCGCCCACCCCCAGACATTTCGCCCAGACATTTCACCCACCCCCAGACATTTCGCCCAGACATTTCGCCCGACATTCATTATAAATATATAATCAATCAGTTGTGCGAGATTCATTATAAATGGCTTTATTTAAGAGGGGAATTTCAGTCATCCGCGGACTACTTTTTTTCGCCGAAAAAGTATAGTTTTGGACCATTACGGAGTTATGTACCGATAGGGACAGAATCGTAAATATTTTTCGTGGGGACTGCGTTTGCCCCACTGACTGCGTCTCTCACACACACACACACACACACACACACACACACACACACACACACACACACACACACACACACACACACACACACACACACACACACACACACACACACACACACACACACACACACACACAGAGAGAGAGCTTTTATCTAACCCTAACCCTCTCTCATTCTCTCACACAAACGGCCAGCTAGCTTCACTATATATTATTAACTGTAGCGGGCGAAATGTCCGCGAAATGGACGAAATGTCTGGGCGAAATGTCCGACTTTTTTGGCGAAATGTCTGACTTTTTGGGCAAACTGCGAAATGGGCGAAATGACTGGTATTCATATCAGTGGTTCATAAACATTTTCATGTCAAGGACCACCCAAAATGATATGTACTTGGCCGTGGACCACCGGACCCCCATCTCAATATATTTTGTTCCAGGGACCCCCCTCCCCCCCCCACCAGAAGCAAAGATTTGAGTTAAAAATATATTTAAAGATTTGCACAAATTTTCACGGTTTTTCAAAAATAGCAGATCTACAAGTTCATAGTGCGGCACTCGGTGCCGCGCTATGAACTTGTATATCTGCTATTTTTGAATAGCCAAAGAAATCTAAAATTACGTTCCCGGATTGAATGGGTTAAACGCTAGGAAAAAATGGCAAAAAAAAGGTTTCTCTCCTTTAACTGTTGTGTATATACACTGTGTATTTATGTTATATGTATTTTATTTAAAAAAAAGATGACTATTTTTTCTTAGGCTTCTGCAATGTCTGAAGAAGCCGAATGTACCTGTACACAAGATGTAACAATAAAGACCACCTTGAACCTTGATCTTGTCATCAGACCAGCTGTTCTTCATTGTAAACGGGCATGAAACCTATAGAGCGTCGCAGTTCCCGCCCACTTCCCGGTGCCGGAAGTAAATACTCAAGGCATTTTTCCCATTGACTTTTACAAAAATATTTATATAAATTAATTTAAGCCTAGAATCAAGCTATCCAGGATAGCGGTGAATCATGACCATAAAACGTTTGATTCTGTGAAAAAACTTTTTTGAAAACGGCAAAACAAAGGGTATTTATTAAATATTGTATATCATATCATTAAATATAAAATTTAAAAAAATCACAGAAAAAAAGGTTTTATGGTCATGATTCACCGCTATCCTGGATAGCTTGATTCTAGGCTTAAATTGATTGATATAAATATTTTTGGAAAAGTCAATGGGAAAAATGCATCGAGTATTTACTTCCGGCACCAGGAAGTGGCCGAACTGCGATGCTCTATACGCTACGAAATTCCTTCAAATGTAATCAAATGGACCCTTGGAGGGTCCATTTGGACACTCTCTTGAGTTAAATCAACACTGAGTATTTTACTGTGTACTACAGTGTCATGTAGGATCCCTGATTAGTTCAATGTACAGTGCAGACTGATTCTCTGCAGTGGTGGAAAAAGTATTCACATTTTTTACTGAAGTAAAAGTATCAATACTGAAATGTAGAAATACTTTGTTTACAAGTAAAAGTCCGGAATTCAAAAATGACTTGAGTAAAAGTACAGAAGTATTGGTATCAAAATGTATATAGGGTTGAAGTGGTTAATGTATGTTTTGTAATAATAATCTAAATCTACAAAGTAACTAGTAACTAAAGTTTTCAAATAATTGTAGTGGAGTAAAAGTACAATATTTGCCTCTGAGATGTAGTGGAGTAGAAGTAAAAGTACTGAAAACTGGAAAAACTCCAGTAAAGTAAAAATACCTCAAAATTGTACATAAGTACAGTACTTGAGTAAATATACTTAGTTACTTTAGACCACTGATTCTCTGTACATAATATGACAATGTAAAAGACATGACAACATGAACTATTATCTCGTAAAGGATGAGGAGTTACATCTTGACATGTTTCGGCCACAAACGTGTTGTGGACAACACAGAGATGCACAAACAAACTCCACATTTGGTTCCACTGGGGATAGAACACAGAACCTTCTGCGTGTAAAGCAGACGTGATAAGCACTACACCATCGAACCTGTTTTGAATCTGGGTTCAGACATGATAACCACTACACAACCACTCAATATAAATTATGTATTTGATTAAATAGTTAATTAGTAAGTGAGTGAGTGAGTGAGTGAGTGAGTGAGTGAGTGAGTGAGTGAGTGAGTAAGTAAGTGAGTAAGTAAGTAAGTAAGTAAAGTCAATTAAGTAAGTAAGTGAGTAAGTGAGTGAGTGAGTGAGTGAGTTAGTTTGGGTCTGAGGGAGACAACAAATGTATCTTTTGGGTCTTGAGCTGAAAACGTATGGGAAACCGTGATCAAGAGAGAGTTGGAGCGTGAAGCCATTGAACAAACAGGTTCTATGGTGTAGTGGTTATCACGTCTGCTTTACACGCAGAAGGTCCTGGGTTCAAACCCCAGTGGAACCTTTTGTGGTATATATATATAATATAGACCATGGTCCCCAACACATATTTAACATGAGTATGTCCCTAAAATGTGTCTTGGGTACGGCCACATAAACAGAGTAAGAAAAAGTTAACTCAACAGAGACAGGTTCAATCCCAGGACCTTCTTATTGTGAGACCAGTGTGCTACAAACAGGGCCCAGGCCCACTTCACCTATCGTCGCTGTCGGGCAGAAACCTCCTATCTCCATATTCTAAAATGAATGCCCTAGCTACTTGATCACACTACAGTGTCAGTGACAACAGTGTTGTTACTTTTGAATTTAAATCCTAAAAAGTGACAATTTTGAACATATGAGGTTTCCACCCGACAGAGATGCTATGCTGTGTCAGGACGAATACTTCTACATAGTAAAGAAAAACAAAATAACTCTGTGTACAAAAAGGAACCAAATGGACCTGTAACTCAGACAGTGAGTGTACAGATGGAACCAAATGAGAACCAAAAATTACAGGTCCATTTGGTTCCATCTGTACACTCTCTGAGCTAAATTAACACTGAGGATTTTACAGTGTACTGCAGTATCATGTAGGATCCCTCATTATTTCATTGTACAGTGCAGCCTGGTTCTCTGTGCATTATTAGTCCTGTAGCAAGCCCTCAAAAAAGGCCTTAGTTTTTGAGATACCCCTACCCGAGGTAGAACAAAACACAACCATGTTTTTTCTTATCTTTAGGGTCTCCCATTAATGAAATGGATTGTTGTGAAATTTTATTTTGGGGCAAAATTAGTTTTTTTGGCTATTCTTTAGAACTACCCCAATCTTTGAAAAAGGCAAATCCGAATAGGGCAAAGGTGACCAAATATGCTATAACCTGAGAATGCTCACTCTTATCTTCATCAAATTTGCTGAGGTATGAACCAGGTGTCTACCCTACATCACCAAAGAGTCAGAATGTAATTTACCTAAAGAAATACTGAAATATAGTCCTTTAAACATACCTTTAGTTTAGGCGGAAATTGTACTTTTCTAGTGAGGACTCCTCTACTTTCCCTCATTTAGAAAAACAACATACATTTATGTCAAATAAGCTGTTACTGCATAGCCTAAGATGCTATTAAACAATAACCAGTGGTTGTGTGGAGAGATCTAGTACAGTTTTATTGCAAATTAGACTTCTTTAGACATAACCCATCTCTGGAAATAAAACATTATAGGCGGGTGCAAATATGATTTGACCCAAAAATAATTAGAACCAAAGGTTTCTCAATGGTTTATTGTAGTATCAGGTGTACTTAATAACATATCAAAAGTTTACCAAAATCTGATCATTAGAAATGTCAAATGTCCAAGATGGCCGTCACCAGTTCCTTAAAAGACCATTACTCCTTCATTATTTGCCCTACACAAGTCATTTTGGTGCCTAATCCAATTTTTGGTGATCTAGGAATCCAATTAGCATATATAAATTATAGTCAAGTGATTATAAGTACAATTATATATTAAAGCAATTGGTTATAAGCATATTTAACAATGTAATTTGACATTTCTCCCTTTTCTACATGCCATAATGCCCAGGATTGGTGAATTCATCACCTATACATGTAATTCACATTCTGTTGAAGCTTTCAAGATTTCTTTTGATACCAATAAGGAATGAATGAATTATTACTGGGTGGTAGGTACTGTGACATTTGTAAAACATGGCTGCCAATGTGATAGACTGGGAATATTACACAAATCTTGGAAGAAATTCACTGAGAAATGTCTTCACCAATTTGTTTGTAAAGGTGTCTGGTTCCCAAACTGGGGGTCCCCCAAATGATTTTGGGGGGTCCCCACCCAGATGGTTAGCTTGATGTGCAACATTGTTTTCAATACTCAACAGTAAACAAACCAACATACAGTATGTGTATACAGGGTATCTGCACATTTCTAAAGTTACAATTGAATTACTCTTAAGACTCAATATTATCTCAAATATTAGGTAAGAAAGAGGCAAACATTGTGAAAATAGCCGATGTACAAGCTCACAACGCTACACTAAAAAGAATGGCCACTTCTCTGGTCTATGGGGAAGATGGACTCCTAAGTGGGGATACAGTGGAGAGAAATGGCCCCTTATGGGCCTAGAGAGGATGTGCAAGTCAGTACAGAGCTATCACAACATGTATCTAGTGTCTGGGTGTCTAGGCAGGGGTGGTGGAGGAGTGTGGCGTGGATAAGGTGCAGATGTGCTTGTCACAAACATCTCCTTATTCCTGAGACTAGTAGTTGTGTGAGGTTTTAGTGCAAAATTAATTTCACATGACTTTATTTTATGATTGGTACTGCTGGCAATAAGCTTGAACCTTGATATTTTTAACAGCAAGAAGGTACGTATAGGGGACAGCCCATGACGCCCTGGGCTCCAGTCTCCCCATAGAATCCCAATCTAACCGACCTCCACGCCCATAAGGGGCTGTGTCTCTGCTGCTATCTCACAAACAAGCATTGCTTTAGGCAAACACCAAGTTTTTGTTGTGGAGCTGTTCTGGAGAGGGGAGAGGACGCTCTGAGCCATAATGATAAGTCACTGGGGGCCCCTGGGAATATTAACGGTCAGCCACCACGACTCTCCTGTGAGCCAGTCCGACATACACCCTTGTCTGCCTGACACACAGTCATGCACCACCACGTGGAGGTCTTACAACCAGCACTATGGGGGGGCGACCCTCCTTACGAATGCCTATGCCCACTCACGAGCGCCTATCTCGGGCATAGGAGCCAGCCAGACCCGCCAGGAGGTCCATTTGGCATACATACATATGTATATGACACAGTCTTGCAACATGTGGAGGTCTTACAACCACCACCACTGGGGACTGTCCTCACTACCTATGCTAACTAAAGAGAGCCTATCTCGGGAATGCCTATCTTGGGAGCAAGCGTGGAGGTCCACTTGGGACCAGTGGGACTATCCAGTGAGCCAGGCGACATAGGGACACTCCTCTCAGCCTCACGCATTAGCTAAATTCCAATACCTTAATTTCTGCCTCCTCCTCACTCCGTCCTCCAGCGTGCCGTGACTTAGAAATCGTTTGCATCCCAAATGCTAATTTGCTTTTGGAGGAGCTGAGAACGAGGAGAGCGCAGGCACCCTAAGCCACTTGGAGTGAGATCTGGCAAAGATACAAGTTTATCTTTCATGTATCGTTTGCAGAACTGTCTTCGTTGAAATGGCGTATCATTTCTGTTGGAGGTTTTGCATGTCGGACATGGGGGGGAGGAGAAGCTCAGGGTCTCCTTGGCTCCTAACTTTGCTCTTCTGTGCTCCAAGTGCCCAGGGAGCAATCCAGTGACCCCCTATACTCCCCTCTACCCACCTGAGGGGAACCCCAGGCCCATTTATGTTGGGCGGGGATATGCCCTGCCCACACATCCAGGTATATCCCGCTTTGCACCCAGTGTAAACTCTAGACCAGACCCACACCCCATACTCCCCCCTGTCTAGGCACCCAGTAGATACTCGGTTCTGACAGCTCTACACTAACCTCCTCTACACTAACCTCTTTGCACACTCACACTTATTGCCTTCCTAATGTGTTAAAACATCTATTTAATGTTTTTCAAAATCTTGTGTCTACAAGATGACACTGCGCTTGTCCACGAAAAAAATAAATATTCTCGTGTATGTAGGGGAGGAGTTGGGTGGGTAAGGGGAGGGGTGCAGAGAGATTGGTTCATAATGCAAGACATTTTTTTGGGGTGGGGTGTATAGTCAAAGATGAATTTAGTTTGGGCTAAATTTGATCCACAGAGCTATCCAAAACCTTTCAATATTGAAAATATTCTCAACTGACAATATTCTCTGCCACCACCTTCTGAATTACTGCAAATTGTGACTATTAGTTTTGTTGTGTTTTGAGGATATCTTGAAGCCTTGTTCCAGTAAAAAATAAATATAAGTAGTTGGACATTTACTATATAATTAGTTAAACGGGTGACCATTTCAGTGTTTTAATCACAAACAAAATATTGGATTTCACAATTATCTAATTGTATCTCTGCAATTTGGACAAGTCCAATGGATTCCCAGGCGCTTTTTTAGGGTACGGTGCTTTTTTTCATATATGCAAAGTACAGCACCATATTCAATCACACTCACACATGATTGCTGTGTGTGGCAGGGGCAACATGAAGCCATGTCATTAATTAATGGATATATGAATTTATGATTTCAGTAGTAAGAACTTTTTATATACACATCCAAACCAAAGGTGCATAGATTAATTCATTTTAAGAATTGCAGGCCTCAATACAGAGAAGCATTACACAAATGGAATACTGTGATTAGGGGTATGTATGTCTAAAGACATCTCATTTGCAATAAAACTGTACTAGATCTCTCCACACAACCACTGGTTATTGTTTAATAGAATCTTAGGCTATGCAGTAACAGCTTGTTTGACATAAATGTATGTTGTTTTTCTAAATGAGGGAAAGTAGAGGAGTCCACACTACAAAGGTACCATTTCCGCCTAAACTAAAAGTGTGTTTAAAGGACTATATTTCAGTATTTCTTTAGGTAAATTACATTCTGACTCTTTGGTGATGTAGGGTAGACACCTGGTTCATACCTCAGCAAATTTGATGAAGATAAGAGTGAGCATTCTCAAGTTATAGCATTTTTGGTCACCTTTACCCTATTCGGATTAGCCTTTTTCAGAGATTGGGGTAGTTTTAAAGAATAGCCCAAAAAACTAATTTTGCCCAAAAATAAAATTTCACAACAATCCATTTCACTAATGGGAGACCCTAAAGATAAGAAAAAACATGGTTGTGTTTTGTTCTACCTCGGGTAGGGGTATCTCAAAATCTGAGGGCCTCTGCTACAGGACTATATATGCAGTGCTTAATTCGTAAATCATTAGGTGCCGGAGCTCATGAACCCGACTAAGCAACACAGACAGACTACTGAGAGAGATGCACACCAGTGTCACGGTACCGTTATTCTTTGATTCTTTGAGACACACATACGGGTTATCATACGCCATTCCTTCACCGGGTGAAACGACACAGCTTTCACCATTGGAATTGCATTACGGAACGCACACATTGTTACATTTTGTGGGTTTATTTCGTCATAGCGGAACATATGGTGAAGTATCGTAGTGCGGGGGGTCATTGCAACAATCACAGATCTTGTGAAAAATGAAAACGGGACCGCCAAATCAAACTTGAAGAGGAGAGAAAATGTGAATTCTTTGCTCACATGTAATTTCAGCTATTTTATTTGTTTCAATATGTATTGTGTGTTGAGTACTGACATTTAATAATTTTGTATTTGCAACTGTACTAATTGTTTTTGTATGCTTTTTTGTGTCGACCCCAGGAAGACTAGCTGGTTGCCACGGCACCAGCTAATGGGGATCCTTAATAAAATAAAATAAAAATAAAAACACAAAACTATTCTCTGGAACAGTGGTTCTCAAACGTTTTCATGTCAAGGACCCTCATATTAATATGTATTTGGTTGTGCTAGGCGGGACCCCCATACAAGATTTGTGTTGTTAAAATGTTTCAAAAAATATTCCAAACGTTTTTCACGTTTTGTTTTTAAATAGCAGATCGTACATAAGGTTAAAGTGGCTAAACTGATCTTGATGATATTAACTATTTTTTGCAAGGGAACCCCTGGAACCCCCTGGGGGTTCCCCGTCGGACCTCAGTTTGGGAACCACTGCTCAGAGTGTGAAACAGCGGGGTGCTGCTGGGTGTGTGTACGGTACCTGTTCCGTCGGGCGTGGCTCTCACGAAGGTGGGCAGCATCTTGACGGCAGCGCGGCTGTGCGTGTGTTTACCCAGACCCCTCAGCATCTCTCTCCTCAACCGCACACACACCTCCTTCAGCTTCGCCTCTGACAGACACAGCGGCTGCAGATACTCCTCCACCTGGGGGGGGGGGCAGAAAAGAGATGGACATGAAGAGAGAGAGAGGGAAGTATGTATGTACTGTATATGCTATAAGTATAAGTATAGTGTAAAACAAAACAAAAAAGAGAGAGAGATGTAAGACTCTAGGGCAGGGCCCGACAAGCCTAGTGCTTCTCCCTCGCCCCTTTTCAGACTCTTGGACACTGCTAGGATAATAGTGGCGATTTGTAAAATGTACTTTTCTACTTATATACATTATCAAAAAAAAAAATAACTGAACTGAACTGTATGTCACAGTATGATTGGAAAACCAGTCAGATTGAAAAAGGAGCACTCGTTTTCACAGACGGAGACGTGCCGTCTGAAGGTGACAGAATCGTAAATCATCGCCCCAGCCTCGGCAGCTCCGAAACGTCATTTCTCCCCCGCCACGGGGGAGCATGGTACAGTAGGTGAACGCGAGGAAAACAAGCACTCCTTCAATCTGACTGGTTTTCCAATCATATATACATGTTAACACACACACGACATCTGTGTGTGTTAACATGTATAAACAAGGCTCCATTGGCCTTAAAAACAAGGCTCCAAACATCCCAAAACAAACTTGTAAGGCTACTTCTTGGCCTCAATTACAAAACCCATCTAACCCATGCCCATTTTGCTAGGATTGGATGGCTTAGGGTTGAGGACAGAGTACAGCAACTTGCTATGGGCCTGGTCTTCAAGATACACCACAACATTGGGATCCCCCTGTATTTGTCAAAATACTTCCAAAATGTTAATCAAGTCCATGATCATAACACCAGAGGCAGCTCCACAAACCATGTTCAACCCAGATTTGGCACAACAAAGGGAATGAACTCGTTCTCATGCTATTCATCTAAAATGTGGAATGCCCTACCAAAAGGAGTAAAGGAGTGTAAAACCCTACTCACTTTCAAAAATGCCCTAAAGACTTTCAAAAATGCCCTAAAGATACACCTTCAGGAGGCTGCAATTCAAAAATGGCCCCTGTCCAAGTCCTAACCTACCCCATGTCCTAACCTAACCTACCCCCTCCCCCCCCCTCTCTCTTTCTTCTTTTGTACATATTTTTCACCCTTCATACCAGTAACCTGTAAACTGATTGTATGACATTCTGTATAGTAGTGTGTATATCTGTCTGTCTCTTATATGTCATCATGATTTGTGTGCATGGGGATCTCATCTTAAACAAGCTAAGTGCTTAATGAGCTATCCAGTTTAGTAGACCTTGTATTGCGAATTTGTACTTCCATGTACTGTTATGTACTGTCATGTACTGTTCTCATGTCTTACTAAATAAAGTACATCAATCAATCAATCTCTGCATGCGTCAGTCGCAAAGCTTATTGTGGCCAAGGCAGAGATCCACAAAGGAACTCTGCACAGGTCCTACTGGGGATCGAACCCAGGACCTTCTGTGTGTAAAGCAGACGTGATAACCACTACACCATAGAACCTGTTTGAGTCTGCACACCAAATTGTAAAGAGGTTCTTCTAAGGTGTAGTGGGGTTCTCAAGTGGGTCCCGGGGACCCCCAGGGATCCTCCATGGGGCTCCCCAGAGACATTACTGTAAAACTGACTCTCGGACAGAAAGAAAAGAACCGTGGATGGAAAACAAACAATTTACAACCATCACATTACCATGAAACACTAAAGCACAGGTTCTACTGGGGGTCGAACCCAGGATCTTCTGCGTGTAAAGCAGACGTGATAACCACTACACCACAGAACCTGTTCACTGCATGATTTTGGACATGATAGAGTCTACATACCGAATAGCAAAAACAGGTTGTTTGATTTAGTGCAGTGGTTCTCGGGGACCAAGAAGGGTCCTTCATGGGGGTCCCCATTTAAATGACTCTCAGAGAGAGAGCGAACAACGTACAACCATCACATTACAATGAAATACTAAAGGACAGGTTCTACTGGGGGTCGAACCCAGGACCTTCTGCGTGTAAAGCAGACGTGATAACCACTACACCATAGAACCTGTTTGTTGACTGGCTTCAGATGTGATAACAACACTGTAGCATGTTTGAGTCTGCACATCAAATGGCAAACAGGTTCTATGGTGTAATGCAGTGGTTCTCAAAGTGGGGTCCGGGGACCCCAGGGGTCCTTCATGCAGCTCCATGGGGTCCCCAGCAAAATGAATTAAGGATCTTTGTTGAACTGCCTTTCAGACAGAGAAACGTGGACTGAGAACAAACAATCTACAACCATCATGTTACCTTGAAACTCTAAAGCACAGGTTCTACTGGGGATCGAACCCAGGACCTTCTGCGTGTAAAGCAGACGTGATAACCACTACACCATAGAACCTGTTTGTTGACTGGTTTCAAACTCAAGCAAGTAACCATGAGTGCTTTTTTGTTTTCGGGAACATTCCGCTGACTCTGTGTGTGTGGTTCCCAAACTTTTTCATCTCAAGACCCAAAACTGTCTCCCTGGGACCCATACTTACACATAAATAAATAAAATAGGTAAATAAATACAATTCACACATGCATTGCTGGTCCTGTTGCTGTACCAATTCATGTTTTGCTTTTTTCTTTCTTTCTTTTTTTACTTCCCATTACTACAGAATCTGACACAAATTCGGCCATTTAACGCATGCTCTTATCCAGAGTGACTTAGAAAGTGTGCAAGTGACATTTAGGTCTGTCACGATCACAAATTTAAGTACAAGCTTACAACGTGTCACTTTGTGACACGTTGTAAGCTTGTAGATCTGCTATTTCTCCTTTTTTTATATTTGAAAATGTGTGAACATTTTTCAACATGGAGACGATTCTGACGATTATGCAAAAAATAATCACAATTATCTCAAATAATTGCGATTAGACAATTATGTAATAATTGTGACAGGCCTAGTGACATTGTGACCCTCATCAACAGACAACACAGTGGGCAGGCAAGCAATCAGATTCTTGACCCCAGTCAGCCACTAGATGGCGCTAATGTCAACTTCATCTGAAAGAGGTGCGATGAGGCGAGTGTGTGCCAGCGTCTGACATCTTCTGTAGGAAGTGGTATTGTTTGGCTGTTGAGACATTTCAACACATATTGCACTCTGGAGACTGTAGATACAATGTTCAGCTGTAGATGGACTGTTTTCCTGTTTCCTCACGAGGTGGAAAAATAAACGCAACAAAGAAGTGTGTTCAAGTCCAAAACAATCACACATACATTTTAAACCATCTTTTAAAGCATTGGTTCTCAACCTTTTAAGGCCACAACCCCCCCCCCCCCCCCCCAAAAAAAAAATATATATAATATGTGAACTGGGGACCCCCCCTGCTCTGACAAGAACTCAAGGAGTTGAGGCATTACATTTAGTTTGACTCGGTTCCACAAATAAATATTGTGAAAATAGCCGATCTACAAGCTCACAACGCGTCACGTTGGGGCGTTGTGGGCTTGTATTTTCACAATATTTGCCACTTTCTTATATTATTTGACAATTTGGCCAGTGTTTGACCAGTTTTTGTAGTATAGTTTGTTGATTACTTTAGATGCAGTAATGGTATTTTTTCATTTCATCTCATTTCTTTTTTGTATTAAAAAGGTCTTAAAAGTCCTTAAATTGTCACTTTACTCATCTGGGGACCCCCCCCCCGCCAAAATCATGCAGGGACCTCCCTAGGAGTCCCAACCCACAGGTTGAGAACCACTGCTTTAAAGCAGATGATTATTTTGACCATAACATGCAAACTAACAACATTGCAGTGTTTGGAGTCAGCTGCTATTTACTTGAAAGAACTGAAATAGAGGAATATAAATCCTGCTGGTTAGACAGACAGACAGACAGACAGACAGATATCTCAAACACACAGTTTACATAATACCCCACATATTATAACTTTTATTAGCTACTTGTATTATACCTTGCATTTTATTACATTAGTACAGTTTGGCAGAGTACGCCACGCTGACGTTTCCCGGCACATACTTGCATGAGCATGTGACAAACACAACCTCTTGAATCTTGAGACAAGTTTCAGCATAGCATCGTTTTGCAATAGACCCGTTTGTTCACAATTGTAAGGTCGTGTAAGGCATTGGTTCTCAAACTTTTTCATGTCAAGGACCCCCAAATTGATACTTATTAGCCCGCGGACCCCCATTTGAAAAGATATGCCAGGGAAAAGATTTTTTTACGGCTCTAGCAGTGATTCTCAACCATTTTAATTTCAAGGACCCCCAGTTTGACATGCATTAGGGCTACAGACCCCCATTTACTGGCATTTCTATCACTTGGACCGCAATTTATATTGTAAAATCTATGTCAAAACGGGTCCATTTGGTTCCATTTGTACACTCTCAGAGTTACAGACCCATAAGGGTGCATTTGGTGCCTAATCTATCATTTAGCTGGGGACCCCCTGGAACTCCCTCAAGGACTCCTGGGGGTCCCCGGACCCCACTTTGAGAACCAATGGTGTAAGGTGCTTTCGTTTTAGGATTGTGGTACAAATTGTCGCACAACTTTCTTTTAACCACAAAATGGAACATAAAATATGATTTGAATCTGCATGGTTTCCTGCACAAGTGCTGACATTGTTTTTTTTACCATTGAGATAATAGAGCCGGCCTGCTTGCTCAGGGGATAAATTGAATCTTGACCAGCAGGTCAACATTTTCCATTGGTTCTTAAAAGTGGGGTCCGGGGACCCCCGAGAGGACCTTGGGGGGGTTCCAGGGGGTCCCGAGCCCAGCAAAATGTGTTAATAGCAATCATTTTAACCCCTTTATCCATATTTTAATATGGATAGCATCACTTTGTGCCACACTGCCAGCTTGTACATCTGCAATTTTTGAACATTTATCAAAAGTCGTGAAAGCGTCTCAAAAATCTTGAATAACTTTAACATTTTTTTACACAAATGTTCTCTTCTGGGGGTCCTTGGCACAAAACTTTTTCAGATGGGGGGCCGTGGCCAAATATATATCAATTTGGGGTCCAATTGGCATGAGAGTTTGAGAACTACGCAGTGGTGGAAAAGGTACTCAAATTCTTTACATAAGTAAAAGTACCAATACTGCAATATAGAAGTACTCTGTTACAAGTAAAATAATTAAAGAATTAAAAATGTACTTGAGTAAAAGTACAAAAGTATTGGCATCAAAATGTAATAAAGTACCAAAAGTAAAAGTACTAAAATGTTTGAAAATAGCAGATCTACAAGCTCACAACGCGTCGCATCTCGACGCGTTGTGAGCTTGTAGATCGTGTGAGCTGTTGGATACCGTTGACCTCATAAACGCAGAGTACCCTGTCACTTCCCCTCTCTAACCTCCACTTCCTGTCTCTCTACATGCTCTTATCTAAATGAAAAACCATCTCTGAGAGGAGAATAAAAGCGTCATGGGATCAAACAAACCCATTCATTCTGTTGCATCCCTATTCTGGGGGGGGGAACATAAGCCGAAAATAGCAGATCTACAAGCTCACAACGCGTCACAGACGCGTTGTGAGCTTGTAGATCCGCTGTTTTCGGCAAAGAGGTTTGGTGTACAGGGAAAAAAAGAGTTCCCGAGCCGAAGGTCAAGTTTACAAAGGGTTGAAGTGGTTAAATGTCTGGAAATACACATTTACAGTAACATGAATCCAAAATGTAGTGGGGGTCCCCGCTTCAACTCTCTCTCAGCTAAGGGGTCCTTGGCCTGCAAAACACATTAGACCGTGACCTCATGGATTTGTTTTAAATTCAAGACACCGAATGCAGCTCAAATGTATTTACCCATTCAATCCGGCAACGCATCTGTGTCACTTTAGATGTCTTTGGCTATTCAAAAATAGCTCTACAAATCTACAAACATGAGCTTGTAGATCTGCTATTTTTGAAAAATAAATCGTGAAAATGCGTGGACATTTTTGAATGTATATATATACATTTGTAACTCAAATCTTTGCTTCTGGGGGTCCCTGGGACATATCATTTTGGGTGGTCCTTGACATAAAAAAAAAATAACAACATAAGTTTTTTCTTTTTTTAAACTGTTAGGATTCAGAAGACATTTTGTAGAATCCCCCAGAAGCAAAGATTTGAGTTAAAAAAAAAGTTGCATTAAAAAACATGTATATTCAAAGATGTGCACACATTTTCACGATTTTTGAAAATAATATGCAGATCTCGTGCGGCTCGTATGAGCTTGTATATCTGCTATCATTTGAATAGCCCAAAGTATAAAATAATGGTTATACTGTAGCTATAATAAATCTAAAATGACACGGTATGTGTTCCAGGTCTTAATGGCTTCATATAGCTCATATTAATAACTTTTTCTCTCAGCTACAGTACTTTTCCACAGACGTGTCTGATCAGGCCTCGTCTTGTCTTGGTTCTGTCCGACTGTATATTTTCTATTGTTCCTTTACTACGTCTTACTTTCTCCTCTCTCTCTCTCTCTTACACGTTTCCTCTCCTCTTCTCTCACTGTGAGTCTATCCACCAGCCTCTTTGTGTTTTTTTTTATTTATTGTGCATAAAGATGTTTCCCCTCAATTCTGCAGGAATTCCATCTCTCTCACTCTACTCTGTCTCTATGCCTGTCCACGCCCTCTCTCTCCTCCACCACCTCTCTCTCTCTCTCTCTCTCTCTCTCTCTCTCTCTCTCTCTCTCTCTCTCTCTCTCTTGCCCTCAGTGGTGGAAAAAGTACTCAAATGTAAAAGTATCAATACTGCAAAGTAGAAGTACTCTGTTAGTGAAAGTGAAAGTCCGGAATTCAAAAATACAAAAGTATTAGTACTAAAATGTTTGAAAATAGTAGATTTACAAGCTCACAACGCGTCGCATCGCGACGCGTTGTGAGCTTGTAGATCGGCTATTTTCAAATAGCCTGGGTATAAAATAGGGCTGAAGTGGTTAATGTATGTTTTATAATGTAATAATTTATATCTGCAAAGTAACTAGTAGCTAAAGCTTTTAAATAATTGTAGTGGAGTAAAAGTACAATATTTGCCTCTTGAGATGTAGTGGGGTAGAAGTAAAAGTATAGACAATTGGAGTACTCAAAATTGTACTTAAGTACAGTACTTGAGTAAATGTACTTAGTTACTTTCCACCACTGCTTGCCCTCTATTGTAGCATGTACAGTATCTCTCTCACTCCTCCCCCCCTCTCTCTCTCTCTCTCTCTCTCTCTCTCAGGTACAGTATATTATATCTTGTCTTGTCTCTGCATGCTGGGTCCCAGCAGAGGGGGGCGTGGGCCGTGGCGTGGGCCCACCAGCATGCCTCAGTCATGACTGCAGGCTTTTTTTCTTAAAGGGACACGTCATCATTTCTGGATTTATTTGACAAAATGAAATTATGTTGGTGTACACGTATAGAGGTAAAGACACACTTACACCTACTCTATTTGGTTTTACCCCAAAACCAATGTCTCAAGATGAATTTCAAAATATCAACCTACTACCAGTATACTAAAATTATTATTTTTTGACTTACTAATACATTAACATTATATTTGGAAATTAATAGACAATTGTAAAAAATATTCATTTGAGAAAATATATTTGAAGTACCCAATGTATAAATATATTCTTACAATATATTTGTCCCAAACATATGCTCACTTATATTCTTTACACAATTGCTTGCATAAAAAGTGAAATATACTGATAGATTTAGTGATCCTGTCTCCTGATCAACCCCCTAGAGATGACTATATACAGCTGCAATTTACACATGGTTGAACTGTACCCGAGACATAGTCATCCAAAAGAAGGGAGAGGCTTTGTTATGGTGCAAAACAGGCTCTGTGAGACATACGTCACACTATTCTCACACTATTATGACTAATTCTCAGGGCTGACTGCTCTCATTATCACCAATTATGACAGAATGAATGGGGATTTCAACATTCACATACAGTAAAGAACAGTGCTGTCTCTAAGGCTATGGAATGCATGAATTTATATACATATATTCATAAAATATTATTATTATCCCTTGAAAGTGGAGTATTTCCTGGTGCCTTTAAAACTGCTGTTGTAGATGGTGTATTTGTTGTGAAACATTGACTAAAGAAACCTAACAACACTAGCTTCCCTATTCTGGGTGCGAGCCTTTGGGTAAAATAGCTGATCTACAAGCTCACAATGCGTTGCAAGGCGATGTGTTGTGAGCTTATAGATTGGCTATTCTGACGAAGATATTTGTTGTACAGGGAAAAGGAGAAGGCCTATAATAGACCACTGGGGGACACCAGTCAACTAAGTATATAGGATTCAACTGGTTATTGCTTTTTTTTCTTTCTTTTTTTTTTGAATTTCTTCATAATTACATGTCTCAAATAGAGAAGTGAAAAGTGATTAAACTTTTGTCCCCTTTGCCTCAAACTACCATCCCCTCCAAACAGCCAGTGCTCTGTCATATCAAAGATTGTTAATTTAGGAATATACACCATCCCAATTAGAGCCACTAGAGGTGACATGGTACACAGATCCTACACATGGTCTTCTAAGTGGGCGCCGGCCTCTGATGGCAAATCTCACGAACGTCCAATGTTTTCTGTTTACTGGTGCTAGATCCCACGAGAGTGTGTTTCTGGGACAGAGAAATGTGGATAATAAAGTTGTTTTTTTCCTGATTTGTCTCTCTGAAAAAGGCCATTTTAGTTTCAAAATGTTCTGAATATTGTGTGGCTTCACTGGCTTGTGATGATCGGGTCCAATATTTAGTTCAGTGACCATGGGGCTAAAGAATGGTTCAGAAGGTGTGTTCACGTTCACTCTCCCATTGAAATGAATAGACTCCAACCTGCTTCCACTCTCCTAAAAAGGCGTCCGCCCATGTCACACAGATACGGGAAGTAAACCGGAGATGGTGGGTCTTGCTATTTCCGTCTTGGGTCATATCCAGTCCAACTGGAATAGATCCAGGTCATGTGGTGAACTGGGAGATCTGGGCGATCTGGGAGCACCCACCACACCTCAGGCATGAAACCAGCTGCTCTATTGTCTTTAATGGTCAGTCGGTTGCTCTGGTATCACAGCCTTCAGCAACGGGTGTCGTTTTTATACAAAAAGTAGATGATCCTGTAATTTCACTTACAAATGAACCACTTAGCCCCTATATACACTTAGTTGACCCACCCAGTGGGTCTGACTTGACTTGCCCTCCTCCTTTTCCCCCTCTGTCTACACCAAATATAATATATATTTGTATAAATATTGTATTATATAAATATAAATCGTATTTTAAGGTTTTCAGAAAAGAAGGGATACAAAAAATCACTTAAATCTGCTTAAGTCATCTCTTTGACTTAGGCAATTATATCTGCCTAACTCTACTCTACCTAACACTGCTGACTCATCCTGCCTTGCTTGTTACATCAAAAATCATATCTTGTTACACCAAAAATCATATCTGCCTAAAGTCATCTCTTTGACTTAAGCGGCCTATACGGCAGATAGTGATTTTGCAATGTAACAAGCATTCTGATAGGCTTCGCACAGTAGTGTGTTCTAGGTTTTTTCGGAGGGTATACGATACGATACGATGCGCGTGGTCGTGGGTATACGCTCTCACGTTTTCAATGGATGAAATGGTTATTAGACTGTATACGCGTATACAGCGTATAACGGTAGAACACACCACTGGCTTCGCAGGCAAAAGGGCAGGATGAATCAGCAGTGTTAGGTAGAATAGAGTTAGGCAGAAATCACAATTTGGGCAAAATATGACTTAGGCAATTATGCTAACGATTAGTGTGTGTGTGTGTGTGTGTGTGTGTGTGTGTGTGTGTGTGTGTGTGCGTGTGTGTGTAAATGGTACATTTATATAGCACTTTTATCCAAAGCACTTTACATAGATTGAGCATTACATTCACACACACATTCATATACCGATGGCAGAGGAAACCATGCAAGGCTTGCTCAAGGACACTTCGACACTAACTTTAGGGGTGCATGGGATCGAACTCGGAACCTTGCAGTTGCCATCCGGCAGCTCTACCCCTGAGCCACTACGGCCTCTGCGTATGTGTGTGTGTGTGTTCGACCGCCCCATGGTGCAGCAGAGAGGACGGGCTGATGTTTGGGATGCAGGACAAGGCAAGGGACTCACTCACCTTGCTGAGGGTGTCGGGTGGGATGCCGTCCAGCAGGCCCGGGATGTCGCATCCAGCCCCCAGCTTGGGCGTCTTGCAGCAGGCATGGTTGGTCTGAACGTTGGCCTCCATGGAGTTCATCTCTGGTCCCACAGATAACAGATTAGTCATTACATTGCACTTATCTGGACATCTACTTATAACCAGTTGAACCAGAATGCAGGCTATACAGTATTTTGGTGTTTGTCTAAATAGTTGACCAGCTGCATGTCATGTAACTAAGGACACACGGCACTATAGGGCAGTGGTTCTCAAAGTGGGGTCCGGGGACTCCCATGGGTCCTTGAGGGGGGTCCGGGGGTCCTCGACAAAAGCAGTTAAAATAGCATTTGACCCTATATATATACATTGGTTATTTTTAAATCTTGTAGATCTGTTATTTTCAACAACACAAATGTAGAATGGGGGTCCAAAAATATCGGCACAACATATTTGCGGATGGGGGTCCGTGGCCAAATGCATATTAATTTGGGGGTCCTTCGCATGAAAAAGTTTGAGAACCACTGGTCTAAATAAGACTGGTTGCTTGTCATGAATAGGAGGACAGACTGGAGGGTGTGAGGTATCATTTAGCGGGAAACAAAATATAATTTGGTCATAATTCAACTTCTTCTTTTTAACTATTTCTTCATAGTAGCCTACTGCAGTGGTTCTCAAACCTTTTCATGTCAAGGACCCCCAAATTGATATGTATTTGGCAGATGTTTTCAGACCCCCATCTGAAAATATATTTTGTGCCAGGGACCCCCAGAAGATAAGATTTATGTAAAATAATTATTCAAAATGTTCGATATTTTTTTAGAAATGTTCAAAAATAGCAGATGTACAAGCTTGCAGCTTGCAGATCTGCTATTTTTGAATAGCCAACGTATAGAATGAACGGATAAAGTGATTAAAATGATTGTGATGCTTTTGCTGGGGACCCCCCTCCCCAAGGACCCCACTTTGAGAACCACTGGCCAACATGTGTTTAAAATAAAACATGCTTTTTAAAAGTGTTAAAGAGACAGCAGTGTCTCTACATGCTGAGTAGAAATAGAAGATAAGGATTCTGACATATTGTACAGATAAAGAAAAAAGAAAAAGAAAAACAGTAATGGCATCTTTTTATATAATTTGACTGGTATAGCCTAGTATGTGGCATCTATAACTGTGGCATTCATTCATAGTCCTTGTGGTCTGTCTTGGTAGGTATGAATTTGTCTTGAGTTTACAGCTTTTCACCCATAATAAACTATACACACTAAACCGGTAAGTATAGGTTTACCTCACAGAAAGAACAGCTCGTCACATACCATATACAGTTGTCACTCATCTGTGTCACTCGCACACACAATACATAGCCATACCTCCAAGACGGTCATCTGTCATGACCGTCATGGATTAACCTTGTGTTTGCTTTGTCTCCAATTTTATCTACATAAACGATCATATTTCAAATATAAAGTGCTTACCTCATGGCCATGGATGTTACAATTATGTTCGGTTCCTCAGAAGTACCTGTATCTTCCGTATTGTTCAATAAAAAGCATTTTAATCCGATCGGTGGCCATCGGAAAAAATGGCCACCAATCGGATTAAAATGCTTTTTTATTAACAATACGGAATATACGGGTAGTTTTGAGAAACCGAACATAATTCTAACATCCGCGGCCATGAGATAAGCACTTTATATTTGAAATGTGAACGTTTATGTAGATGTAGGGGCCGTAAATGGAGTAAGAGTAAACACCAGGTTGAAGTTCATCCATGACTGTCATATTTCAGGGCTAGAATTTGTCTTCAGTTTAGAGCGTTTCACCAATAATAATAAAATAAAACCGGTGGATAGCGATAGCTGAGCTACACCTCACAGAAAGAACATCTCGTGATATGATATACAATACATACAATTGTCACTCACACACATGCAGGCTACTGTACCAAGACAGCCCTTCACACAAGGGATAAAATATAATTCTGGAACTTCAAAATTCAACTAATTCAACCGAAAGTGCCATAAGGTGAAGACAAAATAAAAACAGGTGTTAACACTTACCTTAATGTTTCACCTTGGCTTTACGTCTTGAGGGCGAGATATGGATTCTAGACTGACTGGAAGCAACTTCCTTAAATACTGTAGCAGTAACAATGGCAGGGTTTGGGACGGTATCAAGAAGACTCACCTCAAAACCAACTCACCTCAGAGGTAGGAATACTCACCCCGGAAGACTCACCTCAGAGGTAGGAATACTCACCCCCAAGATTTTCGGGGGGTAGGAACACTCACCCCATGACCTGAGAACACTCACCTCGGAAGACTCACCTCAGAGGTAGGAATACTCACCCCAATGTTTAAAAAAAGGTAGATCTACCGGCTTGTGAGCTTTCCATTTTCACAGAATGCTTTCATAATGTGAGCTTTCCATTTTCACAGAATGCTTTCATAATGATGTTTAATCCATATCTGGATTAATCCATATCTGGATTAAATTCTTTCTTTGAAGGTATAGAATTAATAAAGTGCTTTAAATAGTGCTTTAAATACATGGTAGATTTCATCAGAAAAGGTAAAAAGGTAGATCTACCGGCTTGTGAGCTTTCCATTTTCACAGAATGCTTTCATAATGTGAGCTTTCCATTTTCACAGAATGAATGAAAGGTAGATTTCATCAGAAAAGTGAACAAGGAATGCAAATAGCAAATAGCATGGTCATTTGCTATGTGTCTCCAGCTCCACACCTTGCCCCATCCACCTATTAGATATCAAACAATGAATCATTAAGTGGAATGGGATATTAGTGTTAAGTGGTCAACCCCCCTCCTCCCCTTCACTCCTGTGCCCCCATCAAACAAACAAACAAACAAACAAAGGTAGGAACCCAGAGAAATGAACATTCCAATGTCAATGTATGTTGTTAAATTACATTTAGCTAATTAAAGTGCTTTAAATACAAGGTAGATTTCATCAGAAAAGTGAACATTCCAATGTGTATAATGCAAACAAATACTTCCTTAACAAAGAAAAATGAAGAAAAACTCCAGTGAAGGTAAAACACAGGTATAATGTTTTGTTTTCTGTGTGAACACATTTGTGAGAAAAGCTTTTGGTAAGCATTATTGAACTTTAGTTACTTTAGTTACTATTAGATATACATTTCACTATTGTAAGCATTATTGAACTTTAGTTACTATTAGATATACATTTCACTATAGTAAGCATTATTGAACTTTAGTTACTATTAGATATACATTTCACTATTGTAAAACATGCATTAAACACTTTTCCCTATTTTTACCTAGGATATTTAGTTACCTATTACTTTGCTGGTATAAATGATAACAGCATAGAACATTGCATTGCACACATGCATTGTTTGAGAACTTTAGTTTTTAGAAATATTACTTTTGGTACATTTTGATGCCTTACTGTGTGTGTGTGTGTGTGTGTGTGTGTGTGTGTGTGTGTGTGTGTGTGTGTGTGTGTGTGTGTGTTTTAAACACAAATATATCATTGAACAACATAATTTGGTAATTCTATACCTTCAAAGACAGAATTTAATCCAGTATGGATTAAACGTGTCTCATTATGAAAGCATTCTGTGAAAAAGGAAAGCTCACAAGCCGGTAGATGTGCCTTTTTTAAACATACAGACTTGGTGTAGAGGGGAAAGGTTAAACCCACCCACAAAACAAAAACTCACTGTACATTACACCATTGAGTTTTTCTGGGTGAGTTTTCCTACCCCCGGGGTGAGTGTTCCGAGGTGAGTTTTCTCAGGTCCTGAGGTGAGTTTACCCACCCCCCGGGGTGACTGTTCCTACCCCCGAGGTGAGTATTCCTTTTTCAGTTGAGGTGAGTTTGTCTTGAGGTGAGTCTTCTTGTATTCTTTGGGACGGGGTGCCAACACCATAGATCGAGTTATAAGGCCAACACCCACATTACTGAACACAGGAGGATGTGTTGTTGTTCATTGCCAAATTATTCTGATGTTATCTTATCCGATACTGAACAGCCTGTGGTCGCTGCTTTCTTTGCTAAATACCAAAACGCTCGCCCCAAAACACAGTCGCCCCGAGTCAAACCCGGCGACCTCGGAATGGTATTCACCTGGTATTCCTAAACGTAACCTCAGTAAAACTATGCCTAAAGCTAACCTTATTAATTCCTAAATGTAAGCTCAGTAAAACTATGCCTAAAGCTAACCTTATTAATTCCTAAATGTAACCTCAGTAAAACTATGAACCTAACCTAACCTAATTCCCAAAGGTAACCTCAGAAAAACTATGCCAAACCCTAACCTTATTCCTAAACTTAACCTAATTGTTTGTTTGATTGATTCATTGAATACTTCTGGTCATAGGCTTGAATTTTTTTTACAGGGGCAGTTCCAAATTGCAGCCACCTGTAAGTGCTCTTTTAGAGCGGTTTTGAAGGAGATTAAGGATTCACACTTTTTTTAAATTATGACTGTTGGTAGTTTTTTTTTTTTTTTTTACGTTTTTGAAGTAGTTTGACAGGTACATGGGTGTCTTTGTAGTGTATCAGACCAGGCCCATTGCAAGTTGCTGTACTCTGTCCTCTGAGCCATTGGTTCTCAAAGTGGGGTCCGGGGACCCCCAGGGGTCCTTGAGGGAGTTCCAGGGGGTCCCCAGCTAAATGATGGATAGGAACCATATGGACCTTATGGGTCTGTAACTCTGAGAGTTAAATTAACGTTGAGTTTACAATATAAATTGGGGTCCCAGTGATAGAAATGCCATTAAATGGGGGTCCGTAGCCTAATGCATGTCAAACTGGGGGTCCTTGAAATGAAAATGGTTGAGAATCACTGCTAGAGCCGTAAAAATCTTCTCTGATGGGGATTCCCTGTCTTATCTTTTCAAATGGGGGTCGGCGGGCTAATAAGGGTCAATTTGGGGGTCCTTGATATGATAAAAGTTTGAGAACCACTGCTCTGAGCCATCCCACCCTAGCAAAGTGAGCAGGGGTTAAATGCACTGGTCATTGCACGCGGTAACTCGCCATCCCACCAGTCTTTTGTCCATTGTGTGACCTGTAGTGTAGGTGTTAAGCGATGTGCGCGTGACGTCTTCAAAATAGCGCCCCACCGTAGATTCACTAATGCAACACTGTTTAGATGAGACCTCACCTCAGTAAAACGGTGCCAACACTTAACCTTATTCCTAAACTTTAGGAATAAGGTTAGGTTTTATAAACCTTATCCTCAGTCATACAAATACAAGAAGAATAGAAGAACCGCTCGGGGCGAGCGTATTTTGGGGCGATTGTTCCGGTTACCCTCTGGTTTTGGGGCGAGCGTTAACTACCTTTCTCTCCCGTACGAAACACCTCAGAAACAGAGCTGTGCGCAATTACGCAGCGCAGTGCGGAGAAAAAGGGATAAAAGTAGCTTACTATTTATTTAGAAAAGCTAAATAAATCCTTTAATACGGTAAAAAACGAAACAACTTAAGATAGCCTATATAACAAAAACAAACAGATGATTAATAGTCGAGTAGAGGCCAAACCAAACTTATTTGCTCTTCAAAACCAAAGGAACAATTTGTTCTTTTGAAGCAGCAGGTGTTCAAATTGCGTGGAGACAAGGGTCCGACAGAGACATAACTTAATGCACATTTAAAATGTTTTGTTTTACTTGTAAAATTAACAATGTAGGTGTAGGATATCCTCTTTTACAAGTAACATCATTTTAATGTTGCAGCACTGCAGCAGCTAAAGGTGGGGCAGCCTACTGTAGGCTGCCCCACCTTTATAACGGGTGGGGCTGCAGGTTGCGACATCAAAAAGTGGTGGAAAAGTATATCTGTGCAGAATGTCCCATGCATTGGCCATTTCCCAAGTTTTCAAATGTATAAAACTCTTTTGAAAATAGAAGATCTACAAGCTCACAATGCAGTCACACCCAGAATGTGGTTATTGTATGTTTTGTAATAATAATCAAAATTGGCCTCATGGTGGCGCTATGACAGACCGCTTTACGCAGAGATGGTTTCCTGAAAGGGCCTGTCGGGTCCAGGCCCAGGGGCCCAAAAGTCACGGGGCACTCTAGAACAGTGGATATGACCCACAAACATACTGTATCAATTTGGGGGTCCTTAGCACGAAAAAGTTTGCGAACTACTGCTTGTAAGAACTGAGACCCACTGTTTCAGAATCTGAACCAAAATTACCCCACAAAGGGTATATTGTATGGTCTGGGAAACTAGGCAACTACCTGGGGCCAAGGTCAAGAAGGCCCCCTCAAAGGACAATTTTCTGCTTAGGGTCCCATTAGTCTCAAGATTCGCCTCTGCTCATGAAAGACTAAATATTTAGTTTTGCTGTTCTTTCCGGAAGCCCATGGCCCCTGGATCTTCTGTATTCTCTTCTAGAACAGGGGTGGGCAACCTTTTTGGGCCTGCTCCTGCCATTGGTCAGATCTACATTCACCAATCACTAAACAGTGAAAATAAAATCACCACCGTGCTTATATTTTATTATAGGCTGTTGATGCAAAACACTTTATTTTTTTTTGTTGACATAAAAAGGATCATAGTTTTGATGTCTACAGCAAAACTTTGTAAATGTGGACATCAAGAAAATTATACTGAAAGCCTATTCAACAACTGATTGAGGAAGGAGTGTGACAGTTGCTTTGTGGTTTAACATACTCTGAAACCTAAAAGGTTGAAGGTTTGAATCCAGAGGCCACTCTGTTTGCACCAAACTTCACAAGCCCTACTTACTGTAAAATGACAACTTTGTGTTTGTTATAACTCTGTAATGCTATAATTTTCTGTAATCACAATACAATTCTCAGGTGTTAATTTATCCATTTGTACTGTCTCAGGGTTAAATTAACACTCTAGATTTTACTAGTGGACACACACACACACCACAGACTGGCAAGTGCAATGTCATATTGTGTCACACACACATCTTGCAAAACAACAAACTCTCTCCAACGTCTCTGAACTGAAGACCATCAGATTGCCATATAAAAAAAAATCACAGAACATTTAAACCCCAGGCCAGGGTCACCAGCTTTGATGCCTTTATTCTAACTTTCTATTTTAGGCTAGTGGTTCCCAAACCTTTTCATGTCAAGGATCCTTGTCAAACTATATGTATTTGGCCACGGACCCCCATCTGAAATAATTTTGTGTTTTTCTCCTAGATTTCCTTTAGGTCACAACGCGATGCATCGCAATCCGTTGAGAGCTTGTAGATCAGCTATTTTCAAATACCGGTCTCCAATGTATATAGGATTAAAGTGGTTAAAATGTTATATTAAGTAATTTAGCTGGGGACTCCCTCAACGACCCCACTTTTAGAATGATCTAACGTAACCGTAAGACCATAATGTATGGGTTAAGAATGGAGAAGAACATGCATTATAACACACTACACATCACCAGTATTGTCACCAAACTTAACTGTCCTTGCAGTCGTTTTAACACTCACTGCTGCTGGTCTAACTGCACCATCTGCTGGTCAAGTACATATTCTATTAAGGTGCAGTCTAGAGAAAAAAAAAAAGAGGCTAGGGATCCTTAAAGAAATGGAGAAATATTTTTTTAAACACTGAATTTATTTATTTTGCAAACACAAATGTATCAACTTGGAACTCTTTATTATCAAAAGGTACTGTATAAAAACAACTGTAAATACATAAAAATGCCAGTCATCTGTGTAAATAACGTTTGTCATCTTTTGACAGGTTCATGAGATACAGAATATGTTTAATAAATTATGGAGACAAACAAATTTCCAACTCAATAAGTGAGGAAATTATATTTGACAAAAAGATACAGGCCAAGACAATATACTGTAGCATTCCAGCACTGAGTAGGACATTAACTCAAGACAGACAGCAGAAAGGCTCAGAGGAAGACCGCGTAGGAGAGACAAACTATAGGACAGCTGAGGGGGAGACAGTGTAGGAGAGACAAACTGTAGGACAGCTGAGGGGGAGACAGTGTAGGAGAGACAAACTGTAGGACAGCTGAGGGGGAGACAGTGTAGGAGAGACAAACTGTAGGACAGCTGAGGGGGAGACAGTGTAGGAGAGACAAACTGTAGGACAGCTGAGGGGGAGACAGTGTAGGAGAGACAAACTATAGGACAGCTGAGGGGGAGACAGTGTAGGTAGGGTTGGGATCCGGAGGAACCGGCTCCAACATTGAGGAACCGGAATCGGTTCCACCACGCTTGGAACAGTTTCCATAAGCGGGTTTAATCACGCTGTCAGAGCTGGTATGTGGACTTCACGTCTGCTATACAATTACAATACCGGTGGTTCTCAAATGTTTTACTTTCAAGGGCCGACATAACTCCACAAATACATTTGTACACTCAGATTTACAGACCTGTTTGGGTCCATTAGGAACACCCTCAAGTAACTCACTTTGAGAACTAGTGAGGTATATAGGAATGTATAGGAATCGTGAAGGGAACCGGCATCGTTGAAATCCTAATGGATCCCAAAAAAACTAGGAGAAAAAACTATGGGAAACCTGAGAGGGAGACGGTTTAGGAGAGACAGACAATAGGACAGCTGAGAGGGAGACGGAGTACTGTAGGAGAGACAGTAGGACCACTGAGAGGAAGATGAGACAGGAGAGATAAAAATAAGCTTGCTATGACAAGATTTAACTCTACCGTCTGTCTCAATAAAACAAGATAATAAAAGGGCGAGGACTGTCCACTTTCCTTTATGAAAATTAACAAAATGCAAAAGTATTTGTCCCTGGTGAGGGAGGTAGTCAGAACAAGAAAATAACAAAAACATACATACATACATACATCAACACATTTTTTAGAATTACATGGCGACATTTACAGTCCTAACATCCAACGAGCTTTGACCATTTGTTACCTGCTCTACCAAATGCGATTTGAATGTCATCCAAAAAAATTGGAAATGCCTTTTTGTGTGCATCTGTTCTACCAGACAGAAGTCCAACCCTGGTCCTAACAGCACTCCAGGTCAATGGCACCCAAACCTGGTCCTAACAGCACCCTAGGTCAATGGTACCCAAACCTGGCCACAACAGCACCCCAGGGCAATGGTACCCAAACCTGCTCCTAACAGCACCCCAGGGCAATGGTACCTAAACCTAGTCCTACTACCAGGACCACAGTACTGGTTTGCCCAAACACTAGGAATTCCACTGGTGTGTCCTTCCGTAGATCAAAAGAATATTTAGCTTCTGCTGGTTTTCTATCCTCCCAGGACATCTAGTACTGCAGGTTTTCTAACCTAAAAGAAAAGACCACTAGAACGGCTGGGTTTCTATCCTTCCAGGCCCTCAACAAAAGAAAAGAGGAAACATTGTCTGAGCTCATAAACGGAAACGGTCAGAAACATTTGGGGATTGTGGCACAGTGACAGGAAGGTCAGACTTCTTCAGAAGCTTTATGAACATGTTCCGTGTGTCAGGAACAGAAATGAAATTCATATCATTAACCTTCTAGCTGTCTAATGAGTTTCTAGTCTAGTTTTGAGTACTGAAAAAAACTGCAGTTCAAGTGGTCGGATAGAAATCCAGCAGTACTAGAGGGCCTGCTAGGATAAAAAAAACATCAGTACTAGAGGTCCTGGTAGGATAAAAAAAAACAGCAGTACTAGAGGTCCTGGTAGGATAGAAAACCAACACTACTAGAGGTCTTGGTAGGATATTAAACCAGCAGTACTAGAGGTCCTGGTAGGATAGAAAACCAACACTCCTAGAGGTCTTGGTAGGATAGAAAACCAGCCATACTAGAGGTCCTGGTAGGATGAAAAACCAGCAGTACTAGAGGTCCTGGTAGGATAGAAAACCAGCAGTACTAAAGGTCCTGCTATGATAGAAAACTAGCAGTACTAGAAGTTCTGGTATGATAGAAGCAGTACTAGAGGTCCTGGTATGATAGAAAACTAGCAGTACTAGAAGTTCTGGTATGATATAAGCAGTACTAGAGGTCCTGGTATGATAGAAAACCAGCAGTACTGGGATCCCAGCGGACCAGCTTTTTGTAACCGGTCACAAGCTCAATCCCAGTTAACAGCCATGAGTCATGTCCAGGTGTGATTTAAAAACATACTGGTGGGTCACTTACTGTTTAGTGCAAAAAGATGTGGGTGGGGCCCAGTGAGCTAAAACATTTGGGAGCCCATCGTACTGCGATGAAATAAATATTAAAGCCATGTTGAAATTAGGTAGAACCATTTTTGTCCAAATATTGTCGATCATTTTTTTCCGTTGAGTCTTGGTGCTCTGAGTGAGTGAGTAACTGGAAATATGGATTTAATACACGCTTTTTCACTCAGGTAACATAACATGAAAACAGCAATGTCAAACGAGAAACACCAACCAGGCTCTCACGGGAGATAAAAGCAGTAAAATATACCAAGTACTGGTGGTGCTTCCACCAGTACTTGGTATATCACCGGGAACAAAATGAACAAACAGAGGAGATCCAAGCACAAAACATTTAAAAATAAATCAGGAGTAAAAATCCTTTGTTGGAGCATAAGTTGAGACTCTTTTCTGTTTTAACTTATGCTGTAATAAAAGCTTTTTGCTTTTACTGTCTCTTCCTAATTTCTTTGAGTGCTCAGATCTCCCTGCTTCTATAGCAATGTCATCAAAGTAAGGACAAGGGTGTTTTTATTTCATTTGTTTGATCAACTGTGTTTTTCTTTTTTTTACTTTACCCCTGCACCACACATACAACCATGTATGCATGCAATGCCGCCTGATTTATACTTTGTTGTGCATTGTGCCACACACTAGATAGGAAACAATACCACCTTACCAGCTTCTCTGTGCGATATGTCTAGATGATCACAGAGCCTGTGTGAACACAACTTCTGCAAGTGTATTCAACACTACTGAGACATCAAGGACATTTACCAGTGTCCCATGTGTAAGACAACAGTTACCACAAGAGCTGAAATGCAAGTCAATACTTTCTTGTAAGAGCTAGCTTCACTTGTGATCCTTGTGAGTCAAATTCCAGACCATTTTTGCCAATCCACAAGCTCACAACGTGTCGTGATGCGTCGCATTGTGAGGTTGTAGATCTTTACACGCTGGGAGCGTGATGAATAAACGACCCGAAAGTGCATTGGGGAATATTTCACATCCAACTATTCATATAGCTGATGCCTCATTCATACAATGTTGATGATTTTACTCCCGGTGAAAAACATTGACCTCGTTTAGAAAATGATGTCACTTTTCTCTCAACTTTAAATACAATCTGACTCCTGGTTCCTTATCAAAGACCGATCGGATAAAGATGATCAACAATATTTGGACTTATACTGTACGTATCGCAGCCAAAGTTCATCATCACTTTATCATAGTGTCACTGTCGGGTAGAAACCTTGCATGTCCAAAATGTCTGGAAAATATTCCTGAAAAGTAAATGGAAAAAATAATCTGTGTTCCAATGGATCCAATCTCATTATTTAGTCACAAACTCTTGTTAAGTATAAACCCACAGGCAGACTTTACCATTTGAAACTTTCAAAATGTTTGTAAAATAGTGGAATAATTTGAGCTTGTAGAATAGCTATTTTCGCGTGACAATCTTGTACAACAAAGTAGGACAAGTATGGGAATACAAGCTTCGTGGCCAACGGCAACGATAGGAGGCTTCTCTCAGCAGCCTACTACCTTAAAAAAACACTGTCACTGTTTGTACTTCATTTTCTCTCAGCAGCCTACTACCTTAAAAAAACACTGTCACCGTTTCCACTTCCTCTTCACTGCTCTTCCTCGACTTGCGCCTCCTCCTCCTCCCCCTCCTCTTCTTCTTCCTCCCCGTCTTCCCGCCCCCCTGCGGGATGGCGATCTGGGGTTGAGCTGCTTCTTGAAGTCCACCAGGCAGTCGGAGGCCTCTGAGACGGAGGTGAAGGCTCGGATGGGGGAGTCGCTCACACACAACACCTCGTTCTCCTCCTCGCCTTCTCCCTCCTCCTCCTCGTGCCCGCTGAGATCGATCACCTCTCTGACACAAACAAACACCACTTTGTTATGGTTTGACAGCGTAGCCTGTGGCACTTATAGACACGGCCCTGAAGCAGCCGTTTTGAATTATAGCCCCTTCACGCTGTTGAAGGATTTTTAGGAAAACAAGAATTGTCATCGATAAGTTTAACTTTAAAACCTATTGGATGTATTGGGGATTTTGATATACTAGATTTTCAGGCGGCTACGTGGGACCTTCAAATCCAGCTCTATATTGTGCTGATCAGAGCAATGGTCACCGAGTTATGGCAATTTGGAGTGTTAAACACTGCTGTTAACACTGCTGTAGTGGCCCATATGTGTGCAATTTAGTTTCTTTAGTGTGACTATTCTCATGGCAACCCCCTGAACAGTGTTTGTGCCAACTTTGGTGAGGATTGGAGCAACAGTGTGTCTGTGACCCTGGGGGCCCCTGACATGGCCCATAGGAGCCGCTAAACTGCTATCTTTTTTTATTTTGATGTTGTGCTACAGGGGGACACTTGGTTTCATTCTGACAGTCTGCTGCCAGTGCTGCCTTACTTTGTGCTGATTCTAGATCAGCCTAAATCATCACACAAGTTACACAGCACTACAAAACGGTACTACACAGTATCAGTAGTATGGGATGTGGTGGTACCGGTTATAGTATGGTACCGATGATATGATCTGATATGATAAACACTGTTCTCTTACCTGTAGTTCACGCCAGATGGACCAGCCTCTGTCATGAAAAAAAAAAAGGAAAACACGATCACATCATCCAAACACAACCATGTAATTTACACAGTACAGACAATACAACAGGAGTAAAACAGTATAAGATGTTGACAAGCTGTGGCCTCCCTGTCAAATCTGCCCATAGTAAGTTACTATGCATTTCAGTTTATGAACAAAGCCACACAAATTACAACACAATGTGTCGAAGCTTCACCAACAGGCTGTCTGCTTGTGGGCATGTCGACAAAGATGTTTCACTTAAACAGTAAAAAAGTGCTTCACAAGAACAATGTTGCAGAAATTCACTGACTAACATTACATGATCCACCCTTGCGTTTCACTTTGTACTTTGTTCTAAAAAATAGCAGATATACAAGCTCACGTGCCACGCTGCAAGCTTGTACATCTGCTATTTCTGAACATTTTAGAAAAATCTTGAAAGTGTTTTTAACGTAAATCTTCTCTTCTGGGGGTCCTTGGTGGCACTTAACATTTTCAGAAGGGGTTTCCGCACCCAAATACATATCATCAGCCTTAGGTCTTAATGGGTTAACATGATAATTATTTATCCACATACAGACATATACCCTGTACATACATAATGGTTTAGGACTAAAATACACGTCTGCTCTTGTGCTACATCATGAACCATCCAGACCTCTCAGGTCATCTGGGACAGCTCTGCTTTATGAGTGTAGAGTCATAACTAAACGTGGAGAAGCAGTGTTTAGCTTTCATGCACCACTATATGTGGGGGGAAAAATCCCAGAAAACTGCAGGTCTGATAGAACAGTTTTAAAGTCCACGTATGAACAGTGAACAAGGAAAGACTGCTTTCATTTCTCATGCTCCACACAAATGTAACAAACTTTAGGACTCTCTGAAAGTGGTTCGTTTGGTCTCCACAGAGACATTAAGGGTGCTTCTTGGGGACACATTACATAGTGACTGCACCCGTTTCATGTACTGTAACCATATATTTATTTGCATCAGTGATTTGTTTTAAAGTGGTTCAAATGTTTGCTATTGTTTTATATGTGTTTTATATGTATTGTATTTTATAACTACTAGTTTTATATGCTGCGATCAGGGTGTACTTGAAAAAGAGAGCTTGCTCTCAATGGGCTTCCCTGAATAAATAAAGGGCGGACAAAGAAAGAAAAGAAAATCTTAATTAAATCAAAGCTAAACACCTGTTTGCTGCTGCCTTTTATTGAAGTTAT
The DNA here is from genome assembly GCF_963454915.1 of Gymnoscopelus microlampas. Lineage (NCBI taxonomy): Eukaryota > Metazoa > Chordata > Actinopteri > Myctophiformes > Myctophidae > Gymnoscopelus > Gymnoscopelus microlampas. The sequence goes on along the minus strand of NC_139949.1, from coordinate 46,100,331 downwards.
TCGTTTCATTTTTTCTACACTCAAATTGTATTCTCTTGTTCTTGTTTTGAATTATAATATATTCAAATATCATTTAATGAGTTTATTTTTGTCTAAATGCTGTGTCTTAGTGTTCAATAGTTTATGCAAAGCACTTTAAACTGCCTTGATGAAATGTGCTCAACAAAAAACAGCTTGCCTTGCCTTCTAGATGGCTTGGCTTTGGGCCACATCGCAAAAGCAGGTTGTGTCACAATGAGAAAATAAACAAATAGAGGACCAGTGTATCCAACATGGAGACAAAAGACCTTAAAGCTCTGAGTGGGCAAATAAACATGTTTTCACCTGTTGCGTCTCTGCTCTCAGTCTGTTCCAGAGCGCTCAGCAGGTCTCCTCTCTGAAAGAAGGATGGCATTATTAAGTCATAAACAGTCTCAATTTCATGACAGCCATCATGTTGTGAGCACAGCTTTCATTTGGAATAAAGATACTATGATGTTCATATTAACCACTTAAGCCCAGATACTTCCATTGTACGTACAACAGCCTAAATAGCAGATCTAACAAGCTCACAAGGCGTTGCGATGCGGCTGTTGTGAGCTTGTATATGTACTATTTTTGAGGATTTTGCCTATAATGACATCCACAGGCCAGGTTGAAAGTTAAAGTTAAAGCTGCACTTTCCTCTTCTACCCCGGAGTTGAACCCGGTTTCCTGCGCCAGTGCTGATTTCTTTTATTTATTTTTTATCATTGAGCCAATAGAGCCTGCCTGCTTGCTCAGGGGATACATTAAATCTTGATAATCAGGTTAAAATTTGTTTCCTGTGTCTAGGTGAGACATGACCTTTGACACGATCTAAATGTCTCAATAGATGAGCAGGGAGACAGAATACAACCATCCCAATTGCATAAGTTATATTGTATTAACATACTCTACCACAGTGGTTCTCAAACTTTTTCATGCCAAGGACCCCCAAATAGACACTTATTAGACCGCGGACCCCCATTTGAAAAGATAAGCCAGGGACCCACATAAGAGAAGCTTTTTACGGCTCTCTAGCAGTGATTTCAACCATTTTAATTTCAAGGACCCCCAGTTTGACATGCATTAGGCTACGGACCCCCATTTAATGGCATGTATGTCTCTGGGACCCCAATTCATATTGTAAAATCAATGTTAATTTAACTCTGCGAGTGTACAAATGGAACCAAATGGACCCGTTAGGGTCCATTTGGTTCCATTTGTACACTCTCATAGTTACAGACCCATAAGGGTCCATTTGGTTCCTGTCCATCATTTAGCTGGGGACCCCCTGGAACCCCCTCAAGTACCCCTGGGGGTCCTCAGACCCCACTTTGAGAACCAATGCTCTACCATACAGATTGGACAACATTAAAACGTATTAATTAAAAAAGTTACATAGTGCCGCTTTAATAGTAAGCCTATAATATAATAAAACGTGCTAAATCAGATAGGTGTGCTGTACCTGTTCACTCCTAGTGGTTTCTTGTCGGATGCATTTCTCTGTGTGTCTGCCGAATTCACTCAATGGGACAGCTTTATGACAGATGTAACACTTCTCCTTTTTATCAAACAGCCTGTCACAGGTAAACACAACATAACATTATGATTATTATTACCTTATTTTCACCCCACTAGTCCCCCAGTGTGTCTGATAGCAGGATAGAGTGCCAAAGTCCTGACGTCACTCTGCTACTTAGCTGGTCACATGCATCATAAAGTTCTGTTGGCCAAAAGACACACCCCAACGCCAAATTCACACCTGCAGCAGTATGCCACTTTCGTCACAAAATCGACGAGGTTCCATGCATTCCCTATGAAGATGAGTGAAAATAGAGCAGCACCCAACCGGAAGCGTGCTGTGATCTGAAATTAGGCATGGACCAGGCGTGCCCAGGAAAGTCAACCACGTCACACGTTTCAGACCGTTTCACACACCCATTCAGCAGAGGAAAAATAAACAAAAAAGAAAACACTAATACCTTGACAGAGGTCTGTTCTCTACAGTTAATATATATAATAAAAAAAAGAAAAAGAAAAAAGAAAACACTTATTTGATTATTAATCAAAAAAGTAATCGGTAGTCCACGTAAATAATCGATAGCTGTAATAGCCCTATTTTCTAGTTATTATTTGAGCACCCTTCTGATTCCAACCTTGTCCCTCTATCCTCTGGCCTACTTAATCCATCCATCAGTTACTTGTCCCCCAATCTGGGAGTACCCATTCAATAAAAGAAAGAAAATAATGTCGTTTTTGCCTCTGGGTGCACCACCTTTTTTGTGTAGAATCAGGAACTCAGTTTGGCTCCCCCACGTTCTTAGTCCACTTCCTCCAGGGTGTTTCTGTGTTTACTCCTACTGACACCACCACTAACATTTTGATTCAGGGCAGTTGAGAGATTACTTGCCGTCCAACAGAAGAAGAATGGGACGCCTCCTCCGCAGTGGAACCTCTATTCCTGACAGAAGAAGAATGAGCAGCAGTCTCCTCCGCAGTGGAACCTCTATTCCTGACAGAAGAAGAATGAGCAGCAGTCTCCTCCGCGGTCAACCCTCTATTCCTGGCTCGCTTCGGACGAGGAGATAACGACACTAAAAAAATAAAATAATCAGTTTGTTTTAAATCGATTAACGATTTCTTTGTGTTTTTGTCATCGAAAATTGGGGAACAAAACAAAAATGTACTTACGAAAATTGCACGGGGCAGATATGACTAACTTAAATATCGTCTCTGTCGGGTGGAGAACGCCGATGGATGTCCATCCTTTTCAGGATTCAAATTCAAAAACAGCAAAAGTAGCAGATCTACAAACTCAAAACCCAAGCTTGTCGATCTGCTACTTTTGTGTGACACCGACCGTAGTATGATCAAGTAGGGTTTAAAGTTACCAAAAAAACACAAAGTATGGAGATAAGAGGTTTCTGCTCGTCAGCAACGATACCCAGTACTTGTGTGACTTAAGTAATTTACAATAACCAGTACCAATGATAAACATAAATAATGCATTATGGCTAAACAGACCATGCATTTAATAATTTTACACTTTAAAACAATTGCGGGGAATAGTTGATCTACAAGCTCTGTGAGCCTGTAGATCGCTTATTTTTTAAATTATTTTTCAAATTATTTTTCAACAAGATGAATGGAAACCATTCTGATGTTTATGCGCTTATCTGAAATAATAGGCTCTATGCACAGCAGCCATATTGGGAATGAATTGGGCCCCTTCCTTACTTCCTTCACAGGTCTTACCAATGATACTAATTAAGGCTCTGTTCCATTTAGTGTGGCATAGTGGTTGTCTTATTTTCAAGGACCCCCATAACTCTCAGAGTTACACACCCACCATAAGGGGGCATTTGGGAAACAAAATGGAGTGTTTCTAGTGACCAGAACAGAGCCGTCATTAGTATCATTGGTAACACCTGTGAAGGAAGTAAGAATAGGCCCAATTTTTCACCAAAATGGCTGCTGTGCATAGAGCCTATTGTGATCAGGGCAGGCGATGATGTCATAATTGTGACAGGCCTATTGGTAGGTAGAGAGAAACAAACTGTTCCAAATTAAAGAAAACCAGCATGAGCTGAGGGGAACACTTATGTTCAAAACTACTAGAGCTTGAACAAACATTAAAAAGGAGATGTACTGTACATCAGTTATGTCAATAGAAATATGGAATAGTTGTGATAACGACTTAAAAATGTGCAGTTCAATCTACAAATTCAGGAAATTGAATCGATGTTTTGCTATTGTTTCAGTTTTATTTACATTATAAGGTAAAAAGACAAAGGCTTTATAAGCTAAGGCTTCAGCCTACACCTTTTCCATCCATGTGTTGTTTTTGTGCCGTTTGTTGTGAATAACTCTGTACATGGCTTAACCCATTCAATCCGGGGAATCATTTTAGATTTTAGCTATAGCCATTATTTTATACTTTGGCTATTCAAAAATAGCAGATATACAAGCTCATAGCCACGCTACGAGCTTGTAGATCTGCTATACTCTTTTTTTTATCGTGAAAATTTGTGCAAATGTATATAACTCAAATCTTTGCTTCTGGGGGATTCTACAAATGTCTTCAAAATACTATGTTTTTTTGAGAAAAAAAAGGTACGTTGCTATAATATCAGTGGTGTGTGTGTGTATATATATATATATATATATATATATATATATATATATATATATATATATATATATATATATATATATATCACTCGCGCCGCGCTATGAGCTTGTACTGTAGATCTGCTATTTTTGAATCGCCAAAGAAATCTAAAGTGACACAAATGCGTTCCCGGTTTGAATGGTTTAAGACCGAAATAAAACCGTTCATTCATTCAAACGCTCTCTCTCCACCTTCGAGGTGGTCGGCAGCCATCGAGGCAAAGTGTCCTCCTCCACCCGCCTCCTCCTCCTCCCCGTTGCAGGTAGCCGCGTGCATCTCGATGCGGTCCAGGGGGAAGGAGGCCTGACAGATGGGACAGGCCATGGTGGAGGAGGCCTGGCTCCTCTGTGGAGGAGAACACTGTGGCCCTCCTGGTGGGTCAGAGGAGGGAACACAGGACGAGGAGCCCCGGAGAGCCGTGGTCATCATCTCCTCTTCTTCCTCCTCCTCCTCCTCTACCACCGTCCGTTCCTTAATATGTCTTTCGCCCGGACGCCCCAGGAATGTTGTCTGTCCAGAAAAATAAAGAAATAAAAGAGCATTATTGACATTAGTGTTGCTTAAATGATTTTTTATTTTTTTATTTAAATGAATAAAATAATTTTGTCCAATCTGTATGGTAGAGTATGTTAATACAATATAACTTGTACAATTGGGGGGGTTGTATTTTGTCTCCCTACTCTTCTATTGAGACATTTAGATCGTGTCAAAGGTTATGTCTCACCAAGACACAGGATCTGACACAAGATTCAATTTATCCCCTGAGCAAGCAATTTCAAGGACCCCCAGTTTGCTATGCACTAGTGACTAGGCCATGGACCTCCATATGAGACAGACAGACAGACAGACAGACAGACAGACAGACACACAGACACACAGACACACACACACACACACACACACACACACAACACTGTAACATCCTCAATGTTAATTTAACTCTTGAGAAAGTACAACATAATGGGACAGTCCCATTTGTACACTCCGGAGTGGTCCATTTAGTTCCCATCAATAATTTAGTAAAGGTAGTGGCTTAGCCACATTAACTCCCTATGGGTCCATATGGGTATAATAGGCAAACATTCTGCAAAAATAGGCAAGCATTTGGCGAAAATGTTAATGTTGCGATGCGTTGTGACCTTGTCGTCAATGTGCCATTTTTGCTATTTTATGTACAACAAAGTATATAGGGTTGAAGAAATTTAGAATGTTATTTTCTAGATGTCAGCCATCACTTTAATTTAAGTGTTAATATCACAGCCAGAGTCTGATAATTCGTTGTCAATGTTATGCTGTTATGGAACAATTTCACCATCAAATACTTGCATGACTGCCACCACTATATATTCTTATTCAGTCATCCACAGGGAGGTAATTCATTCACAAAGCTTGCTAAGTCACATACTGTACCTGGAATGCCTTCTTAAAATATGGAACATGCCCTAAAGTGAGAATAGTGATACTGAGTTTTAGTCTGGCTTACCCAGTTTGTCAGCTTTGTGCAGTACGTGTCCAGGATTATTACAGTACTGACTGAGGTGGCAACCCTATTCCTTTACACATAATAATAAGTAAGAAAGCATGTTTGTGGTAAAACAGAGGAAACATGAGTCAGAAAACCTGGGAGAAAACGTGCAGGGTGCTGTCACACCTAATTAAGCTGGGTGTGAATACACACCAGTTGTGCATCGAGCTAATCGCACAGCCACGCCCATTGAGGAGAATGGAAGTGTGTGCCATTTCATACCATTGGCAAAGCTTGGAATGCGGCATCTTCTCTATTAAGAGATCTACGGTTGTTCCAAAGTCTAGACTAAAGACAAAAAGTTACTTTGTCACCATTACCCCTGGACTTTGGAATAATAATAGGCAGGCCTGAGGAGATCAGGCTAGCAAATTCACTGTTCTCTTTTAAATTACTTTGTTTTAAAAAGTGCTGTACAAATACAGCTTTATTATTATTTGATGCAGGGATGTAAATGAGAACTTTAACTTTCCAGTTGTGGTCTTTTTCCTACTACACCATGAAATTATATAAATATGAAAATATAAGTACATTAAACTCATCTGTCTCTTCTTCCATCCTTTCATCCTGTCCTCCATCAGGGCTGGTCACAACCATGTCCTCCTGATCTTTCTCTTCATCTGCTGGGGCTGAAAATGGAGACAACATTTTCCATTTGCATCTGATAGATCAAGAGTTCCCAAACGTTTCAGTGCTGCGACCCCCCAAAATAATAGTATTTGAACTGGGAACCCGACACCCAGACAAGCACTTGGAATTGTAGGCATTACATTTAGTTTGACTCGGTTCCACAGATAAATATTGTGAAAATAGACAAACTATTCCCAATGCAGCTACTCCCAAATATGGAGTGTGTTGTCTAACCTCAATGTGTCGCCATGGCATCAGGCGCAAGAAAAGCAGTCCGCTCCATCTATGGTCACAAAAGGGGGCAAGCCCATATATGGGCATATACTGATGACATCATGGATCTAGGGCATATCGGTCGGATCGGCGGTGCGACATAGGTGGGGCGCGTATCGGCCCGAACTCTAATGTCAAAAGCCTTTAGTTGTCAAAACTAGAGGGAGCAGAGTCCGTTGTGAGTGGGATGATTTGCTCGGCCCCCAGAAGTGCATGCTTGGAAAGGTTGGACGGCAGTGATGTATATACCGTATATATATGTGTTTAACACATTGACCGCCAATCCCGGGGGGGGGGGGGGGGGGGGGGGCGGACCGGAAACGAAATAATACTGTTTCCGGTTTTTGTCCCGCCTCCGTTTCCTGTCTAGCGATCAACTTTGGAAGCTGTTATCTCGGCTTGTTGTTTTGCTCTCCGCATCCCCCATTGTAGCGTTTTGCCCTCGTTCTCCAAAATGGAGGGTCGGATCGCGTCGCCGTCTTCGGTGTTTTGTAATGTCGGATCCCGTGTTTGTGTCGAACCAAATGAACGCGGATTTTAAACGGATTTAGCGGGTGCTATGGCGGAATCAAAAAAACAAAAAAGGACAAAAAAAGCTTGGCAGGGGTAAGTGCATTTTGAGATTAGACCTTGGCGGTGGATGTGTTAAGTTACAGAATGTACATTATAAAGTTCATGTGAGTAATAGTCAATGAGCTTAAAAACGTTTTTATGCAGTAAAAACATCAATGTTAATTTAACTTTGTACACTTCAATAAATGTACACTGGAGATTTTACTGTGTATGGACCTTTGAAATCCACAGTTCTCCTTTCTAGAAAGCCCTGCAGTCTCTTGTGGTTATATCGGTCAGTTGTCATGGCAATGTATATGTGTTTACATCAGTCAGTTGTCATGTGAATATACTGTATTTGCCTTCCAAGGCTGAGACGTACCATCAACGTCCATCTCCTCTGGTGTCTGGCGATGCTGGTCAGTGGACTGGGACTGGACTGGGACCACAGTCTGGCTCTCTAGCCGGGACGGACTCAGAGACTGGGGCTAAGGTTCAAATCAACAATCAAGAGGGTTTTATTTGTCACATACTCATACAGATACATGCAGTGAAATGTTGGTGGGACATGTCCACAAGACAGCAACAGACGCAACAGAGATACAATAGACACAATTTTGATTGCATAAAAAGAACAAGAAAAAATCAAGATGAGTTACAAAAGATAGAAATAGGTTTTAAAAGTACATGCAAGACCCACACTCTAAACCTACTGAAAAAATGAACTTTAGCAGCAATAAACTATGTGTGATGAGCAATAGGGAATGTTCACAAAATACCAAATACCAGTAAGCATCCTACATTTAAAAACAACGCATATAGTTTTATATAATGACTGACATTTGCATGGACAATGGGCACATGCACGCACACACACACACACACACACACACACACACACACACACACACACACACACACACACACAAACCTCTGCTTTCGTGCTGGTGGGCATTATCAACACCTGTGTCACGTCGTCATCATCAGGGTCCAGTTGTGTCTCTGAAACAGATTGTAGAACAGCTATTTTCACAAAGAAATGTGCAATTTCTTTTTAATACAGTAAGAAAATGTGCTTATCAATTATTCGATTAATCAGAAAAGCAATTCATAGAACAATCGCTAAGAACACAACCGATAGTTGCAGCCCCAAAACAAACTAATAGCATACAATGTTGACACGTTGTTAGCTTGAAAATCTCTTCTTGTGGGCAAGCGGTACTGTCCTGCGACGAACTATAACTGAGTGTTTACCTGGACACACTTCACAGTCAGTGTCATCTTCATATGCGGCTGTGACTTTCTGTCCCTCTTCGTCCTTCTTGTCCTGCTTGTTGTTCTTCTTGTCTTCCAGTTTATCATCATTGCTGTTGTTCTCCTGTTCATCTCTGTTGTTGTCTTCCACTTCATCACCGTTGTCGTCTTCCTTTTCATCTTTGACGTTATCCTCCTGTTCGTCGTCGTTCTTCTCCTCCTCCTCCTCGTTCTCTTCGTCTCTCTCTGGTGAAGACGCAGAGGTGCTTTTTGCTCTTCTTTTAGGTCGTAATCGGAGGTTACGTCTGCAAAACAAACGTCGTCAGATTCAACATGCAAGGATGTTGCTTTATTTCAATGTTGGTTTGATTCAAAACCCTAGCCTCTGGAGGCACTGTAGAGGATTCAAAACCCTAGCCACCCTAGCCTAGCCAGTGGTGGTGGTGGGCACTTTACCCCTGAGCCACCTGTCCAAAATGCTCAGCTTAAATCAACTGTATATTTATATCAAGATCAATATCTTCACTTTCAGGGACGACACAACATTGTTGTCAGACTGAAACTGTTTACTGTGTGTTTCACCTTCGGCCGGGACGGCTTATTGTAGATTCAGCAGACGACTCTGGACTGGGAGCTTTCTACAGATAAAACAGTTAAAAGTATTTTTATTAGTCCATACAATTTATTCATAATAATTTAATTAACATAACACTGAACAGACAACTTTTACCTCAGTGTGATACTACACGGTATTACATGAAATAATATTAAAACCAAAAACACTTTGTGCTTCTGTGTTTGGAGACACTTTGTGCTTTCCGAATAAAGATTAAAATGAAGAATGACTAAACCAATGGAAGTACCTCTGGCTGTGGCAGAATGGGTTCACTCCATCTGGCCTTTCTCAGCAAACCTCTCTGAGCCCGTTTCAGACTCTTCTCATAAAACTCCAGCTGATCCACAATCACCTGATAACACACACACACCACATCACCATCTCTTTATTCAGCAGCTCCAGTAGTAGATCCACTGGTGACTTAACATTATTGCTTTTAACCCGTTAAAACTGGGAAGGCATCTGTGTCGTTTAAAAATGTCACCCCTTTAACCATTATTTTATACTTTGGCTATTTTTGAAAAATCGTGAAAATGTGTGCAAATCTTTGAATATATGTATTTTTTAAAGCGATTTTTTTTAACTCAAATTTGCTTCTGGGGGGTCCCTGGAACAAAATATTTTGAGATGGGGGTCGGCGGGCAAATACATATAATTTTGGGGGTCCTTGACACTAAAAGGTTTGAGCACCACTGATAGAGCAATATACGTTTTCCAGAAAACTGTGTAACCGATTTAGAAGATATTTTTAGAATCGGCCTCAGGTCAAAAAAAATAGTAAATAGGCACCGCCTTTTTACATTAAACCCTAAGAGAATTGACCAAAATGCGACCACATAGTGGCCACTTAGAAGGCACAGGGTGGCAAACAGTAGCTGGCTGGGAATCAGAGGGTCATGGTCATGATCCATTGAAAAGGATAGTGCACGCACATCCGAAGTGCCCACGTCAAGTGCAGGACAAACAGCAACACATACAAATAATATAAGTGACACTTTCCCCCAAAAAGTAAGTGCTACAAAGTTTACACTAAAGTAAGTAATAGTTGTTTTGTTACCTGAATAACACAGAACCCAAGACAGAAAGAAATCCATACCTCTGTGTAGGTGTCCGGGTCGCGGCCCGGCGGGCAGAAAGGAACCCCCCAGCAGTAGCACACCATCACCCCTCCTCCGGCCTCCAGCGTGTGGGCAGGCAGCCTCCTGGCGAGTCCCTGGCTGGGACCAGGCCTGGGCTCGTTCTGTGGTGGAGCGGCAGGTCCCTGGTTATCACTTCTCCCTGGCAGCGGGTGGAGGCGGGTGGAGGCACAGGGAGATGAAGGTCCCTGGTTATCACTTCTCCCTGGCAGCGGGTGGAGGCGGTTGGAGGCACAGGGAGCTGAAGGGCCAGGGGAAACACCCTCCACGTCTCTCCTGGTACTGAGAGAGTGTCACAGTCAATATGGGCTGGACAAAGCAAGAGGGAACCAAACAATTGGGGCTGGGAAATGTACCGATATTATATGGATATGAGACTTGATATCGTCTCGGATTTTGGATTTCGGAATATCGTGATATGGCTGATGGCATAAGCCCTATTTTATACGTACTTAACTTAACCCATTGAGACCTGGAACTGTGTAATTTTTAGATTTGAGCTAAAAAGCATTATTTTACACTTTGGGCTATTCAAAAATAGCAGATATACAAGCTCATAGCAGATATACAAGCTCATAGCGCGGCACCGAGTGCCGCGCTACGAGCTTGTAGATCTGCTATTTTTGAAAATTCGTGAAAATGTGTGCAAATCTTTGAATATATATATTTTTAAAGCGAACATTTTTAACTCAAATCTTTGCTTCTGGGGGTCCCTGGAACAACATATTTTGATGGGGGTCCGCGGCCAAATACATATAATTTTGGGGGTCCTTGACATGAAAAAGATTGAGCACCACTGATATAGAAACATGGGTTTTTCAGAAAACTGTTGAGATTTAAGAGACATGTAGAATCGGCTTCAGGTCTCAATGGGTTAAAAAGAGAAAAGAAAAAAAAAAACCGATATACAAGCTCACAATGCTTCTGCATTGTTTTCGCGACGAGTTTCACACAAGTATAAAAACATTTTTTTTTAAAGAAACTTGATATTATCGTCACAATACAATCTTTTCATCACAATATCGCTAGCGAGGTATTGGGTAAAACAATATTGTGATATTTGATTTTGTTCATATCACCCAGCCATACCATCAGTGGCACTGGTAACGGTTGTGTCCCTACCGGTGTCTGGGGCCGAGACTCTTGTAGTTGGGGGAGAAAGTGTGGATGTTTGGCCGGAGAAGGCCTCTCTCCGCTGGGACGACAGGGCTGAGAGAGATCTTTGACTGGACGACAGCAGCAGGATGCATGTTGCAATGGAAGAACAGGAACACAGAACATTTACAGTACGTGCCTCTTTATATTTAGAGGACAAATATAAACAATATGTAACAATTTAGAGCCATTTCACTTTAATGGCAGCGTAAGTGAACTCTATATTCTAATAGTACTCATTGCTATTAGAGTTGTTTGTTCAGTAACAGGAGTCGCCATGTCTCTCCAGCTCTCTACTGAACATAAAATGCATTTTCAGGTTAGGATACCAATTTTATCCAATCAGGATATAGAACAGGATACAGATTAAACAAGTGAAATTGGAAATGATAACACAAAGAAATGAGCAGACAAAATTGGAACTGGAACACTATACAAATGAAGCTGATAAATGGGTACTCTCTCCCGATTGCATGCCATTTTGTCACCTACCTGAACATTTATTTTCTATTCATCAAAGAGCTGGAGAGACAGGGAGACCCCTGTTACTGAACAAACGCTCTATAGCAAATTAGCAATGATTACTATTAGAATATAGTGCTTTAACCTTTTAACAAAAACCTTTTTGTTTTAACCAAAAAATATCACTTAGCCCACCTAATATAATATTTATTTTATTAATATATTTATATCAATATTTTATATTAGATTGTGTTAAAGCTCCTTTGCAGTTTTCTCACTGTAAGAACCCAAAACTTTGAAGGCTTTCAACGACTTTCATGATCTTTTGAATAAAGAACATGCTGACTGAACTTGGGCCCTGAGGTGTCTCAATTCTAACGACATGGCCTGCATGTCTTTGATCAGTGCAAGGTTGAAGGCTGACCAAATTCACTATAGATAACAAATAGGGGGAAGAAAATACAAAAATAAACATAAACATAATGTGCATTTGGGTGCCTTTTAACCCATTAAGACCTGGAACGCATCTGTGTCATTTTTTGATTTGAGCTAAAAAAGCATTATTTTACACTTAGGCTATTGAAAAATAGCAGATATACAAGCTCATAGCGCGGCACCGAGTGCCGCGCTATGAGCTTGTAGATCTGCTATTTTCGAAAAATCGTGAAAATGTGTGCAAATTAATATATTTATATTATTTTAAAGCGAACATTTTTAACTCAAATCTTTGCTTCTGGGGGGGTCCCTGGAGCAAAATATTTTGAGATGGGGGTCCGCGGCCAAATACATATCATTTTGGGGCTTTACCTTCCAACTGTTCCAGTCCGAGTCTCTCTCCGAGTCTGAGAATAAAGGACTGTTGGGGAAAGTCGGGCTCTTGGACGAAACGACACTTTCAGAGTCCGTTTGACCTCTGGGGACGGTCGGGCTCCTGGAGAGAGAGACGTTTGGCTTACAGGCCAACGAAGGTCTGTGACCTTGGCTCGTCCGGCCAAATACCGGACTCGTTGTCGTATTACCCGCCTGAACCTTCACTTCATCTTCCTCCGAGTTGGTCTCTGAGATCAGCGGAGTCCTGGGACTTCTGGAGAACGTCGGGGTGTTGGGCACGTTGGGGTACTTCTTGGAGACCGCCGGGTCTCTGGGGAAGGTCGGACTCCCGGAGAGGTTTGGTTTGCAAGCTAACGAGGGTCTCTGGTTTTGGCTCGGCCTGCCAAACACCGGGCTTGTTGTCGCTGCGTGATCCTGCTCGATCAGAACGTCGTCTTCTGGGTCGGACTCGGATAACAACAGGCTTGGTCTGCTGCTCTCGGTCAAATTCTCAGTGCCTCTGGGGAAAGTTGGGCTCGTCGCGTTGGACAGAGGGGGGTTCGGTTTGCAGACCAATGAGGGTTTCTTGTTTTTTTGGCTGACCTTGCCAAACACCGGACTGGTGGCGGAATAGTCCTGGCTCTGCTGTGTGTCGTCCGGGTCAGCCGCCGCTGAGAATATATCGCTCGTTTTATCAAACAAACGGCTCTCTGACAAACAAGGGTTCTTGGAGATTCCTTGACTGCCGAGGAACGTCGGGCTCGGACTGGTCGTGGCGGAGGCGACGACGTTCTTGGACAGAGCTGGACTTTCGGGCAACATCGGGGTCAACGGGGGCCTAAGGAGGTTTTGGCTAGTCCTCCCAAAGATTGGGCTGGCGGGAGACCTGGAGTCCTGCTCCCTCTGCTGTCCGCCAGGGAAGACGGGACTTTTGGGGAAAGTGGGGCTCTGGGACAAAGCGGGCTCCGCGGTTACTAGGGAAAGACCTTTGGTAAACGTGGGAGTCTTTGGCCGAGAAGGCAGAGACGACACGAAGTTCTCCTGAGAGCACGAGACGGACCCCGACTGGCAGGTCGCCAGTAACTCCTGGCTCATCCTGGGGACGCAGACTAAAGAAGGTCTGAGGGGGGTCGGAGTCGAAGGAGGCAGCGGGGAAGAAGGCTCATCCTGCTGGGTGAAGTCCTGGGATTGGTGGATGGAAGTGAAGGTTTGACATGTAAAACATGCATGAGAAACAAGGATACATGACATTCAGATTAGGGACATAGTGTACGCAAATAACAGATGAGAAATGAACTTGTTCGCTACACATTCCATACGTTCTTTGATTAGGGCTGGGCAATATGTCAATATTATATTGATATCGTCATATGGGAATGGGACTAGATATCATTTGGGATTTTAGATTTAGACTGCAATATTATGATATGGTGTAAGTGTTGTCTTTTCCTGGTTGCATCATTTAAAACTACAGATATATAATATTGATATATTGCTTATTATATTATATTATATTAAAGTCACTTTAAGGATACAATAGATAATCAGACTAATCATGGAAAAAACATTATTGATGATTTGATAAAGTAACCGATTAATAATCAATCCCTATTTTGGGCTCATACTAGGACTAACATTGTTAAAACATTTAAAGAACCTGAACAAAAAAGGTGACAATAGCCAATCACAATGTTGTGACACGTTATAAGCACGTTATAGGCATTTAAAAGTAATGGTGCTAGCTCCTTGGTACATGACTTTTTAAACTCAGCTGTGAAACAGTCCAGGAGCTTTACATGAGGGTGGAAGTCTTATAACAACATTGATTGGCTAGTTTAAAATTGGGCTTAAGTGGTTAATCGATTCGTTGATACATAAAAAAAATCATATATAGAAACTTCTCGATTATTTAATTAATAAAAAAACAAAACAATGGAGTAATCGAATCAAATAATGGATATTTGCAGCCCTAGTCACTACATATATGTGTTCAAACAGACCTGTGTGGAGGGCGGCTCAGAGCACTGAGAGGAGGAGGGGAAAGGAGACGTCTGAGTGAAGATTTTCTGCGTCTGAGACAGGTCAGGCATCTCTGGCAGGGGGCTGGAATCTTCAGCGTTCCTCTTCCTCTTCATCCTGTTGTTGTTGTTGTTATTGTTGTTGTTGGTGTCCCCCGGGGACCTCCGGTCTACGAGGACAAAACAAGAAGAGGTCGAGTTTAGGGGTGCAACAGTGATCAAAACTAAATTATTATAAAGAAAAGATGAAATCATTTTATAAAATAATCAATTCATAATTGATCACTATATGGGGCATGTCATTATAAAAAAATAATTTTATCCCTACCCTAAACATTTTCTTTAATGTGAAAATAGCTACTTTTGTGTGACACTGTACACGACAAAGTATGGCATTAATTTACGGAGGGTTTGGAGATACAAGGTTTCTGTCCAACAGCACTGATATGAATCCATCAGAGGACAGAACTGAGTCACATATTATTTAACTTGAGCTCTGTATCAACCAGCTCATGTGGCCTTGTGGTTAGAGTGTCTGCCCTGAGATTGGGAGGTTGGGGTTCGATCCCCGGTCGGGGTCATACCAGAGTCCGGGGACCCAATGCTTGGCACTCAGCATCAAGTGTTGCATTGGGGGGTATAAGTCCCTGCGACATACTGACGTCATGTCCAGGGGATGCACTTGTACATCAAGCCGCCTCATACTACAGAAACAGGAGATTAAGCTCCTACTATCAGAATTAGTGGTTACCTAGTTCCGGGTGTATCTCTGCCCTGTAGCTTCTCTGTGAGGTGACCTCCAGCCTGACAGAGGGTCCAGCCAGAGGGTCTGAGCAGAACTCCAGCCTCCGTCTGCGGGGGACGGCGTCCAGCGGTGGTGACGGGGTCCGGGAGGGAGGGAGAGGCTGTGTCTGACTCATCTGAGTGGGAACAGAGGATAGGGCTGCTGGTCACGATCATGACATTTTAGTTGGCGATTCATCGTCATGCACATATAAACGACTTAGCCCATATGTAATCATTTAATAATGAAAAAAAAAAGAAACAGCCCATCTACAAGATACAGTAATGCCAATGCAGGAATCTCAAGCTGTTGTTGTAAAGTACTCTTCTGCCATCTAGTGGCTCTTCTTTTAACTGCACTGTGCTCTGAGGATGGGCTGTACTCCTCTTGATGTATTAGAACCATATACCTCCTCCCCTCAAATTGATGTATTCATATCGAATTGTGACGCTCAAAATCCCAATCATGTCTGTCATGCCCCATGTGAATGCACCTCAACAACCAATAAATGTGGAGAATGAAGATAATGTGGAACTTCTTGATGATCTATGTAATCGACACATGTAAATAGTTATTTTTTGGAGCCAAAAGTCCCAGTTACAGCAGCATTGTTGTTGTGAATCATTTTTTTGCGAATAGCAGAAGTGTTTAAAAACGATTAAAAAATATCAATTATGCTTTACAGACATTTAGCTGCCTAGTTTATCCAGAAGGACAGGTCCAGCCAGATAACACTTTATCATCAAATGATGGAGACACTAGGGTTGGGATCTTTTAGGAATTTAGCGATTCCCAGAGCCTTATAATTCCCTCTTAACGGTTCCCTTTAACGATTTCTATAGCATAGGGGGTTCCAAATGGACCCTTGCAGGCCTGTAACTCTGAGAGTGTACAAATGGAACCAAATGGACCTACAGGTCCATTTGGTTCCATTTGTACACTCTCAGAGTTATGATGGTCCTTGAAATTAAAGTTTGAGAACCAAAGGTATGGTAATTGCATAGCAGACGTGAAGTCCACATAATAGCTCTGACAGTGTGATAAAAACGGGGACACACACTCACACTCTCCTCGATGGCTCTCTGCAGGGCCTCGTCTTCCTCCTGCTGGCGTCGCTGAGCGGCGTCGCTGGCTTCCTGTTCGCTCAGACGCACCGCCAGGTCAAACATCTCCTCCTCTGTCAGCTCTGAAAAACACAGCAGATCCTCACAACATCCTCCACATGTCTACGGTATCATTGTGTGTGTGTGTGGGTCTGCAGTCAAGTCTCAGAGACCCTTAAGCTGGCAGTGTTCAAGCAGTGTTCTGTCCACTGAATTAGGTCAGACCACTCAATCAGCTCTTCAACACATTTCTGCTTACCTGGACTCTCGTACATTGTCTCCCCCTGAGCTTTCCTATTGACTGTCTCTCCTACAATGTCTCCCTCTCAACTTTCCTACTGACTGTCTCTCCTACACAGTCTCTCTAATCTTATAATTTTTGTATTGTCCTTTGTTTTTAATTTCCATCATTGAATTGCCTTTATATTTCCTGTTTATGTACTGTATGTGAAGCACTTTGTTAACCTGTTTTTGAAAAGTGCTGTACAAATAAAGTTTATTATTATAATAATCTTTCCTACTGTCTGTCTCACACCTTTCCTACTATCTGTCTCTTCTATACTGTCTCCCTCTGAGCTTTCCTACTGTTTATCTCTCCAACACCATCTCCCTCTCATTATTTCTACTGTCTGTCTGTCTCAGAGTTAATACTAAAAGGACCTTGTACCTTTTGGTGCCGCTTTACTTTTGGCGTCCCTCTTTCGTTTCGGCCGTGATGTTGTTGCAGGACTCAAACTCAAAAACTCAACCTGCGGGAACACAGAACAGAGAGGATGATAGTTTTTTATATGTAGATATATCTTGTTGTTTGTTGACTAGATTTCATGCTTACACTGTTAATTCCGATCTCACACTTTCGCTCTGTCTGGACTGGAGAAGCCCAAAATGTAATTGTATATTGAGAGGATGGTGATTTATCAGTGAAAGACTACACACACACACACCTCAAGTGCACAGTAAAAAAAACAGAAAATAGCCGATCTACAAGCTCACAAAGCATCATGACGTGTTGTAAGCTTGTAGATCTGCTATCTTCCCAGAATGTTGACCTGTTTTCGACGAACGTTCATTTATTATGACATGCCCCATTTTATCTAACTCTCAGAGTTAGATAAACACTGGGGACTTTAACAGCCTGGTGTTTACCTCACTATCATCATCGCTGACATCCTCTCTCTCCCCTGCCGTTGGTTGTGTGCCAGCGGCATCCTTGTTCACGCGTTTCCTCAGAGGCATTTTGACCTGCTGTGTCCCGAGTGATCACACCTGACGGAAGGAAAGAAAACATCCCCGAATAGGATTGAGTACAGAGAACCGGTACCAACACATCCAATACTACCGATACCGTACAGTATACTACCGAATAGGTACCGCTTTGTAGTGCTGTGTAACTTGCGATGATTTAGGCTCATCTAGAATCAGCACAAAGTAAGGCAGCACTGGCAGCAGGCTCTCAGAATGAACCCAAGTGTCCCCCTATAGCACAACATTGTTAAAAAAAAACTGAAACAAATGCTATTAATGTCATTGACTGTTTTTTTTTGTATGGAAAAGTATCAGTTCTGCCACCGTTTAGGCACCTTATTTAAAAATAAAAGTTCAGCAGAGGTTTAGTACAACATTGTTCAAATTGGCCTTGGCAAAGAAATGATGTATGTCATTGGACGTTTCTTAATTTGAAAAGTAGCGGTTCTGGCAACGGCACCGTTTAAAAAATACCGGTTCATCACCGGTATCGGATAAAACCCAACCGATACCCATTCCTATTCCGGAACCTCTGCTCATGAATGAGCTCCTGAGTCCTAACTAACTTAAGTTAAAACTGGACAATATTTAAAAGAACTTCCAAAACTCCTGATTGCATCTTCACAATATGAGCAAACACACTCAATCTCAAACATTAAAAGCATAATTGTCATAGAAACAACTCTCGTTTTCATGTTCAACGGGTGAAGTGAGAACGTGTTATAACAATGTATAAAAAACACCCTGGGTTTCTTTTCTTATTTACTTTTACTGACATTTTAGTGGACTGGTGATTTGCTGATGCAATGAAAGTCTTCTCTCATAATATGATGAACGTATTATATACATATTATTAGTCATTCATTATTAGTAATAGTCATCTGCGTCGTTGTAATGAAAATGTTCATGTATTAACTATTGGACGTAAGTTACTTATTACCAACAATTACACTCAGTAGCGTCTGTGGCTGAGTTTAATAATATCATTCAAAATGTATTTATACTATGGCAATATTAGAAAATAGCACATCGACAAGCTCACAATAGATGTGCTATTTAATAAACAATTAGAAAAAGATTTACGGGATTTTTTTGTTTAAAAAGATGATGAAAGCTTTCACCCATAATGACATGCCAAAATAGGGAGGGATGCCAGGGTTAATATGGCAAAGATCTTAAACTTTAATTACTAGCCTTTCTTCACAATGAAATCTGTAACAATAATAATAATAATAATCAATAACCACCATCATTATTCATTATTCATCAAAATGTCTAAAAGTGTCGCTGTGTTTACAGTTAGCTGGTTGCTAGAAATCAGTGAAGTTACAGTGGTTCTCAAACGTTTCATGTCAAGGACCCCCAAATTAATTTGGCCACAGACCCCCATAAAAGATTTGTGTTATTAAAATGTTTCAAAAATATATATATATGTTTTCAAGATCTTTTTGAAGATACAGCCAAGCTTCTGCTGCTGTATCATAGGGTCAAAGTGGTCAAAACTGATTTAGCTGGGGACCCCCCCCCTGGAGTGGAACCCCCTCCCTCAAAGACCCCTGGGGGTCCCCGGACCCCACGTTGAGAACCACGGATATAGAGTAATTGTTTGTATGCCTGTTAGGTTTGTTTACAGTTGCACAACAGTGCCATTCAGTTTGATAACACACACTAGCATCTTAACATGCAACTTTACTTTGATTCATTGTTCAAAAACTACCAAACTACCTCCTACAGTGTGCTATAAACGTTGTGTTTTATCGGGACAGATACTTAGGTGTCTGATACACGGATGTGAGTGAACTTTAGCCTCCTGAATGTTGTGTTAAGTTGTGTTGTTCAGTACTCACTACACAGTAGCACACTTTTCTTCACTTTCGGGCGGCCATGTTTGTTTTTCTGTCCTGTCACGTGACCAAGCACAACCGCGCCAGTTTCGAAACGCGGTGTAGTCCCCGCTAGGACTACAAATCCCATACCCGCGGGACTACAAATCCTATAACCCACAGGAGGACTACACATCCCATACTCACAGGACTACACATCCCATACCCACAGGACTACTAATCCCATACCCGCAGGACTACACATCCTGTACACGCAGGACTACAAATCTGGACGTAGGGTCGCGTTGTGATTGGTTGTTTGGTTGTCAGGAAGTTATATGGCTCCGACAACGTTTTCATTATTATTCATTATTTTGTTCATATTTTATATAGTTTAAGTTCAACGTGAAATAGGAGTGAAGTGAAAAAAAGAAAATTCATCATATTTGACTTTTATTTATTTGCAGAAAGCATGCACGTGGATGCAGTCGATTCGTTTTCAAAATAAAATAAGATTTATTTCTAGCTTTCTAGATTTTTTTGAATTAAAAAAAGTCGTACTTTTTCCACAAGTTTCCTAGTGGGTGGTGGGCATCACTTCCTGTCGATTTGATCAATTATCAGGGATCAAATCGACAGGAAGTGATGCCCACCACCACCCCCTAGGAAACTTGTGGATGCAAAAAAAAAAAAAACATTGTTCATCAACCTTTTATTTTGAAAGCAATGGCCGGAAGTCGTGTTTGTCATCATTTGGCGCGGCTTCACTCACTCTGGTCACGTGACTTCACACACGTGACTTCACTCACTTCTGTTTCATCATCATAACAACAAATGTGAGTGACGTGGCTAATCCATCCACCCTGGCGAAGAACAAAAGGATACAGACATATAAACATCACTTTACATCATTTAAAGGTTTGTAATGCATGTTTATATGTACATCAGATGGGAATGTAAAAAGAAAAGAGAACATAGATCTTGTAGAATAATAAACATTAGCTTTTTAAATGCTAGACAGGGGAACACGAACAGACAGCTATACAAAGTGACATTTATGTCAGTGATGGAAGAAGTACTCAAATGTTTTACTTAATTAAAATATCAATACTGCAATGTAGAAATACTCTGTTACAAGTAAAAGTCCCGTATTCAAAAATGTACTTTGAGTAAAAGTACAAAAGTTTCGGCATCAATGTACCCAAAAGTAAAAGTACTCATTGTGCAGAATGTCCCATTTCACAAGTTCAAAATGTCAAAACATCTTTAAAAAAAATAGCAGATATACAAGCTCAAATACGTCCCAGCACGCATTGTGACTGTGAGCTTGTAGATCTGCTATTTTCAAATGGCCGAAATGTACTGTATAGGGCTGAAGTGATTGTGTGATTGTGTGTTTTGTAATAATATTCAAAATATACAAAGTAACTTGTAACTCAAGTTTTCATATACTTGTAGTGGAGTAAAAGTACAATATTTGCCTCTGAGATGTAGTGGGATAGAAGTAAAAAGTAATTGTAAATACCTCACAATTGTACCTAAGTACAGTACTTCAGTACATGTACTTAGTTACTTTACACCACTGAATATGATAAACGTATTTGCTGTACTACAAGTGGTAGCTACTGCCGTTGTACTTTGAAACGACCACATCTACCAAGGTTTACTTTAAGACCACTCTTATCCTTATCTTAGCCTGATATATCAGACACTCAGTAGAGTGGGCGTAGTCTGTCTGTCTGTCTGTCAATACTTCTTTACTAATCAAGTTACCAATGTTCCATCTTACATTGTTTAAACTAGAGAGAGAGAGAGATGACCCCGTTCTTTTCAAACCTCAAAACTCCAAGGGTTGAAACCATAGGGTTGAAACAGGAGCCATGCAGTGTGTCACACACATAAAATGATGAATAAGTGATTGAACCTTTTATTAATTCCCACAGGGAGATGTTCACTCTGTTTTTGTACACACACACAAACCTGAACACACACACACACACACACACACACACACACACACACACACACACACACACACACACACACACACACACACACACACACACACACACACACACACACACACACACCGACTGCCAACTGACTTGAACCGGTGATCCTTTGGTTCCCAAGCCAAGTCAACACAGTCTGAGCTACTGCTGTCCTCCCTAAGCAGCATGTAGATGTAGTCATGTTTGTGACATTTGATCATATTTTATGTCAAGGTCACCCAAATTAATATGTATTTTTGCATAGAACCCCCCTATATCAGCCTCTAAATCGTCTATTTTCGAACAACCCAAGAAGTTTTATAGGGGCTTAAACTCTTCCGCATTTTCCTGGAGACCCTCCAGGGGGGGGTTCCCGGGGGGGTCCCCAGACACCAGTTTGAGAACCAGTGATTTAACCCATTAAGACCTGGAACTGTGTCATTTTTAGATTTGAGCTAAAAAGCATTATTTTACACTTTGGGCTATTCAAAAATAGCAGATATACAAGCTCATAGCGCGGCACCGAGTGCCGCGCTACGAGGTTGTAGATCTGCTATTTTTGAAAATTCGTGAAAATGTGTGCAAATCTTTGAATATATCTTTTTTTAAAGCGAACATTTTTAACTCAAATCTTTGCTTCTGGGGGTCCCTGGAACAAAATATTTTGATGGGGGTCCGCGGCCAAATACATATAATTTTGGGGGTCCTTGACATGAAAAAGATTGAGCACCACTGATATAGAAACATACGTTTTTCAGAAAACTGTTGGGATTTAGGAGACATGTAGAATCGGCTTCAGTTCTCAATTGGTTAATGAATCATCTGTTGCCCATAGGTATGTGCTGAGACCGATGTCGGACACTGAAGCGTCCGGTTTGCCGGCTGCGGGTTCAGAGGAGGGAGAGTTGCCACTAGACAGCCTCTCTCCGCCGACCCCGCCCGCCGCCGAGAGCCCCTCTCTGCCGACCCCGCCCGAGGAGAGCCCCTCTACTACGCCGCCCCCGCTCGATGACAGCCCCTCTCCGCCGCCGAGCCCACCCGACGGCGTCTCCACAGACGTCGCCCCCACCAGGAAAGCCCGGAGGAGAGCAGAGAACAAGCCCAGTCCAGCAGCGGTCCAGGAGACACCGCCGCCGGAGGCTCCCAAACAAGAGGAGAAATCATCCACTGTAAGAATTATGATAGTGATGTTTTCTCTCACACTGTACTGTACGTGTCGTGTACTGAACACACTAAACCACTTTCACTTTCAAATGTATTAAATAAGACCTGAGGCGATTCTTAATTTTTTTTTCTAAAATCACACTTTTTTTTCTCCGCGATTTTTCAAAAATAGCAGATCTACAAGCTCGTAGCTACGAGCTTCTATATCTGCTATTTTTGAATAGCCAATGAAATCTAAAGTGACACAGATGCGTTCCAGGTCTTAAAGGGTTAAAACATTTGCAAAAGTAGCTGATCTACAAGCTAATGCGTCGCAGCGCAATGTGTTACTTGTAAGACGCTGTTGAACAACAAAGTAGGGCATTCATTTACGAAATAACAAACATTTGAAATGTGGAGAAGGTTTCTGCCCTGACAGCAACATTATGCCAAACACTGCATGGCATTTGGACCGTTTGTATCCAGACTGAGGAGATATTAGCTCTCAGTATAATGCAGTAATGGTAAGAGCCATCTATAAATAAGATCTTTCTCTAATAATATGCCAGCTCAGTGCAACTGGACTCCACTCTGCTTGATTTTG
Organism: Gymnoscopelus microlampas; assembly: GCF_963454915.1. Classification (NCBI taxonomy): domain Eukaryota; kingdom Metazoa; phylum Chordata; class Actinopteri; order Myctophiformes; family Myctophidae; genus Gymnoscopelus; species Gymnoscopelus microlampas. The sequence goes on along the minus strand of NC_139949.1, from coordinate 46,077,033 downwards.
GTACCAGGTACTTTGTTTTCCACTGCCGATGGAGAAGGAGAGCACTAAACGAACAATGGCCGGAGTTGTCTGGATGGAAACAATCCCTGTTTCAGCTGTACAGTCCTAGGGCTGTCACGATCACAAAGTTGACGATTAATTGTCACTCGAATAATTGCGATTAACCATTTAATTTGTGTGATTGGCATTGAACACTGAAACATATGAAGCCTTTTAGGCTTCGTAATAAAAAAAATGCCTAGGGCAGATATGACAAATAACTGAAATATACAAAGAAATGGTTGACATATTTAATAATTTTATACATATAAAAACTTTGTGATGCGTTGTAAGCTTGTAGATCAGCTATTTCTGCTTTTTTTAATATTTGAAAATGTGTGAAAATCTTTCAACTTGGAAACGATTATGACGATTATGCAAATATAATTGCGATTATCTCGCATAATTGCGATTAGACGATTATGTAATAATTGTGACAGGCCTATACAGATTCCTATACAGGTTTCTCAACATTTAGTTGAGAAACCAGGCCGTGCAGTCGCTCAATATTGATTAATTCCGTGCAGTACAGGGAAAGTGTCATGACGCAAGTAATCTCTCAAGAAGACAGATTCTGCTAACAGCGGAATTTGTCAACACCACTGCCCTGAACATGTAGTGTGTGGTGTTGTTAGTAGGAATAGACACAGCAGCATCCGGGAGGAAGTGGACTAAGAAAGGGGAGGAGCCAAACTGAGTTTCTTTTACCTACATTGCAGTATTGATACTTTTAATTTAGAAAAGTAAAAAAAACAGTAAAAAACCACTGCATAAGACCAGGGTAAGACTTGAGGCCAGACTCTGTGGACAATGGTGGTGGGAGCTGCTGAAAACGTTCTCTCTTCATCTGTCTGTGTTTCCTTTCTCCTCTCCATCAGGAGTCCAGTCAGTCTACCGTGGCCCAGGGAGGCTGGGGTTACTGGGGCAGCTGGGGGAAGTCCATCTTATCTACAGCCACAGCTACTGTGACTACTGTGGGTAAGTCACACGCACGCACGCACACACACACACACACACACACACACACACACACACACACACACACACACACACACACACACACACACACACACACACACACACACACACACACACACACACACTGTGTACTTTTAAAACACAACTAAAACAATTGAAAATGCACTTATAAGAAAGACATTTTATAACTGACAATATAATGTGCAGTTCCACTGAACTTATAATGCATTATGACCAGCACTTATAATACATTATAAACGTTGTCATACCTGATTATGAACATATGTGTGTGTGGTGTGTGTGTGCGTTCGCGTGCATGTTCCCAGGCCAGGGCCTCAGCCAGGTGATAGAGAAGGCAGAGACGTCATTGGGGATCCCCAGTCCTACAGAGGTGTCGGCCCAGGTCCAGGAGGAGACACAGTCAGGTATTCTAATAACTCTGCTCTGCTTCTCCTGCTGCTCGGTTCTCTTAAAATGTTTCATTTCAAGGACTCCCCATAACTCCGAGAGTGCACAAATGGAACCAAATGGACCCGTAAGGGCCGATACCGATCTTGTGCTAAGGGGGAAAAGTATGTCAAAACTGTTTCTGTGTGTGTGTGTGGGGGGAAGGGGAGCATGTCTGGGCCTGTCACAAAGCTGCGAAGCAATGTTATTCTATATATCTGATTGACTTTTAAACCACTTAAATGGTGCGGCTCTGTCATAAAAGATCGGTTTCTCCAGATCGGGTAAATTGCTGATCGCCGATCGAGTCATTTGGAGTGAAATTGGAGTGAAAATCTGCCAATTTAAATCGGCGGCCGTTGCCAAACAGCATTGGCAACGCCTCCAAGTTAAGTCTTAAAAGGATCCCTGGCTAATAAGCGAGTTGCTCTCCCCACAACATGATTTATGATTCTGTGCCTATCGGTACATGACTCGGACGGGGCTGAGTAGGCTCTAGCGAACTCGAGCCACGTAAGGCACCACCGTGGGCGGCCGTGCCGAACGTTGCTTTGACGCGCTCGGTGGTGCCTTATGTGGCTCAAGTTCGCTTGAGACTGCGCCCCTCCGTCGCGGTCCAAAACTACACTTAGTCACCGAAAAAAAGTAATCTGCGGTTGTTGGAAAAAGTAGTGTCGTGAGTGGGAGTCGATCCCTAGAGGTGTGGGTTCAGTGATTAACGAGGCAAGCCACGGAGGCTGGTTCTGAGATAGGGTATTTGGGCTGTACTAGTATAATACAACCTATGTAGTAGAATGTGACAACGCCAGCAACTCAGTAATTTATTTTATTCTGATTTTTATTCATCTTGCTTGGTTCGTGGCTCTTATTCTTTCCTTACCTCTCTTGTGTTTCATTCTCACTGCTGTTGCTGCTATGATACCTGAATTTACTTCCGGGGATCAATAAATCTTATCTAATCTTATCGTATCCTGTAAACAGGCCAAACTCCAATTAATGATATTACATATGGAATAGGAGCCTCACTCACTTTATCTCTATGGTTGATGGCAACAGCTGTCGTTGTCACGGTAACATGAGGTGATAATGTGCTGTCCTGTTCTTCATATTTTATTACACTTCCTGCCCTCACACATTTAGGTGACATTAATTAAAATCTGTGACGGTTCAGTAACTGTAGGGTTTCACAGGATGGACACTGAGCTTTGAGCCACAGTATCAGGTTATTAACGCATTAAGACCGGGAATGGGAATCTGTGTCATTTTAAGATTTCTTTGGGCTATTCAAAAATAGCAGATATACAAGCTCATGCCACGCTACGAACTTGTAGATCTGCTATTTTTGAAAAAAATGTGCAAATCTATATATGAATATATATATATTTTTTAAGCGAACATTTGTAACTCAAATCTTTGCTTCTGGGGGATTCGACGCATGTCTTCTAAATCGTAACAGTTTTTTGAAAAAACTTGTTATAATATCAGTGGTTCTCAAACTTTTTTCATGTCAAGGACCCCTAAAATGATATGTATTTGGCCGTGGACCCCCATCTCAAAATATGTTGTTCCAGGGACCCCCAGAAGCAAAGATTTGAGTTAAAAATGTTCGCTTTAAAAACTGAGATTTTCTCAATTTTTCCTTGTGTGTGTGTGTGTGTGTGTGTGTGTGCGCGCCTGCGTGTGCGTATGCGTGTATGCTTTCAGGTGATGACAACATTGAGGCAGACGGTTCATCGGCGGTGGGCAGTGCCATGGGAATGCTGTCGTCTTTTGGCAGTGTTGTCCAGAGCACGGTGAGCTTCCCACCGTTTATTACATAAATGTCTTACAATGACAATTCAAGTGAAATATTTCAAAAAGTATAAAACATTATGTGACCGGTCCAGTGGTTTTCAGATTAGTGCCAGACAAACAGACAGACACAGACAGCCAGACCCTTTTCTAGAATGGCTGGCCCTCTATGAGAAATAATTGAAAGTAGTTGACATAGATCACAAGTAGATCACATCGCACAAGATTAAATTGATCAGAGTACCCTATAGTTTGACCAAAAAATAACAAACTATAAGCAACTTGATCTGTGATTCACATTTAAATCAATTGACAAACGCAGATATGGTTGATGTGGACGGGATTAACATCACTGGGGTAACGGCCGGGTTTGACTCTAAATGACTGGACTAAACTGCTGGTTCTGTTGTCACAGAGTAAGACCATGATCACGGGAGGTCTAGATGCTCTGGAGTTCATCGGGAAGAAGACCATGGACGTGATCGCAGAGGGAGACCCGGGATTTAAAAAGACCAAAGGACTGATGATCAGGAATTCCACTCTGTCGTCGGTGAGCACACAAGAAAATACATTATTCTGGGGGCGAAAATAGCCGATCTACAGTACAAGCTCACAACATGTCACGTTGCAACACGCTGTGAGCTTGGAGATCGGCTGTTTTTGCCGAGGAGATCTTGTGTAGAGGGAAATACCAGTGGACCTAGTATATCCTCGGCGAACCCTGGTCAACTAAGTACAATTTATAGGTCTTAAGTAGATTCTTTAAGGAAAACCATCCAGTTCTTCCTCAAAGAAAGAGTCTCATTTCATTGTCTGTGTGTGTGTGTGTGTGTGTGTGTGTGTGTGTGTGTGTGTGTGTGTGTGTGTGTGTGTGTGTGTGTGTGTGTGTGTGTGTGTGTGTGTGTGTGTGTGTGTGTGTGTGTGTGTGTGTGTGTGTGTGTGTGTGTGTGTGTGTGGTGTGTGTGTGTGTCTCTCAGGTGCTGCGGGAGGCGAAGGAGAGAGAGGAGCAGCAGACGGAGGCAGTGAGTTCGGACCCGGAGAAGAGAGCTGCTCATTATGGGATGTTGTTTGACGAGTTCCAGGGTCTGTCTCACCTGGAGGCTCTGGAGATCCTGTCCAGAGAGAGCGAGTCCAAGGTACTGTACTAGTCACTGTTAGCTGCTAGCATACTATACACATCAGTGTCATTCTGTTATTCAAGGTACAGTACTGTATGACACACTGTTGGCTGAAACCTCAGTGTAATTCTGTTATTCATAACCTTTGCTCAGGTTTGCACCGCATTTGTTTAATTTAGTTATAAAACAAGCCGAAAACATGGTGCTCTCCCTCCCTCCCTCCCTCGCTGCAATATAGCTATACATTTGTTTGTGTGTGTGTGTGTGTGTGTGTGTGTGTGTATGTGTGTAGGTGAAGTCAGTGTTAAACAGCCTATCAGGAGAGGAGCTGTCTCTACTCAGAGAGGAGCTGCACGACATCAAGGAGTCCTTCTCTATGGTGGAGTTTGACGACGAGGAAGTCGACGACAAGAAAGGTCAAAAGAAAAGAAAATACTTGAGATGAGTTGATGTATTGGCAGGCTTTCACAGCAGACAATCAGACAATTCATTCATTCATTCATTCGTTACTGTTTGGCTTGTTTTCATTCGATGTCAGATGAAGATGGGGCAGAGTTTGTGAGGGAGCTCACGGAGGCTTTGGAAGGCCTTCATGTATCTGTCACAGCAGACAAACTGGGAAAGGTACACACACACACACACACACACACACACACACACACACACACACACACACACACACACACACACACACACACACACACACACAATAGGAAAGTGGAGCTTTTGAAACGAATTTCACCCTCAGTTTTACACCTGTAAACCTGTGATGTGATAATAAAGTTGATTCTGATTCTGATACACACACACACACACACACACACACACACACACACACACACACACATACTCACACACCAAGCCCGATATGATGATTATTCTAATAAACAGTCTTTATTGTATTTTTCTTTTTTTTAAATCACTCTCTACCAGGCGAGTCACAGCGCATGTGAGCAGATCAAGGAAATGACCAAACCCTCACAGGAAGAGGAAGTGAACGGAGAGGAAGTGACAAAAACATTCTCAGTAGAGGTAAACAAACATGCATAGTATTCTTATGAAACAGTGTATATACAGGTATAATATTATTATGATGTGAAATATCATTCTGGGGGCATGCTGGTATATCAGTGCATCGAGCAGTGCACACAAGCACAATGTCCCCAGTTTGATTTAGAATCCTGTGTTGTATGTGGTTCCACGGTGTCCTATCTAAGGCAGGACAGGGAGACGGGAAGCATTTTGCAGGGCGCCCAAAGATGGTGGATTTAAAATGATACGCCATCCCAATTTGAGCCACTAGATCTCGCAAACATCCTATGATTACTGGTGCTAGATCCCTCCTGATGTGCCTCTCTGGAGAAAAAAAAATCTAAATGTTACGAATATTGTGTGGCTTGCTGCGATTGGGTCCAATATTTAGTATAAGAATGGTTTAGAAGCTGTGTTCACGTTCACTTCTCCCATTGGAATGAATAGACTCCCACCTAATTCCGGTCTCCTTAAAAAGACGGCCTACGCCACGCAGATACGTGAAGTAAACCGGAGATGGCATGTCTTTCTTTTTCTTTTTTTTTGTCTTGGGCACCGCTGCTTCCTTAGTGTGCGTTCTACAAAGCAGAGCAGCTTGTGGTGCCTTTTTCTCTTGATGCTGCGAGGTAACCCAGATACATCACCTGTCACTCTTTGTCACTAGGTGTAACCAAGTCACTGTGCTAACTAACAGGACAATGGTGGCTTGTCTGGAAATTATTTCAATTTCACATGTACAGTCCAACAAAAACTGTTGTTCCTTAGGTTCAGTTTGTAAACTACTTAATTGTCTTCATCACAGAAGTCTTGCCTTTCAACTCAACTGATTGGGAAGTGGGGGGAAATATTGGCAATAATGTGTTGCGCTTTACTGCTTTAAATGTAATTGTTTTCAACAGTATATCGTATATCGTATATCGCGCTGCGTTTTGAGCTTGTGGATCTGCTACTTTTGATGATTTTGTGTGACGCTGTAGTATGATCAAGTAGGGTGTTAATTTACGAAAAAACACAAAAAGTTAGAATATGGAGATAAGCGGCTTCTGCCCGGCGATATAATACAGCAAAAATTGCTGATCTACAACGCGTCGCATCTCGAACTGTTGGATAATGTGTCAACTTTGAAATATGTGTGTGTGTGTTTGTGTGTGTGCGGTCAGGACGTCCACGCGGCAGCCATCCGCAGCCTGGCCGAGCTGACGGCTCGCTCCATAGAACAGTTCCACAAGGTGGCAGAGAGGATTCTGTCCAACAGCTCGTTCAGCTGCAGCGCTCTGCTGCAAGCCAAGGCCCTCGCACAGTAAGCTGGAATGACTGACTCTCTCTCTCTCTCTCTCTGTCCATACTGTCCATCTATCCGTCTGTCTGCCTGCTCAGGCCTGTCACAATTATTACATCATCGTCTAATCACAATTATTTGGTCATAATCGTTTCCATGTTAAACTATTCATACATTTTCAAACATAAAAAAAAACGGAAATAGCCGATCTACAGGCTTACAACATGTCACAAAGTGACATTATTAAATATGTCAGTCATTTCTTTGTATTATTTAAGTTATTTGTCATATCTGCCCTGTGCAGTTTTTTTATTACGAAGCCTAAAAGGCAAACAGAAATTACATTAATGTATATTACTAGACCATACCCGGTCGACGCATCCGTGGGGGGATATGCGCACATGATCTGGCAACCCGGGAGGCAGTTTGTCCCATAGCTGGGCAGCCCCGTAACCATGGCGACAGTGTTTTACACATAAACGCTAATAAGAAGCTGAGATTTGATGAAATTGAAAAACGGGCTTCACAGTTAAGTTCAGATGGTAATGGTCAATGGCTGTGTGCAAAATCAGAGCAATTGGTCCAGCCACTGAGGAGAACCGGGTAGCTTCACCTACTCCCACTACAGACCCACTACAGACAGAGGTTACTAGAATTATAGTAGGATAGAGAACTATCAATGATAACTTTATTATGCAGAATTCTGTTGAACTTCATGCGTCGAACTTTTTTCAAATAAATCTATTTCTCCTTCCAGAATCACCATTGTTCTGTGTAAAGAGATTTCTCTGCTGTCCAAGAAGTTCACCTCTTGTTTAACAACTATTGGGGTAAAAAGTGTTCCTGTGTCTTCTGATAAATGTTACATCAACGATGCTCTTTGTATACATACTCTTATATGTGAGACTGAACGCTAATCAAGATGAATTCATTGTGTTTTAACAGTCCAGCGAGAAGGGAGACGTTCTCAACCCACTGATAACAGGAGTCTTCCTCGAGGTGAGGAATTCATGGATATCTTTTAGTGTTCGTCGCCAATAATTTGATGGTAGGCAACGGTTCTGGTATGAGACATAAATGAGATTTTTTTGTGTCTCCTACCGGAACCGCTGCCAGTCTTCAAATCATCATAATAGATAGAAAAAAAGTCATTTTGGGGCTGAACTATCCCTTTAACAGCATGGACCCTAGCATTCCTATTCTGGGGTGAACAGTGGCTCCAATAGAAAGCCACAGTAGAAAAATACGACCGTTATTACGGCTATGATGGTATCTATCCGACGAACCCCAAACCATCTTCCTCTTCCTCTTCCTCTCCTCGTCCGCAGGCCTCCAACAGCGCGTCTTACATCCAGGACGCCTTCCAGCTCGTCCTCCCCGTCCTGGAGGTGTCTCACATCCAGAGGAGCACCGGGTCAAACCAGGAGTGACCTTACGACCCCCCGACAACCATCATGTCTCACGTAGAACCAGTGGGTGGGCACAGTTCTTGAGTCAGAGTATAGATACTATACTCCTGGTCAAATATTGCTACATGTGAAAGCTGCTCAGTCAAATTGGTACTTGAGTTAAAGTGCTGGAATACTTGCTCTTAAAAATACTTAAGTATTCAAAAGAACAAAATAATTACGTATAAGTATGTTAAGTATATTTTGTTTCTAATATCAAGGTAGCCTAATTGCTGTATTGAAATTTTGAAAATGTCCCCCATAATTAAAAAACAAACAAACCAAACATTTTTGAAATGTTTGATAATGGTTCATTCATAATATATTTTTGTAATTTTGGGTCCCTTCCTAGAAATGTAGAGGCGTCAAAAGTACAATATTTGTCTTGGAAATGTAGTGGACAAATACTCAAGTAAAGGACAGATACTCAAAACATTTACTTAAGTTTACTCAAGTAAATATGATTTACTTTGTTACTCTCCACCACTGCCTAGAGCGGTGCCAACCGAAGGAGACTGCCTGTCAGAGAGGAAGACAGACTATATTGTTAAAGTCCCATGGTGTGGTTTAAAATCCTCATCTATGTTCAATAAATGTACAAGTCGAAGTATTTCTTGCCCCCAAAAAACATCCCTTAAGGAGCTTTACAGTACCTCTCATGTAGTATTCCATGTCCTATGAATTATGCATATATTTGATGCAGCATCATTTGGGTAATCAACACAGAATATCCAACACACTGCGACAAAAACAACAATATCGGGCCACTGCATACTTGGTCTTTGACTAATGCCTGATTTATACTTGGTTGCATGGCGTGTTGCACACCAAAAATAGCGCATCTATGCACGGTGTGAGCTTTTAGATGAGATATTTTCAGTGTGTGAAACCGGCTCGCAACTTGAGTATAAGTCACTCTTAATGCTGCATTTAGTGAGGCTCTGATTGGCATTCTGTGTGTGACCTCGTACCTCGTATGAGTGCGTCAGGCCTGTTTTCTGTGAGTGCTAGTCTGACAAACTAGATTTTACTTGTAAAACACTACATTAATGCCTTGGACACATACAGAGTGCAAGTAACTACCATTTTCATGGCTAGGCTTCAAACAGACATTTACCAAACAAAAAAAACTTTTGGTGAGAAGGTCTTTTAATTCTGTAAAAAATAAGAAGTTTTTGTTTTACTCAAAACAAGTTTGAGTTCAAGGATGACCTCAGCTTCGCGCATGGAAGGAGATACCGTATGTAATATTGATTAAACAGTGTTGCGGGTTGTTGCAGTGCAGTTTTATTTGTGTAGCGCTGTGAATAGATTCATTATGTTCCAGTACAGAGGGAGTTGTTTTGGTGTTGTTTAAGACTCAGTTCCCATCTAAAGCCTCATTTATACTCTGTACTGTATGTCAGTGTCCTTGCCGACAAGAACTGAACTTGTCGGCAAGAGATGCCACCATGCGATGGCGTTATAAGTAAGTTATAAAGGGCAGAAAAACACTTCATCAAGTTGTCTGTAAAGATTCTTGACCTGTCCAAGGCCTATCTGTTTGTATTCGTTTAAGAGTGCAGCAAAACATTTTCGGAGAAAAGTGATGACGCAGCTTCATATCAAAAGGAAACTGGAGATGCTGTAGGTTTGCTGAGCCATCAGCCAGTGAAGCCTGTATCGTGTATCTTTGAACCGCTACTTAGAAAGCAATCTCAAAGATGGTAAAAGGGACATGTTCCACAGTGTTTGTTTGCTAAATTGCCATGAAGTATAGGATGTTGACAATGCTAACTCCCTGGGTTTCTTCTGTTTTTGTGTTCTTGTGCACATGTGTGTTAGAAATCATATAAGTCTCAAAATTAGACTCCTAGTCCTCATTTGGTCTCAGCACACAGTAGACTTGAATAACAAAAACAGACAAGTTGCCAATTTGCTGCTTTAAAGTTAAACCAGAGGAAACTTCAGTTTGTGTTTCGAAGGACTAGAGTTAGAATTATTATCAAAATCTCTGAACTGCTTCAGTACTAATTTAAGCAGACCAGGAGATAAATTGCCCAAATCACCACATTATGTTTCCGTTACTATTATTTAATCCATTATTTGTTTATAATAATCAAAGAGACACTATGTATTTCAGGTGTTTATATATTTGTGCCTGACAAAACAGCACTGTGGATCAACAGTGTGGAACTTTAGATTGGACTTTTGGAACCAATTGTTTGAGATGTAAACTCTTTAACGTTTTGTTAACGGGCTGTCAGGATGTAAAAATGATTCTAACATCTGGTTCTCTGGTCTTTTAAGTGTTAGTGCAGACGGTCAGCGTCAGCTCCATGTATTTTAAATGGCTTTCAAATAAACATGCTGTTTTTAATGAACAAAACCTGTTTTGAGTGCACTCTCAAGTCATTTTGTGTCATTCAGTTATTTTGTCCTGTGATTGTCAAATTAAAACAGTTTTGGCTTTGCCCTATTAGTAAAATCCTCAGTGTTCATTTATCCATTCATTTAACTCTTGAGAGTATACAAATGTTACATGTGTATACTCTCGAGTTAAAATAACACATTTGATGGATTTTTGTGGATAAAGTAACTAGGATTGTAACCTGTAGGACTTTGATTAATCCAGAGTTGGGTCAGTCAGTTATAAATAAGAAACCAGTGATGGAAGTAACTAGTAAAAGTATAAATACCCTATTGTAGAAATAGTCTGAAGTACAAAGTCTTGTACTTAAAATGTACTTGAGTAAAAGTACAAAAGTATTGGCATCAAAATGTACTTAAAGTACCAAAAGTAAAAGTATGCAGTATCCATTTCACAAGTTTTCAAATGCATACAATATATAAAAATCCTTTGAAAATAGCAGATCTACAAGCCCACAACGTGTAGCTTTGCGACTTGTGAGCTTGTAGACCTGCTATTTTCAAATTGCTAAATTATATGTATATGCATATTATGTGTGTATGTATGTATGTATGGGTCTGAAGTGGTTTTGTAATAATCAAAATCTACAAAGTAGGCTAACTAGTATCTAAATTGTCAAATAATTATAGTGCAGTATAAGTATTTGCCTTTGAGATGCAGTGGAGTAGAAGTAAAATTATTTAAAATTGGAGGTGCTCCAGTAAAGTATAAATACCTCAACATTGTACATAAGTACAGTACTTGAGTAACAGTAGGATGGACAGCAGGATGTACCGCCACCGGCCATTAGGTGGCCACATCACAACGTTGGCGATCAGTCAGTCAGAGTGCTGTGATTGGCTCTTAACGTCCGGCGTCAGAGGTGAACGGCGGCGGTGGTAACAAACAACAACGTCCGGGTCAGAGGGTGAACGCGGTGCCAAACAACCCCAACAAGCAGAAGGCTTCATCACATCCTTCACAGCATCAGGTGCGACGCGTTTTTATTCACATTCACACTTTAATCCCGTTTATAAGAGACACAGGCCGCTTAGCTTACCTGCTCTGTATTCGGACGTTAATTCGGTTTAAAGAACAAAGCGTTTTAATCAGTAAAGACGGTGGCGGTGATATAAAAATCTAGGTTAGCATTAGCACAAGCTAATGCTAATGCTATGCTTGTGTGTAGTGTGTAGTTTTCACTACAAACATCTTTTGCTTTGACTGGAAAGCTTTAGACACCAAAAACGCCTCGTTCATAGACAATAAACAAACGTGTTTATGGGGTGTTTTTCTCTTTTTTGTTTTATAAAGGGACAACGTTTTGTTTTTAAGGTTCCATTTATTCAAACAGCCCTGAGCTGCAGTGCTCACTGCTTCTACACCAAACCATCATCAGACACTGACTGCTCTCCCAACACAGTGCTTCTCAACATGTGATTTTTTTTTAGGGGGTGGACAGTTAAGTAATAATAATAATAATAAACTTTATTTGTATGGCACCCAGACATGCAAAAGTGTCACTTTTCAGCTACAGTCACCTTTTTGAACCTATAGGCAATTGTGTGACACCTGACCCGAAAGAAAACAACGTGTTGTCACCTTTTTCACCTCGGGCTGTTTGCATGCCTGGGCACCTTTCATGACATGAAATGCAGCTCAAAGTGCTTTACAAGGCAAGTACAAATAATTTAACAATAGAGTAATAAAGGAAAGCGGAAGCAGAAGCATAATAAAACAACATTAAAATAATAGCAAAAAGGCATTGAATCAGGCAAAACAGTGAGGACATGAATAACAACAAAAAAAAGAGTGAAGAAATAGCTGTGCTTTAAAGCTATCCACAGAGGCTGCCTGTCTTAAGTGTAATGGCCTGGGAGTTTATTCCAAGCCGTCGGCCCGTACAAGCAGAATTCTGCTTAACTGTGTTTTTTATGTCATTGTAGGCAGACTAGGCACCTCGAGCAAGTCAGCACTAGAAGACCTGAGGGGGGCCGTTTGGAACATATCTAGGCAGGCAGTCATAGAGGTATGAAGGTGCCAGACCATTGAGAGCTTTATAAACAAGTAAAATAATTTTAAAAACAACCGGGAGCCAATGTAGTGATGCTAAAACTGGAGTAATATGTTCTCTCATCTTAGTTTTTGTTAAAACTCTGGCTGCCGTGTTTTGAACAAGTTGTAATCTGTCAGTTGTTTTCTTTGGCAGGCCAGAAAAAAAGTGCATTGCAGTAATCAAGCCGAGAGAAAACAAAAGTGTGGATCAAAGTTTTTGCAAGTGACAATTTAAGGACCTTTTAAAGACCTTTTTTTAATACTTAAAGAATAAAGATGCATTACTGCATCAAAAGTAATCAGCAAACCTAACTATGGCCAAATATACTATGGCCGAATTGTCGAATAACATAAGAAACAAAAGAAATGAAATGGCTGATCTACAAGCTCACAAGCTTGTAGATCAGCTATTTTCAAAATATTTATCTGTGGAAACGAGTCAAACTAAATGTAATGCCGCAACTCCTACAATTCCAAGTGCTTGTGGGGGGGTCCATAGGACATGGGAGCTTGCTTGCGGCTAAACAGGACTCAGGAGCCACAAATCCACATAGTCACTTATGTTCTACTCTCTGGAACAACCTTCCTGATGCAAGTTGTCAGTCGCCACGACTGATTTCAGAAGAAGAAAAAAAAGATTAAAGAGCGATGGGTCGAACTAGCTATAAATGTCCTATTGCTTGAATTGTAAATTGATTGATCGAATATTTTATTAGACAGAAATGCAAACAACACAACATGCATACACTTGGTCCAAAAGGATTTACACAAAAAAGTCTGGACTTGTTTCCATTGAGGTATGAGATATGTTCAATTCAGATCAAATATTTGTATCGCAGTGGTTTTCCAGAACTCTTTTTGTTGTAAACATGTTTGCGTTGTACAGTGGTCTCGCTCCTCATCTGTTTTGCATTAAATGCAAATTGAAAAATCAAAAGATTTGATAAGTGCCTCCTTTGGAAGTGGGAACCCTAGGACTCTTAACACTTTTTTTTAAACTAACCTCTCACTTGTTCTTCTCATTCCTTCCCAGAGGTGACTTCATTTCTCTCAGCAGACTGCCCTCCACTCCTTCCTTCCTACCTTCCTTCCTCCCTCCCTCCCTCCGTCTCCGAACAACAGCAGCGCTGTAGGAGTTTATATCTTGGGTCTTCAGTCATTTTCTCAGTCTGCCAGAATGCCAGCCGCACTCGCAGATTCCAGCCAGATAATCTGTGAGGTCTGGGCCAGCAATGTGGAGGAGGAGATGAGGAAGATCAGAATCATCATACAGAGCTACAACTTCATCGCCATGGTAAGGGCTGTTGTTGTTTCGTTTTAGCTAACCACTTGAAAGATCTACAAGCAGTTCTACAAGCTCACACCGCGTCCCAACTCGCGTCCCAGCATCTCAAGTCTGTTTCTTGAAGACTAGAGGGTTTAAGTGGTTAGGGGTCAGGAGAACCAGTGTTGCCTAATTACAATTGGGTCCAATTCATTTGGCAACACATTTAACCGCTTGAACCCTGGGAGCATTCTGTAAAAATAGCAGATCATCTACAAGCTTACGATGCGTTGTAAGCCCAAAAAAAAGAAGCTTTCTGTGGACAGCTCCTTTAAACAACTGGTTCTCAAACATTTTCATGTCACGGACCCTTATGGTGTGTTCACACCGGCAGATACAAAAGATACACAGCATATTTGTAGCTTTGTATCAGACGTTGAAACCAGCTCAACTTATTTGTAGCAGCTACAAATGTTGGATGTATCTTTTTATCTTCATGCGGTTTGGCTTCCATTGAAAAAGAACGGTATCCTGTATCTTTGCAGCTGCCTGTCTGTCTGTACATCAAGGTTATATATATATATATATATATATATATATATATATATATATATATATCTCGCTCTCTCTATCTGGCTGGCTGCGTGCGGAGGACCCCCCATCTGAAAAGCTGTTAAAGTTTTCCTAGTTCTTAATTTTTACGGATTTTCCATTTTTTCCCCCCAAAAATAGCTGAAGCATAAAATATTTAATCTTGAATCTCAGTTTGTTGGGGACCCCCTGGAACTCCCTCGAGGACCCCCCCAGATCTCCCTTTGAGAACCACTGCCTTAAAACAGCGCTGCGTGCAGTGACACGCTAACATCTTTCCTTCCTTTCTTCCCCATGGCGGCAGGACACAGAGTTCCCCGGGGTTGTGGTGCGTCCCATCGGTGAGTTCCGCAGCACAGTAGACTACCAGTACCAGCTGCTGAGGTGCAACGTGGACCTGCTCAAGATCATCCAGCTCGGTCTGACCTTCATGAACCAGGAAGGAGACTATCCACCCGGCACCACCACCTGGCAGTTCAACTTCAAGTTCAACCTCACGTACGTACTGTACCGTCTCTCTAACTGTTGTCTTAAGTCTCTTAGCTCCATCTGTCTCTCTCCATCCATCTTTTTGTCTTGTCCAGTCGTTCTCAACCTTTTTTGAGCTCTGAACCACTAGAATATTTCCTCAAGGACCACCCCACCTCCCCATAAAAATATGTATATATTTAGTTAGTTAGTAACATTAAGGGTCTAAAAGCCGCAGTTGTACAGCGGTGTCGCACACTGCTTGTAGACAGGCTATTTTTCGCCTTCCGACTAATTATAAATTAGTCTATAGACTTTTCATGTCGTACCGGGGATTGAAACCCGGGTCCCCTGTGCAATTGTTGACATTTTACCTACAGCACACTTATAATCATAATAATAATCATAATAAACTTTATTTGTATAGCACCTTCATTATATGAAATGCAGCTCAAAGTGCTTTACAGAGCAAGAATACAATTACAGAGAAAGTACAACTAATTTAGCAATAAAGCAAAAGCATAAAACAACATTAAAATAAAAGCAAAAAAGGCAGTTAATCAGGCAAAACAGTGAGGACATGACTAACAACACAGAGATTTAAAAATCAACTAAAAGCAAGGGTGAAGAAATATTTAGGCAAGTTGCAGGAGAGAGACCAAACATTAACATTGCCAAATTGGTCGAAATATAATTGTATATTTTTCAAAAAGGTGCACAGTATATCTTTTTAAGTAGTTTTGATTGATTGCCTGTGTTGTTGTGTTGGTGCAGAGAGGACATGTACTCCCAAGACTCCATAGACCTGCTGCAGAACTCTGGTCTGCAGTTCAAGAAGCACGAGGAGGAAGGCATCGACACGCTCTACTTCGCTGAGCTCCTCATGACCTCTGGACTGGTCCTGTGTGAAAACGTCAAATGGCTCTCCTTCCACAGGTACAGCTGTGTGTGTGTGTGTGTGTGTGTGTGTGTGAGAGAGCGAGTGAGAGAGCATTTTTGTGATGTTTATGTTTTCCTCGGGACCTTTGCTCACAACACGTCGCAAAGGGACTGGTTTTTCAGCAAAGATATTTAGAGTAGAGTGAAAACAGGAGGGTTCCAAACGTCCAATCATAGAGCCCTTGGGAATATCGTCAACTAAGTGTAGGGTTTCCTTGGTTTAAGAACATATCATCATCGGCTTTGATATCTGGTCATGTGAAAGGTGATCAGAGAGATCGCCTTTTTAGAACAAATATCACTCCATTATGATCAGTGGCCGATCAGTCGGTCCACATGGATTGAGGTTCTCAGTCGCCACGATTGATTTCAGTCATTTGGATTCTAAGGAAGCATGTCACTCAACAAAAATAGGCAATCTACAAGCTCACAACACGTTGCAGCAGATTGCCTATTTTCGCTTATTACTTATGTTAGTTAAGAGTATTTGAAAAGGTCAAACTAGCAATAGAATACATGTTCAATCTGCCAGAAACCCCTAATGGTCTTGGATATTACATAAAAGCAAAGCATCAATCTGCAATTTCTTCAAACTGGTATGGCTGTATAGCTACCAAAACGTCATCATTCTACATATTGTTCTAATTGTTTATGAAACACAGTGCTAGTATATGGCTCTGTTCACAGTTCACACTGGTTCACAAATCACAGATTAGGACTTGGACTAACAACATTCTTTCAGTTGTGAGATTTTATTTTTGCTTTAATCCATGAGTTCATCCCTACTCATGTGAATTTGTTTTGTAAATGAAACTTTTGGATACTCAATAATACAGTGTAGTGTTATGTGTGACTCAAATAATAAATCTCAATTGCAATGGATGGTTATTATTTTAGTATCAGTACAGATCAAAGTAATAACCTGTGTGTGTGTGTGTGTGTTTCTAGTGGTTATGACTTTGGCTACCTGGTGAAGCTGCTAACAGACGCCCGTCTCCCAGAAGAGGAACATGACTTCTTCCAGATTCTCAACCTGTTCTTCCCAGCGATCTATGACGTTAAATACCTCATGAAGAGCTGCAAGAACCTCAAGGTACAATGAATGACACACATTACATGCTGTACATGTGCTGTATGTGCAAAGCACGGTCGTTAACATGCACAATTGTTTTGGTCCAAACTCCCATTTAGCCTCACATTAGCCAGCCTGAATCTCACAAGCTCACTCGTGGTGTTAGCAGACCAATCAACATAGATTATGACGGTTCAACTTTATTTGTCAGCAATGCCAATTGCAAAGTAAAAGGCACATGAAACTTGATTTGATTTTGGTAAAAGATATGAAGCTCTAGTACAAGTACAATCACAATATAACTTAACCCATTAAGACCTGAGGCCGATTCTTACTAATGTCTTCTAAATCCTAACAGTTTTCTGAAAAGCATATGTTTCTATATCAGTGGTTCTCAAACTTTCTCATGTCAAGGACCCCCCAAAATGTATTTGGCCGCCGATCCCCATCTCAAAATATTCTGTTCCAGGGACCCCCAGAAGCAAAGAATAGAGTTAAAAATGTTCACTTTAAAAGAATATATATTCAAAGATTTTCACAATTTCTCAAAAATAGCAGATCTACAAGCTCATAGCTCGGCACTCTGTGCCGCGCTATGAGCTTGTATATCTGCTATTTTTGAATAGCCAAAGTGTAAAATAATGCTTTTTAGCTCAAATCAAAATGTGTCGCAGGTGCTTCACATCAAAGCGTAATGAAGTTAAAACATCAGTGCTAAAAAACTAAACTGCATAAATCTATATTAGAGATCTAAACTACCTGATGGTGCAGCATGGCTCAAGTGCAAACAGCATCGTCATGGGTCCGTTTACATTAGCCACAGACAAATGGCCATATGGTCCGTCCGGCCACTGTATTTGTTCAGTGCTTGTTCATAAGCCTGATGGCAGCCAAGAAGAAAGTACTCCCATCCATAGCCTTTTTGATGAGACAACAAGCAGCTCAGAATTTTAAACGGTAATTCCACAACACACTTGCAGAGGTTAATCGCAAGTGTTTGTTTATCTGAAGGAACTTTGGGCCCAGATATGTTTGAACCTAGGCATATTGGACCCTTCAGACATCAATTATCAAATGTATTCTCTAGACATGTCTCTTCCGATGGCGTCGTGGAGGGGGGATGGGTGGGGGGCAGGGCAAGGTTGGTGGTTGTGGGGCCTGGCGTTTGATTTGGGGTCGTGGAGCCTCGCGTTTGATTTGGGGGGTGAGTCTAATCCCCACATTAATCAAGTCATTCATGCTGCTGGTAAATTCCAGAAGCGGTAATGGAGATGTGGAAAAAGATGATAATGAAGAGGAGAAGGGTGTTGGAGTTTGAAATTCTTCCTCACTGATCGACTCCTCTGAAGAGTCGACGTTGGTGGCCGTGGCAGTCTCCTCCTGTGGAATGGGGCTATCAGCAGTTGTTTTCAGTATCCTGTCCTTTGTTTTTAAATCCGCGCCTTCACTATCAGTGAGCTCATTAGTTGTGGCTGTTACTCCACCATCCTTGGTGGAGGGGGGTGAGGCTTCGCCCCCAACCAACATCAGCAGCAGCATATTCATCGACACAGATCCACTCACTTTCTTCAGCAGCGGTAGCAGATAACACAGCATTATCTGTTGTTTTGGAACCTTGTGTTCTGGCCTTGGCAGAGGTTGGCGGAGGCACACGCAGCGAGTAGCAAACGTTTAACAAGAATAATGTTGCCCCCAGTTTGTTCACCTGAAAGCCATCTGAGACAAAAAGATGTCTTCTATCGAAGAAAACATTTAAATTGTCAATAAAGGTTCGGCAAGAGTCTGATTAAACTGCAGAGCTGCTTGCATTGATGATGCTCATAAACAGAGTACATGCTTATGGACCCTTGCCAGACCCCAATGGGTGAAGAGAAACTAGTGTGCTAGCTTTGCATTCTTGGTCAAGCCTAATATGTACGAATGATGTTCAACTCAACACTGCAATAATGACTCCACAGCCTTCAGCTGTTTTACTAATGAAATCAAATAAAACAGTCGTTTAGCTCTGGAGGTCTACTAACTAGGATGCTAATTTATGAAAGTTCTCTCTTGTGACTGCAATCTCACAGTTTGGGTATTAATATTGGCCACTAGTTTCAGTATCTGCTGTATGTTATTTTCTTTGCATAACATAGCATGAATCATTAATGTGTGTGTGTGTGTGTGTGTGTGTGTGTGTGTGTGTGTGTGTGTGTGTGTGTGTGTGTGTGTGTGTGTGTGTGTGTGTGTGTGTGTGTGTGTGTGTGTGTTTGTACAGGGAGGACTTCAGGAGGTGGCTGACCAGCTGGAGTTGAAGAGGATCGGCAGACAGCATCAGGCCGGATCAGACTCCCTGTTGACTGGAATGGCTTTCTTCAGAATGAAAGAGGTACTACGTCGTGTGCACAGAACGTTTTTATTCTATGTAACATTACATGTTATGTTAGGTAAAATCAAGATTAGACATGATGACCTTGCTATATTAGAGTACTATTATGTTCTCACATTAGATTAGATTAACATTATCTGTTTCTTTTCTCCCGCTCAGCTTTTCTTCGAGGACAACATCGACGACGCAAAGTATTGTGGGAGGTTGTACGGCCTGGGCTCTGGTTCCAGCCAATCACAGAACGGCCTCGCCAGCACCACCAACCAGGACGAGGCGAACAACAAACACTGACCACACACACACACACCCACCCACACACACACACACACACTTTCAAGTGGTAAAAACGCTTGTTTTAACTTTTAACTCGACCAGCAGATGAAAAATTCCCTCCCTTGAATATTCCGTGCCCCCTCCCTCCCTCTGTTCATCCCTCCTTCCGTTCATCTCGCCATCCGTTCATCTCGTCCTCCCTCCACCCAATTCCGAAACAAGAGAAAGAAAACAAGCATGGAGATGATTTTCCTGGTTTCTGAGCTCTGAACGTCATTCCCTGGATGCTGATTGGTTAAGGCAGACATTAGCAGCCGAAAGCCCGGTCTATACTCCGCCGTACGACGGCGTCCGCGGGCCGGAAATAGCCGATCTACAAGCTCACAACCTCGTTGCATCTGCGTTGTGAGCTTAGAAACCGGCTATTTTCGGGCCGTGGCACCGCCGTAGGATGGAGCATACATTAGGCATAACTCAGTGTTTTTTTGTTTGTTTTTTCTCCACTTTTTATATATGAGCAACATTTCAATTCTAAGAACAAATCCACATTCACAGCGCTGGGACCAGTTCCATACCACGGCGTCTCGCATCCATCCCTCTGTTGCTTTTCAGACGGAAATCCCTTCTTTTTAAAAGAAACTTCACAGATCATTTTTCAAAGTCTTTCAGAACCTGGGCTCACTCCTTCTCTCTGTTGTTAAAAAAAGAAAAAGGGTTGTATTTTAAACATGTAAATTAAAAAACGTGTACAATTTCATTAACAACAAAAGATGTTTTTAGCTTTTTTTCCCCTCCGTACCCCCCCCCCTCCCCCATAAATCCCTTCTGAAGATGAGTTTTAAAAATGGGTTTCAGGGTCGTCTGTCATGTGTCTTGTCTGTCTGTCTCTGTCTGTCTGTCCATCCGTCTGTATGCGTGTGTCCAGAGGTGGAACCCAACACACGGCTGCCGTTTCCTCTGTCTCTGTCATGTTGCTTTGCGCTGCGCTCGCGGGCCGTGTTGAAGCAGATGTTTTTGTGGTTGATGTTGTTTTTACATCAGACATTGTTAAGCAGTTGTATATTAAATTGTTTTCTATTTTTAATGTAAAAAAAACAAGTGTGTGATGGGTCTTTTTTGCAGTCTGGTGGCACACAGTGGATAAGGATAGTAACGTTGTTCTACAGTAGAATAGAACGTAAATAGTCTTGTGTGGCTAGACCTATAGATCTGCGCCTACCAATATATACTTTGATAATATTTGGAATTGGAATCGATCCCACTTCAGTTTAAGAACTTGGACCCTAATCTAAGTTAAAACACAGAGGCCAACCGCATTTTAGCTCACAGGAGTTAAAATGTCTTAAAAGAGTATTGAAGGTGCTTCTAGGATCGTCGGGAATGTAGACTTGACCGGGAACGCATCTGTGTCATTTTAAGATTTCTTTGGGCTATTCAAAAATAGCAGATATACAAGCTCATAGCGCGGCACTCGCTTGAGCTTGTATATCGTTATGAAATGCGTTAACATTTGTGCAAATCTTTGAATATATATGTTTAAAGCAAACATTTGTAACTCAAATCTTTGCTTCTGGGGGGTCCCTGGAACAAAATATTTAGAGATGGGGGACCGTGGCCAAATGCATATATTTTTGACAGAAAACTGTTAGGATTTAGAAGACCGAACGCATCTGTGTCACTTTAGATTTATTTGGCTATTCAAAAATAGCAGATATACAAGCCCATAGCTATGAGCTTGTAGCTCTGCTATTTTTGAAAATATTTTTTCTTAAAAAAAAATGTTGATTTATTTCCAAAAACTGTTAGGATTTAGAAGACATTTGTAGAACAGGCTTATGGGTTAAAAGGGAAGAGGTGATCCGAGCACTCAAAAAATGTGGAGGAGAGGAAGTCAAATTAAAACAAATTAAAACATGTTTCAACCGTTTAGGGTCTTCATCAGGGCAAGAAGTGAGTTCTCGCTCCTAGCCAATCTATAAGCTCACAGCTTGTAGATTGGCTATTTTCAAAAAGATCTTGACAAGAAAAATGTTAATGTTTGGAATATATTTGAAAAAAAGTCAGATGGGGGTCTGCGGGGGCCTCTTAACCCACAACGACCAATATTTACAAGCAACTTTATAGAAAACCTAGGGAGGCACTACAACTGTAATAAATTAGTCTTTCTCTAAACATTCAAATGTATGAACATACAATATTAAAGCTGCACTATGTAACTTCCTAACTTCCTACCTCTTCTACACCGGATTTTAACCTGGTTTCCTGCATTTTTACTATTGAGCTAATATAGCCTACCAGTGCCTGCTTGCTATGGGGATGAATTTAACCTTGACCCTCAGGTCAAAATTCGTGTCAGAGCCTGTCTAGCTGAGACTTGACCTTTGACACAATCTACATGTCTCAATAGAAGAGCAGGAAGACAAAATACAACCACCCCAATTGTATTAACATACTCTACTGTACAGATTGGACAACATTACAGTTTATAAATTGAAAAAGGTAACATAGTTCCGCTTTAATCCAACATATTAGTAAAGGAAATAAACAATCAAACAACATTTAATTTACACAACAGATGACAGTAGTGGGGTCTGCCTGCTTTGTTTCTCACTCAGCTAAGGGGTCCTCAGCCCCCAAAACATTGAAGACCCCTGGTCTAGAGGGTTTAAGTGGTTAAAAAATGTCCACAGATTTTGATTTAGAGAGGCAGTTTTTTTCCGGCAGGCTGATCCAGACGCTAAGACCACATCAGCTGGAGGCTGCTTCTCTGTGCATTTGGCTGGTGTGGGGATATATTTCATCCCTGCCCCCTCCTTTTGGGAAATATAGTCTGCCTGATAAGTTTGATATTTATGTTTGGTGATATCACAATTTAGAAATGTTTTTTTAATGTATGTTAAAGCTGCACTATGTAACTTTCCTCTCCTACCCCATTTTTGAACCCGGTTCTGATACATTTTTTTCTACCATTGGGCTGCCTGCTTGCTCGGGGGATAAATTGATTCTTGACCATCAGGTCAAAATCTGTGTCAGATCCTGTGTCTAGGTGAGACATGACATTTGACACGATCTAAATGCCTTAATAGAAGAGCACCCCTATTAAGTTATATTGTATTAACACAAACAGATTAGACAAAATTACATTTTATTCATTTAAAAAAAGAGCTACATATTGCCGCTTTACCCACATTAACCGTGGCTATTTGGGGCAATTCTTAAAAAATCTTAAAATGTTTATCTATTTAAAAAAGAATAACACGTTGGAGGAAGTTGGATTCAAACTGATTAGCATGTAATTCAACTTGCTTCTCTAAAGTCATATGACCTAGCCAGTCACTCCATTGACCAAGATTGTGCCTCATACGGCTGATTCGTCTTGTGAAAATGTATATATTATTCATTTAACAAGTCAATGATGCAGTCATCTTTGTCTTGTTCTATGTAGTCATCTTCGTCTTATCCTATAGTCATCTTTGCCTTGTTCTAGTCCGATTGAAGCCTGGATGTTGTGAGCATCCTTGATGCGCTGCAGGTGTTTGGAGAGTTGTGCACACCTCTCTGTAAGCTCTTCATTTGATTTCCTACTTCGTCTCAGCTCCTCCTTGGTTCGGTTCAGTTCGTCCTGGAGCATTGTTTCTTTATGATAGCTTTCATCGGGCACCCCCCAGGGGTCATTTTCCTTTGTGTTCCACTCCTTCCTTTGATTTTCCCAGATTCTGTCAGCCATAGCCATTTGGAGGGTGCTAATCTCTGCCTCCTTGTCAGAAACAGTCTCTTGAAGGGCGGTGATCTCTTCCCCCTTCTCTGAAAGAGTCACTATGAGGCCTGTGTTCTCCTCCTCCTTCTTGAACAGACTCTTTTTGAGGTGGGTGATCTCTTCGTTGAGGACGGTGTTTGCTTCCTCCTTCTCGGCCCGACTCAGAGCTTTGAGGGTGATGATCTCTTCCTCCTTCTCGGCCAAAGTCTCTTTGAGGTCGGTGTTCTCTTTATTGAGGCCGTTGTTTACTTCTTCCTGCTCAGACAGACTCTTCTTGAGGCCCGCTGCCTTTTCCTCCTTCCCAGCCAAACTCATGCGGACCTTTTTGAGGGCCGCTTTGTCCTTCTCCAAGAGTTTAATCTTGTCCTCTGCGATGTATAATTCTTCAACCAATTTCTGCTTCACTTTAGCCAGTTGTGCTCTGAAATTCGGCCTCTGCTGCACGTCAGACACCTTTTCTTTTAAGTAGGACACCTTTTGTTTCGGTTGTCTTTTCATATCGTCGAAGGCGGGTAGCCTTTCAGACTTCTGATCTTTCAGTTTTCTTTCCTGCCACAGCTCCTGATTTACAGCCAATTCCTCTAACAGCTGTGTTTTCACCTCATCCCATAACTGCCTGCGGATATCATCCTTATCCTCTTTATCCTTTTGTGTTTTCTCCGACTTTGCAGGCATCTCTTGAGTGTATAATCTCTTCTTAGTATTCTTAAAAATAACAAAATTCAGAACTTCTTAACACTGAAATAGAAATCAATTTTTATTTTGTATCTCAATGATATCAAAATAATCTGGTACTACGGTATGTTAACAGCACAGTCTTCTTCTTTGCCTCCTCCTGTAAACGTGACTCAACCCGCTGGTTGGCGTCATTGTATAGGCCTATCTATGCCTTTGGTGTGACATAACAAACGCAGTGCAAACCCTTGCCCAAATATGGGCAGACGACCCTGCCTTGATGTTAAACTATACAAGCAAATGTCCGCTACTAAACTCTGTTCATTTTTGCGCCGGAATCACACCTGTCACCTTCATGTGTGTTTCCAGATAAATTCTGCTGCTGAGCCATTCAAACAAAGCCATGGGAACTCCGTCAAGAAAGACCCCTGTGGAGCCCACAGTCTCAAAGTCCCTAGAACAGGGGTAGGCAACCTTAGGAACGGGTGCCAACATTGGCAAAGGGGAGGGTTATCACTGGCACACTGGCATAAGTGTGAGAGAGAGGATTTTTATTTGAAATATATATATATATTCTTTTTTATAAAACGTATTCAAATAAATTAAGTCCCCTCACGTCTGTATGCAAATTAACTTCTGCACATAATTCTATAGTATATAGTAAAAATACTTGACCTCAAAACATAGGAGAGAGGAATACATCAAGATGGGGTCTAAAAGCAGCATGGCTTCCATGTGGATCTCGGACATCATTTATTTAACCCCTTCCTTTTCTCAAAGAACAAAGACACTTAGGTAGAGGTTTGGGTAGTGCAGTTACCATGTCATGATGTACTTATCTTGCTCTGTTGCTCCATTGATTAGAACTTGAGATTCTCAAAAATAGTCTCTTACATTGAACAGTGAAACCGCTCCCTAAATCATTATTGTAGCATATAAATGAACACAAACAAAGCTGATTCTATTATACTATATACTATCTTTGGATTATCAATTTCTATTCAATCAACGGCAATGGCACAACGGAGCAAGATATCCTGCCAAATGGACTAGTTAGGCTATATCATGGTCATATCAACACAACACGACCCCCTACCACCCCTGTCATTGCACTTTAACCCTATACAGTATACCCATAGTTGAGTCCATGTGAAATAGTGTGTGTGTGTGTGTGTGTGTGTGTGTGTGTGTGTGTGTGTGTGTGTGTGTTCTTAGCATAGCCTTTAATTTGCTAAACTTGTAATATGACTTAGTTTTCCCCCCTCAGCTGATATTTAATAAGTAATTGAAATGGCACCTCCCATTGGGCGCGTAATAGTACACAGCAATTACATTAAATCAGGGGTCTTCAATGTTTTCAGGCCAAGGACCCCTTAGCTGAGAGAGATGAAGCAGGGACCCCCACTACATATTGTACACAATTGTGGTTAGATTAAACTTCTTCATAGACTTGTTTGACAGCACTGTCATCAGTGTTGTGTAAATTAATGTTTTTTATTGTTTACACATTATTTTTTCTATTAATATGTTGGATTCATGTTAATGTGTACTTTCAGACATTTAACCACTTCGACCCTCAATTTACAATTTAGGCATTTATCAGACGCTCTTGATCTAGAGCGATTTATAGTAGTAAGCAAGGTAAACATGAGGTAATCAATTCAATTTGAGTCCTGATTTTTAAGTGAATGACAGACAGGGATTTGAAGATTCACTAATGTAATTAAGCCATTTTCGACATACATTATCTTGGTAACATTGTTTTGCTCTTCTGAAAAAGCAATGATGTGCATGACAGAACATCTTTGGTCAGACTGGGCCACAAACAAAACTTAAAACAAATCAGTGTAAGGTAAAAAAAAAAAAAGAAGTGAGAGCTGGGGAAAATCTCATAAGATGAGTCCTAATGGAGGACTCTGTTGACAGGAACAGTATTTACAGTATATCCATACAGTTTTGCTTGGCAACCACCTCCCTACCAACATACAGCCATTTAATTTAATCCACTCAGTGAGCTAATTTAAAGTGGAATTTATTTTGGTGTCTTCTCAGAGTAGCCCCCCCGAGTGAAACTTGTGTTACAATGTTTACAGTGGAAAGGTTTTTCTCCAGTGTGGACACGCTGGTGTTCCTTCAGAAGTTCTGAAAACCTGAAACACGTTTTACACTGGTTACATTGGTAAGGTTTTTTTCCAGTGTGGACAGTCCAGTGTCTATTGAGGGCTGATGGCTGACGGAACCTCTTGTCACAATGTTTACAGTGGAAAGGCTTATCTCCAGTGTCGATACACTGGTGTGTCTTCAAGGGACCTGACTCACTGAGACTCTTGTCACACCATTCATCACCACTGTCTTCAGTGGTCTCCTCGCAATCATCACTGCCTTCAGGGACTTCAGTGTCAGATTCAAGTTCAACTTCAACTTCATAGCAGTGTGAAGAGATGTCGTCTTCATCATCATCATCATCATGTTCACTTTTCACAGCTAGTAATGTCAGTATTGACCCAACAGGCTCCACTGGTCTTAGAAGTAGCTCCTCCTGTTCCTCTTTAATCTGTGGAGGCTCTGGTTCCTCCTGGAGCAGACTGGGACTCCTCTCCTGTTCAGGCGAAACCTCCTCTTTCAACACAAGCATGTGCAGGATGTCTAGGAGCAGAAAAAGAACATGATTGTCAACACTGGATTACTACAATGTCATTTCCATCTTTCATGAACATTTACATACTTAGAATTGATAAATAGTTACTTTACCGAACAAATTAATATGGTGTTGAAGCAAATATTGAATTAGAGTTCTGAAATTATTAAACGGTATTAAAACATAATCTGATTTGGGAGTAAATTAGGCTGTAGGCCAAGCCGTATGCAACAGGTATGTCTGTCTGTCTGTCTGTGTACAGTCTGTCACTTCTTTTTTTTTTCTTAAATTTTTTATCCCACGATTTTGTAACCCTTATTTTTCACCCGGTGCCAATTTTCTAAGTGATCCTGGGCACTACACTCCCCTCACCAGCCTAGGGAGGCCAGGGCCGAGCTCATGCCTCCTTCAATGCATGAGAGCCAACTGACCTTCTTGTCACCTGACAGGGGGGAGTTTCCCTGGTTGGACGTAGCGCGTGGAAGGAACACGTTATTCCAACCAGTTCCCTTCCCCTCCATCAGGCGCCCCGGCTGTCATGGGGGAGGAGTTTAGTGACCAGGATTACTACATGTTTTTGTGAGGGTATCAACTACCCTGAGAGACACGGGGAGAACATGCAAACAGTCTGTCACTTCTAAAGTAGACCAAGACGCTAAGTGCATGACGTTATGAAACAGAGCCACCTCCAGACATGAAAGCTTGATATTTCTGGTGAAAAGTAAATTTGAACGTAGTTTAAAATCTCTGTAAACAGATTTTTATGATGTGGCTCTGTATGTCTAGATATTTTTGCTGGTATTATTATTTTTTTCTTTACCATTGTTATTCTATAGTGTAATTTATTTTTTTCTTCCCACAATTTTGTAACCCTTTTTCACCCGGTGCCAGTTTTCTAAATGATCCTGGGCGCTACACTCCCCCCACCAGCCTAGGGAGCCCAGGGCCGAGCTCATGCCTCCTTCAATGCATGAGAGACAACTGACCTTCTTGTCACCTGACAGGGGGGAGTTTCCCCGGTAGGACGTAGCGAGTGGAAGGAACACATTATTCCAACCAGTTCCCTTCCCCTCCATCAGGCCCCCCTGGCTGTCTGGGGGAGGCAGTATAGCGACCACGATTACTACATGTTTTTGTGAGGGTATTAACTAGGGTTATTAACTATTAACTACTGTATAGTGTAAATTTGATATTGTGACAGCCCTACAGAACAGAAAATATGAAAGAAAGAAAGAGCACATGAAACTTACTGAGTTGTGGGTGTTCTTCAGGTTCCTCCTGTTTAATAGAAATGTCCCTGACTGAGTCGGGAGAGTTCATCTTCACCTGCAGTCTGGGCTCCACACACTGGTCTGAAATGAAGGAATTGAAAAAGGACTTTAATAACCGGAGACCTAGTGGTCTCAAGAATAACAATAATATTTGCAGAAGGTAAAGGAAATCAGCCTAAACCCAACTGGGTGCAAAGATTAAGGGATGTAGATGTTAGGTGAGATTTTGTTTTTTTTAAAGCTAGTTCTGACGTCTGAGTTATTAATGAGTCTTAGACTCATGTTCTTTATGGTGCATACTGCACTGGGGCATGACAAGCTAGTTTCTAGTTATAGCAACATAAGTGACACTTCATAGAGTTTAAGCGATGCGACGATGCGAGAGTGTGGTCTAGCCAACACCAACTCTGGACTCCTGGATCGCTGCCCTCCACACTCTCCTATCTAACATCAGTGTCTTGAGCTCTACAGTGAAAAGGGTCATCAAATGTACAAATAATGATGACAGCATAAATGGGTTTGAGGCTAAACTGACCATTTGCAGCCCGTGAACAAGACAGGGAAACTATGTACAATGCCATGCATTACCTGGATGGTCATTCTAGGCCTGACACACTACAGCATGACAAATGTTTAGTTGGTAAGTTTCCAATGTCTGTTGCATGAAGACATGGAGCTCTAACTCCACTTGACAATCACATTAACATTATGCAGAGTACACATCTTGCTAATTTACAACCTAATGAAGCTGTATGTCTGCATCAGTGATTATATGGAGATTGACAACTGAGATGCTATAATGATGTAATGTAACTAGGGTTACATTAATGGTATAATAACACAACATCGATTCGTTCATTTTAAAAGATAATTGGATGAAACACATCATGAATGAGTTGATCTTTACCTGCTGTGTTTCAGTGGTTGAGCAGTTTAGAAACGACACGTTCTAGTTTTCTTTATATTTTACTTTTATATAAATTTATGGTATTTTAAAGTGTCAACAACAGTCAGTCAACACACTATGTTGTTTTCATTAATATCATCACCTCTGATAACGCGACGTTCAGGGAGACAGTTTGAGGCTGAAGCTGTAGGATAATAAATTGTGTTTAAGTGCTGCAGTCAGTCAAAAACACTGTTTCTGTCTATAACAGAACAGCAGTATGTTTCACTTATAGGGTTATATTATATTACATTATATTATTGCGAACGCGGAAGGAGGCGCGGCGAAGTGGAGCATACTATGAAACTCTGCTCTCGTGTGTCTGTGTGCAGTATGTGTGCACTGCACTGCCTGTGTGCAACCAACAGAGGGGCGCCAGAGTGCAGTCAGCAGTATGTGTGCACTGCACTGCCTGTGTGCAACCAACAGAGGGGCGCCAGAGTGCAGTCAGCAGTATGTGTGCACTGCACTGCCTGTGTGCAACCAACAGAGGGGCGCCAGAGTGCAGTCAGCAGTATGTGTGCACTGCACTGCCTGTGTGCAACCAACAGAGGGGCGCCAGAGTGCAGTCAAAACAAACACACACACACACACACACACACACACACACACACACACACACACACACACACACACACACACACACACACACACAGTCCGTAAAAACAATATTTTCGAGCTGCGTTCGCTTCCAGCGTTCGCGCGTCTTACTTGTATTATATAATAATTCACTGTTTCTCTCCAACAGAAGTTCACTTCACTTCAGTTCAGTTCACAACAACAAACACTGCACTGCATTGTGGGTATGTTCCTCTTCTTCTGAGTTTCTGGCAGACTAGACGTCCAGTTGACGAATTGCTGCCCCCCACTGTTGATCTTGGGTAGTGCCCATTGTGTATCTACTAGGTAACCAGAAGAGTGAGCACTGAGAAGTCATTAATTGATTGATTGATTGATTGATTCATCCATCCATCCATCCATCCATCCATCCATCCATCCATTCATCCACCCACTCACTCACTCACTCACTCACTCACTCACTCACGCACAGTGGTGGAAAGTAACTAAGTACATTTACTTAAGTACTGTAGTACAATTTTGAGGTATTTGTACTTAATTGAGTATTTCCAAAATATTGTACTTTTACTCCACTACAATTATTCGAAAACTTTAGTTACTATAGTTACTTTTCAGATATAAATTATGATATTATGAAACATACGTAACCGAGATTAGTGGGTTCCAATTGCTCTTTAAGTAAGGGCATTTCTTATTGGTTAGTGGGCGGCACCTTATTGAGTAACACAGGTGTCCATGCTAAAGGGGTGCCAGTCTTGATTAGATTTGCCCAAGGTAAGATGTGTTCCTTCAGCACACTATATTTTCAATAAGTGTTACTGTGATACTGTGATGAATACTGGTCATTCTAAACATGCTAAATGTACCTACATGAAGTAGTGATGCTTTGTACATGTTTTCAGTTCGTCATTTTGACATACCAAACAGTATGGTTTACAACAAACTGCTCTTAATTCTGTTGTAGACGTGCTGCTGAGGCGGGTGTTATA
The DNA here is from genome assembly GCF_963454915.1 of Gymnoscopelus microlampas. Classification (NCBI taxonomy): domain Eukaryota; kingdom Metazoa; phylum Chordata; class Actinopteri; order Myctophiformes; family Myctophidae; genus Gymnoscopelus; species Gymnoscopelus microlampas. The sequence continues at coordinate 46,046,627 of NC_139949.1, read as the reverse complement.
CCAAAAGAGGTTTCTGACAAGAGAATTGTGTCTATTCTTACCAGGTACGTATCGTTTTGTTTTATTTCATTGTATTGTATTGTGTTGTACAGTATGTTTATTGATTCTTGGAATAGGCCAGTCTTGATTAGATTTGCCCAAGACGTGCTGCTGAGGCGTGTGTTCTACCAAAAGAGGTTTCTGACAAGAGAATTGTGTCTATTCTTACCAGAATAAACTGTCAACAAAGAGAGGGGTCTGGAACTTCATTCATCCATACAACACAACAAAGATCAACCGTTACACATACATTAACCACTTAAGCCATATTTTATACCTAGGCTATTTGAAAATAGCCGATCTACAAGCTCACAACGCGTCGCGACGCGTTCGCGATGCGTTGTGAACTTGTAGATCTGCTATTTTCAAACATTTTAGTACTTTTACTTTTGGTACTATAAGTACATTTTGATCCCAATATTTTACTCAAGTAAATTTTGAATTCTGAACTTTCACTTGTAACAGAGTATTTCTATATTGCAGTATTGGTACTTTTACTTAAGTAAAACATTGGAGTACTTTTTCCACCACTGCTCACGCACTCACTCATCTATTAATTCATTCACTCACTCATTTATTTATTTATTTCCTGGAAGACTGCCCCAGTGCTCGGTATTCCAGCAGACTGGGCACCCTTTGGGCAGAAGACCAAGCACTATGGCTGTGAAATATCTCTAAAACACTAATATGTCCAGGTTTTCAACATTCATTACAAAATTGTCCCGGTTTTTGCCAGAATTAAAGTAATAATAGTTGTTTTCAGTGTTTGCATAGACGTTTATATTGTTTAAAATATCCCTATTGTGGCAGGGCCTAGTAGAGAAAAGACACTAGGGGGAGCTCTTTACCAAAGCATAATAGGCACGGCTCCTAGGCTCCTTCCCCCTCCCCCCCTTATAATCTAATGTTCCCCAGCTTCAGCTCAGACGGTAGAGCATCAGACTTTTAATCTGAGGGTCCAGGGTTCAAGTCCCTGTTCAGGCGCTCTGTTCATGCTTGCAAGAATATGTAAACGTTTGAGACGCTACGTGGCATTGCAAAATGATGTTGCAGTCAGTTTCCAGAGGGGCCTGTTAGCGCCTGCTCAAAATTACAATCGTATAAAGTTGGCCTGAACTTGTTGCGTCTTTGAGGTAAGCCGCACAGCGCTGACACCTTTGCAAATATAATCTAGTCTTTGACTGATTCAACTGAAGAGGAAAAGCAGACATCCGTCAAGTGTATTCTTGTCTGGAGAAAGCAGGCATCGGTGCCGCCACCTCTCGCATGCAAAGCGAGCGCTCTACCATCTGAGCTAATTCCCCTTACTGTGAGTTGCACGAGGGAAATGTTAAGTGGAATCTTCCCTCTGACCAAGTGTTCTAATATGAAAATGAAAAGCACTTTGGCTATTCTGATCCAGCGCCTCTACACTTGCAGTTAATGCCCATCAGTAAAGAGAGACCAGTTATTATCCGGATAAACAACTAATTGGAGAATACGGATATCGATCCCGTCACCTCTCGCATGCTAAGCGAGCACTCTACCATCTGAGCTAATTCCCCTTTAGCACAACTGTTCCACAAGCTAATTCGATGTCGAGGAATGATTCTAAGAAGTATGTTTTCTGTACTGTACGATACAAGGCTTCAAGAAAAAATGCCATGTCATTGGCTGTCAAATGTGCTTTCTTGATGTGGCTCCAAAGTTCATTGCTGTAATTCCCAAGCAGGGCCTGGATAGCTCAGACGGTAGAGCATCAGACTTTTAATCTGAGGGTCCAGGGTTCAAGTCCCTGTTCAGGCGCTCTGTTCATAATTGCAAGAATGTGTATATGTGAACAAGGCCGTAATTGTATCACATTTGACTTGCAATCAGCTTGCGCTGTTGCACTCTTCTCTTTAATAAATAATTCAAATCAAACTCACAACAATAAAATATAAATACACAATAAAGTGCTGGGTGCGTGATTATTGTGAGTCTAATCTAAATTTGTTTGTTTGTCGACTACGCCACTTTTGTTATAGAGGGAAAGTCCCCTTTTGAATACACTTTACTTATTTCACAGGCTTCACAGGTTCGAGTTACTGGTAAGTTCAATACTTTGGTTTTGAGAACACACACTTAGAAATCCCTTGAGGAACTGGACACGGATACAATGGATCAAGGTAAGTAAATCATTTATTAGCCCTAAACAGGTGGCATCTGCGCCATAAAAACAATCAAAAATAAACAACTATACTAATAAAACCTATCTAAAACACAAAACAACAATCTACACAACAACTATAAAACGAATTATAAAGTTGTGCAAAATGTGCAGGCTGGGTCACCAGGGGTTCTATGCAACAAACTACTTCAAAAGTAAAGTGCGGTGCCAATAAAGTGCTTTTGGGATACTCAACACGGGTTGGTTCAGGGGAAACTCTGTATGTCCATATATGGGGGTAAGGGAAGCGGATTTGAGGCCAGTCGTCTTTGTCTTCTTTTCTTCTTCTCTCCGCCTGCAATCAATGGAAACTTGGACCAGTTTACTGTGCATTTACAACGTACATGCGCGTGTTCACAGGTAGTGGTTTATACAAGGATATACGTTGCGTGGACCGGTACTTACTAGCAGCCAGGCTTTTTACACCTGGCGCTGAGTAGGTTGCGTGTGCAACGTTATCGCCACTTTTCGTCTCAGCGCTCCTTATATGGTCATCCGCTTATGGTCTGGTCTCGCTCTCTTCCTCCCCTTTGGTTCAATCGCTTCTCCTTCTGTTCCTCGTAGGTAGGCACACCTCGGCTTCCAAACTCCCAGGTGGCTGGTGTGTCTACGCTCGGGTATTCGTCTCACTGCTCCGTGTCTCTGTACCCAACCTCTCCCGCTGCTGTCCCTCTCCCTAGTGACACTCTTTTCTCTCTTGGGCTCTGCGTCTTCCTTCAACTGACCCGCCTCCTCTCTTGTACCTGGGAAACCACTCCTCCTCGCCTGTCATTCGCCCGTGGTGACGTGCTGTCTCGGGACATTGGCCATGACCGTGGCCTTGGGCGTGACCACGTGACTGCCGCTCGGCCAGTGAATGTCTCTCAATGAATGAGCCGGGGGGAAAACGGTTGTAACCTATAATACAGTGCAAATATAAGGACACACAAATAATAAGATGATGGGGTTAAATGAGGAAACAGTTACACATTAGCCACCAATAAAACAATTACAAAACTTTTAAGAACCCCTCATTTCACCCTCGTCACATAAACGTTTGAGACGCTACGTGGCATTGCAAAATGATGTTGCAGTCAGTTTCCAGAGGGGCCTGCTCAAAATTACAATCCTGGGAAGTTGGCCTGAACTTGTTGCGTCTTTGACGTAAGCCGCACAGCGCTGACACCTTTGCAAATATAATCTAGTCTTTGACTGATTCAACTGAAGAGTAAAAGCAGACGTCCGTCAATTGTATTCTTGTCTGGAGAATGCGGGCATCGGTCCCGCCAACTCTCGCATGCAAAGCGAGCGGACTACCATCTGAGCTAATTCCCCTTACGTCTGTGAGTTGCACGAGGGAAATGTTAAGTGGAATCTTCCCTCTGACCAAGTGTTCTAATATGAAAATGAAAAGCACTTTGGCTATTCTGATCCAGCGCCTCTACACTTGCAGTTAATGCCCATCAGTAAAGAGAGACCAGTTATTATCCGGATAAACAACTAATTGGAGAATACGGGTATCGATCCCGTCACCTCTCGCATGCTAAGCGAGCACTCTACCATCTGAGCTAATTCCCCTTTAGCACAACTGTTCCACAAGCTAATTAGGTGTCGAGGATTGGCCCCAGAATTAGCCAAAAATACACACGAGTGCATCAATGCCATAGGTGCTTGACGCAAACTACATAATCAGAGGGAATGATTCTAAGAAGTACGTTTTCTGTACTGTACGATACAAGGCTTCAAGAAAAAATGCCATGTCATTGGCTGTCAAATGTGCTTTCTTGATGTGGCTCCAAAGTTCATTGCTGTAATGCTGAAGGAGGGCCTGGATAGCTCAGACGGTAGAGCATCAGACTTTTAATCTGAGGGTCCAGGGTTCAAGTCCCTGTTCAGGCGCTCTGTTCATGCTTGCAAGAATGTGTAAACGTTTGAGACGCTATGTGGCATTGCAAAATGATGTTGCAGTCAGTTTCCAGAGGGCCCTGCTCAAAATTACAATCCTGGGAAGTTGGCCTGAACTTTTTGCGTCTTTGACGTAAGCCGCACAGCGCTGACACCTTTGCAAATATAATCTAGTCTTTGACTGATTCAACTGAAGAGTAAAAGCAGACATCCGTCAAGTGTATTCTTGTCTGGAGAATGCGGGCATCGGTCCCGCCACCTCTCGCATGCAAAGCGAGCGCTCTACCATCTGAGCTAATTCCCCTTACGTCTGTGAGTTGCACGAGGGAAATGTTAAGTGGAATCTTCCCTCTGACCAAGTGTTCTAATATGAAAATGAAAAGCACTTTGGCTATTCTGATCCAGCGCCTCTACACTTGCAGTTAATGCCCATCAGTAAAGAGAGACCAGTTATTATCCGGATAAACAACTAATTGGAGAATACGGGTATCGATCCCGTCACCTCTCGCATGCTAAGCGAGCACTCTACCATCTGAGCCAATTCCCCTTTAGCACAACTGTTCCACAAGCTAATTCGATGTCGAGGAATGATTCTAAGGAGTACGTTTTCTGTACTGTACGATACAAGGCTTCAAGAAAAAATGCCATGTCATTGGCTGTCAAATGTGCTTTCTTGATGTGGCTCCAAAGTTCATTGCTGTAATGCTCAAGCAGGGCCTGGATAGCTCAGACGGTAGAGCATCAGACTTTTAATCTGAGGGTCCAGGGTTCAAGTCCCTGTTCAGGCGCTCTGTTCATGCTTGCAAAAATGTGTAAACTTTTGAGACGCTACGTGGCATTGCAAAATGATGTTGCAGTCAGTTTCCAGAGGGGCCTGCTCAAAATTACAATCCTGGAAAGTTGGCCTGAACTTTTGTGTCTTTGAGGTAAGCCGCACAGCGCTGACACCTTTGCAAATATAATCTAGTCTTTGACTGATTCAACTGAAGAGTAAAAGCAGACATCCGTCAATTGTATTCTTGTCTGGAGAATGCGGGCATCGGTCCCGCCACCTCTCGCATGCAAAGCGAGCGGACTACCATCTGAGCTAATTCCCCTTAAGTCTGTGAGTTGCACGAGGGAAATGTTAAGTGGAATCTTCCCTCTGACCAAGTGTTCTAATATGAAAATGAAAAGCACTTTGGCTATTCTGATCCAGCGCCTCTACACTTGCAGTTAATGCCCATCAGTAAAGAGAGACCAGTTATTATCCGGATAAACAACTAATTGGAGAATACGGGCATCGATCCCGTCACCTCTCGCATGCTAAGCGAGCACTCTACCATCTGAGCTAATTCCCCTTTGGCACAACTGTTCCACAAGTTAATTCGATGTCGAGGAATGATTCTAAGAAGTACGTTTTCTGTACTGTACGATACAAGGCTTCAAGAAAAAAATGCCATGTCATTGAATGTCAAATGTGCTTTCTTGATGTGGCTCCAAAGTTCATTGCCGTAATGCTCAATTAGGGCCTGGATAGCTCAGACGGTAGAGCATCAGACTTTTAATCTGAGGGTCCAGGGTTCAAGTCCCTGTTCAGGCGCTCTGTCATGCTTGCAAGAATGTGTAAACGTTTGAGACGCTACGTGGCATTGCAAAATGATGTTGCAGTCAGTTTCCAGAGGGGCCTGCTCAAAATTACAATCCTGGGAAGTTGGCCTGAACTTGTTGCGTCTTTGAGGTAAGCCGCACAGCGCTGACACCTTTGCAAATATAATCTAGTCTTTGACTGATTCAACTGAAGAGTAAAAGCAGACATCCGTCAAGTGTATTCTTGTCTGGAGAACGCGGGCATCGGTCCCGCCACCTCTCGCATGCAAAGCGAGCGCTCTACCATCTGAGCTAATTCCCCTTACGTCTGTGAGTTGCACGAGGGAAATGTTAAGTGGAATCTTCCCTCTGACCAAGTGTTCTAATATGAAAATGAAAAGCACTTTGGCTATTCTGATCCAGCGCCTCTACACTTGCAGTTAATGCCCATCAGTAAAGAGAGACCAGTTATTATCCGGATAAACAACTAATTGGAGAATACGGGTATCGATCCCGTCACCTCTCGCATGCTAAGCGAGCACTCTACCATCTGAGCTAATTCCCCTTTAGCACAACTGTTCCACAAGCTAATTCGATGTCGAGGAATGATTCTAAGAAGTACGTTTTCTCTACTGTACGATACAAGGCTTCAAGAAAAAAATGCCATGTCATTGGATGTCAAATGTGCTTTCTTGATGTGGCTCCAAATTTCATTGCTGTAATGCTCAAGCAGGGCCTGGATAGCTCAGACGGTAGAGCATCAGACTTTTAATCTGAGGGTCCAGGGTTCAAGTCCCTGTTCAGGCGCTCTGTTCATGCTTGCAAGAATGTGTAAACTTTTGAGACGCTACGTGGCATTGCAAAATGATGTTGCAGTCAGTTTCCAGAGGGGCCTGCTCAAAATTACAATGCTGGAAAGTTGGCCTGAACTTTTGTGTCTTTGAGGTAAGCCGCACAGCGCTGACACCTTTGCAAATATAATCTAGTCTTTGACTGATTCAACTGAAGAGGAAAAGCAGACATCCGTCAATTGTATTCTTGTCTGGAGAATGCGGGCATCGGTCCTGCCACCTCTCGCATGCAAAGCGAGCGCTCTACCATCTGAGCTAATTCCCCTTACGTCTGTGAGTTGCACGAGGGAAATGTTAAGTGGAATCTTCCCTCTGACCAAGTGTTCTAATATGAAAATGAAAAGCACTTTGGCTATTCTGATCCAGCGCCTCTACACTTGCAGTTAATGCCCATCAGTAAAGAGAGACCAGTTATTATCCGGATAAACAACTAATTGGAGAATACGGGTATCGATCCCGTCACCTCTCGCATGCTAAGCGAGCACTCTACCATCTGAGCTAATTCCCCTTTAGCACAACTGTTCCACAAGCTAATTCGATGTCGAGGAATGATTCTAAGAAGTACGTTTTCTGTACTGTACGATACAAGGCTTCAAGAAAAAAATGCCATGTCATTGGATGTCAGATGTGCTTTCTTGATGTGGCTCCAAAGTTCATTGCTGTAATGCTCAAGCAGGGCCTGGATAGCTCAGACGGTAGAGCATCAGACTTTTAATCTGAGGGTCCAGGGTTCAAGTCCCTGTTCAGGCGCTCTGTTCATGCTTGCAAGAATGTGTAAACTTTTGAGACGCTACGTGGCATTGCAAAATGATGTTGCAGTCAGTTTCCAGAGGGGCCTGCTCAAAATTACAATCCTGGAAAGTTGGCCTGAACTTTTGTGTCTTTGAGGTAAACCGCACAGCGCTGACACCTTTGCAAATATAATCTAGTCTTTGACTGATTCAACTGAAGAGTAAAAGCAGACATCCGTCAATTGTATTCTTGTCTGGAGAATGCGGGCATCGGTCCCGCCACCTCTCGCATGCAAAGCGAGCGCTCTACCATCTGAGCAAATTCCCCTTACTGTGAGTTGCACGAGGGAAATGTTAAGTGGAATCTTCCCTCTGACCAAGTGTTCTAATATGAAAATGAAAAGCACTTTGGCTATTCTGATCCAGCGCCTCTACACTTGCAGTTAATGCCCATCAGTAAAGAGAGACCAGTTATTATCCGGATAAACAACTAATTGGAGAATACGGGTATCGATCCCGTCACCTCTCGCATGCTAAGCGAGCACTCTACCATCTGAGCTAATTCCCCTTTAGCGCAACTGTTCCACAAGCTAATTCGATGTCGAGGAATGATTCTAAGGAGTACGTTTTCTGTACTGTACGATACAAGGCTTCAAGAAAAAATGCCATGTCATTGGCTGTCAAATGTGCTTTCTTGATGTGGCTCCAAAGTTCATTGCTGTAATGCTGAAGCAGGGCCTGGATAGCTCAGACGGTAGAGCATCAGACTTTTAATCTGAGGGTCCAGGGTTCAAGTCCCTGTTCAGGCGCTCTGTTCATGCTTGCAAGAATGTGTAAACGTTTGAGACGCTACGTGGCATTGCAAAATGATGTTGCAGTCAGTTTCCAGAGGGGCCTGCTCAAAATTACAATCCTGGAAAGTTGGCCTGAACTTGTTGCGTCTTTGAGGTAAGCCGCACAGCACTGACACCTTTGCAAATATAATCTAGTCTTTGACTGATTCAACTGACGAGGAAAAGCAGACATCCGTCAAGTGTATTCTTGTCTGGAGAATGCGGGCATCGGTCCCGCCACCTCTCGCATGCAAAGCGAGCGCTCTACCATCTGAGCTAATTCCCCTTACGTCTGTGAGTTGCACGAGGGAAATGTTAAGTGGAATCTTCCCTCTGACCAAGCAATCTAATATGAAAATGAAAAGCACTTTGGCTATTCTGATCCAGCGCCTCTACACTTGCAGTTAATGCCCATCAGTAAAGAGAGACCAGTTATTATCCGGATAAACAACTAATTGGAGAATACGGGTATCGATCCCGTCACCTCTCGCATGCTAAGCGAGCACTCTACCATCTGAGCTAATTCCCCTTTAGCACAACTGTTCCACAAGCTAATTCGATGTCGAGGAATGATTCTAAGAAGTACGTTTTCTGTACTGTACGATACAAGGCTTCAAGAAAAAATGCCATGTCATTGGCTGTCAAATGTGCTTTCTTGATGTGGCTCCAAAGTTCATTGCTGTAATTCCCAAGCAGGGCCTGGATAGCTCAGACGGTAGAGCATCAGACTTTTAATCTGAGGGTCCAGGGTTCAAGTCCCTGTTCAGGCGCTCTGTTCATAATTGCAAGAATGTGTAAACGTTTGAAACGCTACGTGGCATTGCGAAATGATGTTGCAGTCAGTTTCCAGAGGGGCCTGCTCAAAATTACAATCCTGGAAAGTTGGCCTGAACTTTTGTGTCTTTGAGGTAAGCCGCACAGCGCTGACACCTTTGCAAATATAATCTAGTCTTTGACTGATTCAACTGAAGAGGAAAAGCAGACATCCGTCAATTGTATTCTTGTCTGGAGAACGCGGGCATCGGTCCCGCCACCTCTCGCATGCAAAGCGAGCGCTCTACCATCTGAGCTAATTCCCCTTACGTCTGTGAGTTGCACGAGGGAAATGTTAAGTGGAATCTTCCCTCTGACCAAGTGTTCTAATATGAAAATGAAAAGCACTTTGGCTATTCTGATCCAGCGCCTCTACACTTGCAGTTAATGCCCATCAGTAAAGAGAGACCAGTTATTATCCGGATAAACAACTAATTGGAGAATACGGGTATCGATCCCGTCACCTCTCGCATGCTAAGCGAGCACTCTACCATCTGAGCTAATTCCCCTTTAGCACAACTGTTCCACAAGCTAATTCGGTGTCGAGGATTGGCCCCAGAATTAGCCAAAAATACACACAAGTGCATCAATGCCATAGGTGCTTGACGCAAACTACATAATCAGAGGGAATGATTCTAAGAAGTACGTTTTCTGTACTGTACGATACAAGGCTTCAAAAAAAAATGCCATGTCATTGGCTGTCAAATGTGCTTTCTTGATGTGGCTCCAAAGTTCATTGCTGTAATGCTGAAGGAGGGCCTGGATAGCTCAGACGGTAGAGCATCAGACTTTTAATCTGAGGGTCCAGGGTTCAAGTCCCTGTTCAGGCGCTCTGTTCATGCTTGCAAGAATGTGTAAACGTTTGAGACGCTACGTGGCATTGCAAAATGATGTTGCAGTCAGTTTCCAGAGGGGCCTGCTCAAAATTACAATCCTGGGAAGTTGGCCTGAACTTGTTGCGTCTTTGACGTAAGCCGCACAGCGCTGACACCTTTGCAAATATAATCTAGTCTTTGACTGATTCAACTGAAGAGTAAAAGCAGACATCCGTCAAGTGTATTCTTGTCTGGAGAATGCGGGCATCGGTCCCGCCACCTCTCGCATGCAAAGCGAGCGCTCTACCATCTGAGCTAATTCCCCTTACGTCTGTGAGTTGCACGAGGGAAATGTTAAGTGGAATCTTCCCTCTGACCAAGTGTTCTAATATGAAAATGAAAAGCACTTTGGCTATTCTGATCCAGCGCCTCTACACTTGCAGTTAATGCCCATCAGTAAAGAGAGACCAGTTATTATCCGGATAAACAACTAATTGGAGAATACGGGTATCGATCCCGTCACCTCTCGCATGCTAAGCGAGCACTCTACCATCTGAGCCAATTCCCCTTTAGCACAACTGTTCCACAAGCTAATTCGATGTCGAGGAATGATTCTAAGGAGTACGTTTTCTGTACTGTACGATACAAGGCTTCAAGAAAAAATGCTATGTCATTGGCTGTCAAATGTGCTTTCTTGATGTGGCTCCAAAGTTCATTGCTGTAATGCTCAAGCAGGGCCTGGATAGCTCAGACGGTAGAGCATCAGACTTTTAATCTGAGGGTCCAGGGTTCAAGTCCCTGTTCAGGCGCTCTGTTCATGCTTGCAAGAATGTGTAAACGTTTGAGACGCTACGTGGCATTGCAAAATGATGTTGCAGTCAGCTTCCAGAGGGGCCTGCTCAAAATTACAATCCTGGAAAGTTGGCCTGAACTTGTTGCGTCTTTGAGGTAAGCCGCACAGCGCTGACACCTTTGCAAATATAATCTAGTCTTTGACTGATTCAACTGAAGAGTAAAAGCAGACATCCGTCAATTGTATTCTTGTCTGGAGAATGCGGGCATCGGTCCCGCCACCTCTCGCATGCAAAGCGAACGCTCTACCATCTGAGCTAATTCCCCTTACGTCTGTGAGTTGCACGAGGGAAATGTTAAGTGGAATCTTCCCTCTGACCAAGTGTTCTAATATGAAAATGAAAAGCACTTTGGCTATTCTGATCCAGCGCCTCTACACTTGCAGTTAATGCCCATCAGTAAAGAGAGACCAGTTATTATCCGGATAAACAACTAATTGGAGAATACGGGTATCGATCCCGTCACCTCTCGCATGCTAAGCGAGCACTCTACCATCTGAGCTAATTCCCCTTTAGCACAACTGTTCCACAAGCTAATTCGATGTCGAGGAATGATTCTAAGAAGTACGTTTTCTGTACTGTACGATACAAGGCTTCAAGACAAAATGCCATGTCATTGGCTGTCAAATGTGCTTTCTTGATGTGGCTCCAAAGTTCATTGCTGTAATGCTCAAGCAGGGCCTGGATAGCTCAGACGGTAGAGCATCAGACTTTTAATCTGAGGGTCCAGGGTTCAAGTCCCTGTTCAGGCGCTCTGTTCATGCTTGCAAGAATGTGTAAACTTTTGAGACGCTACGTGGCATTGCAAAATGATGTTGCAGTCAGTTTCCAGAGGGGCCTGCTCAAAATTACAATCCTGGAAAGTTGGCCTGAACTTTTGTGTCTTTGAGGTAAGCCGCACAGCGCTGACACCTTTGCAAATATAATCTAGTCTTTGACTGATTCAACTGAAGAGTAAAAGCAGACATCCGTCAATTGTATTCTTGTCTGGAGAATGCGGGCATCGGTCCCGCCACCTCTCGCATGCAAAGCGAGCGGACTACCATCTGAGCTAATTCCCCTTACGTCTGTGAGTTGCACGAGGGAAATGTTAAGTGGAATCTTCCCTCTGACCAAGTGTTCTAATATGAAAATGAAAAGCACTTTGGCTATTCTGATCCAGCGCCTCTACACTTGCAGTTAATGCCCATCAGTAAAGAGAGACCAGTTATTATCCGGATAAACAACTAATTGGAGAATACGGGCATCGATCCCGTCACCTCTCGCATGCTAAGCGAGCACTCTACCATCTGAGCTAATTCCCCTTTAGCACAACTGTTCCACAAGTTAATTCGATGTCGAGGAATGATTCTAAGAAGTACGTTTTCTGTACTGTACGATACAAGGCTTCAAGAAAAAAATGCCATGTCATTGAATGTCAAATGTGCTTTCTTGATGTGGCTCCAAAGTTCATTGCCGTAATACTCAAGCAGGGCCTGGATAGCTCAGACGGTAGAGCATCAGACTTTTAATCTGAGGGTCCAGGGTTCAAGTCCCTGTTCAGGCGCTCTGTTCATGCTTGCAAGAATGTGTAAACGTTTGAGACGCTACGTGGCATTGCAAAATGATGTTGCAGTCAGTTTCCAGAGGGGCCTGCTCAAAATTACAATCCTGGGAAGTTGGCCTGAACTTGTTGCGTCTTTGAGGTAAGCCGCACAGCGCTGACACCTTTGCAAATATAATCTAGTCTTTGACTGATTCAACTGAAGAGTAAAAGCAGACATCCGTCAAGTGTATTCTTGTCTGGAGAACGCGGGCATCGGTCCCGCCACCTCTCGCATGCAAAGCGAGCGCTCTACCATCTGAGCTAATTCCCCTTACGTCTGTGAGTTGCACGAGGGAAATGTTAAGTGGAATCTTCCCTCTGACCAAGTGTTCTAATATGAAAATGAAAAGCACTTTGGCTATTCTGATCCAGCGCCTCTACACTTGCAGTTAATGCCCATCAGTAAAGAGAGACCAGTTATTATCCGGATAAACAACTAATTGGAGAATACGGGTATCGATCCCGTCACCTCTCGCATGCTAAGCGAGCACTCTACCATCTGAGCTAATTCCCCTTTAGCACAACTGTTCCACAAGCTAATTCGATGTCGAGGAATGATTCTAAGAAGTACGTTTTCTGTACTGTACGATACAAGGCTTCAAGAAAAAAATGCCATGTCATTGGATGTCAAATGTGCTTTCTTGATGTGGCTCCAAATTTCATTGCTGTAATGCTCAAGCAGGGCCTGGATAGCTCAGACGGTAGAGCATCAGACTTTTAATCTGAGGGTCCAGGGTTCAAGTCCCTGTTCAGGCGCTCTGTTCATGCTTGCAAGAATGTGTAAACTTTTGAGACGCTACGTGGCATTGCAAAATGATGTTGCAGTCAGCTTCCAGAGGGGCCTGCTCAAAATTACAATGCTGGAAAGTTGGCCTGAACTTTTGTGTCTTTGAGGTAAGCCGCACAGCGCTGACACCTTTGCAAATATAATCTAGTCTTTGACTGATTCAACTGAAGAGGAAAAGCAGACATCCGTCAATTGTATTCTTGTCTGGAGAATGCGGGCATCGGTCCCGCCACCTCTCGCATGCAAAGCGAGCGCTCTACCATCTGAGCTAATTCCCCTTACGTCTGTGAGTTGCACGAGGGAAATGTTAAGTGGAATCTTCCCTCTGACCAAGTGTTCTAATATGAAAATGAAAAGCACTTTGGCTATTCTGATCCAGCGCCTCTACACTTGCAGTTAATGCCCATCAGTAAAGAGAGACCAGTTATTATCCGGATAAACAACTAATTGGAGAATACGGGCATCGATCCCGTCACCTCTCGCATGCTAAGCGAGCACTCTACCATCTGAGCTAATTCCCCTTTAGCACAACTGTTCCACAAGCTAATTCGATGTCGAGGAATGATTCTAAGAAGTACGTTTTCTGTACTGTACGATACAAGGCTTCAAGAAAAAATGCCATGTCATTGGCTGTCAAATGTGCTTTCTTGATGTGGCTCCAAAGTTCATTGCTGTAATGCGCAAGCAGGGCCTGGATAGCTCAGACGGTAGAGCATCAGACTTTTAATCTGAGGGTCCAGGGTTCAAGTCCCTGTTCAGGCGCTCTGTTCATGCTTGCAAGAATGTGTAAACGTTTGAGACGCTACGTGGCATTGCAAAATGATGTTGCAGTCAGTTTCCAGAGGGGCCTGCTCAAAATTACAATCCTGGGAAGTTGGCCTGAACTTGTTGCGTCTTTGAGGTAAGCCGCACAGCGCTGACACCTTTGCAAATATAATCTAGTCTTTGACTGATTCAACTGAAGAGTAAAAGCAGACATCCGTCAAGTGTATTCTTGTCTGGAGAATGCGGGCATCGGTCCCGCCACCTCTCGCATGCAAAGCGAGCGGACTACCATCTGAGCTAATTCCCCTTACGTCTGTGAGTTGCACGAGGGAAATGTTAAGTGGAATCTTCCCTCTGACCAAGTGTTCTAATATGAAAATGAAAAGCACTTTGGCTATTCTGATCCAGCGCCTCTACACTTGCAGTTAATGCCCATCAGTAAAGAGAGACCAGTTATTATCCGGATAAACAACTAATTGGAGAATACGGGTATCGATCCCGTCACCTCTCGCATGCTAAGCGAGCACTCTACCATCTGAGCTAATTCCCCTTTAGCACAACTGTTCCACAAGCTAATTCGATGTCGAGGAATGATTCTAAGAAGTACGTTTTCTGTACTGTACGATACAAGGCTTCAAGAAAAAAATGCCATGTCATTGGATGTCAGATGTGCTTTCTTGATGTGGCTCCAAAGTTCATTGCTGTAATGCTCAAGCAGGGCCTGGATAGCTCAGACGGTAGAGCATCAGACTTTTAATCTGAGGGTCCAGGGTTCAAGTCCCTGTTCAGGCGCTCTGTTCATGCTTGCAAGAATATGTAAACTTTTGAGACGCTACGTGGCATTGCAAAATGATGTTGCAGTCAGTTTCCAGAGGGGCCTGCTCAAAATTACAATCCTGGAAAGTTGGCCTGAACTTTTGTGTCTTTGAGGTAAGCCGCACAGCGCTGACACCTTTGCAAATATAATCTAGTCTTTGACTGATTCAACTGAAGAGTAAAAGCAGACATCCGTCAATTGTATTCTTGTCTGGAGAATGCGGGCATCGGTCCCGCCACCTCTCGCATGCAAAGCGAGCGCTCTACCATCTGAGCTAATTCCCCTTACGTCTGTGAGTTGCACGAGGGAAATGTTAAGTGGAATCTTCCCTCTGACCAAGTGTTCTAATATGAAAATGAAAAGCACTTTGGCTATTCTGATCCAGCGCCTCTACACTTGCAGTTAATGCCCATCAGTAAAGAGAGACCAGTTATTATCCGGATAAACAACTAATTGGAGAATACGGGTATCGATCCCGTCACCTCTCGCATGCTAAGCGAGCACTCTACCATCTGAGCTAATTCCCCTTTAGCGCAACTGTTCCACAAGCTAATTCGATGTTGAGGAATGATTCTAAGGAGTACGTTTTCTGTACTGTACGATACAAGGCTTCAAGAAAAAATGCCATGTCATTGGCTGTCAAATGTGCTTTCTTGATGTGGCTCCAAACTTCATTGCTGTAATGCTGAAGCAGGGCCTGGATAGCTCAGACGGTAGAGCATCAGACTTTTAATCTGAGGGTCCAGGGTTCAAGTCCCTGTTCAGGCGCTCTGTTCATGCTTGCAAGAATGTGTAAACTTTTGAGACGCTACGTGGCATTGCAAAATGATGTTGCAGTCAGTTTCCAGAGGGGCCTGCTCAAAATTACAATCCTGGAAAGTTGGCCTGAACTTGTTGCGTCTTTGAGGTAAGCCGCACAGCACTGACACCTTTGCAAATATAATCTAGTCTTTGACTGATTCAACTGACGAGGAAAAGCAGACATCCGTCAAGTGTATTCTTGTCTGGAGAATGCGGGCATCGGTCCCGCCACCTCTCGCATGCAAAGCGAGCGCTCTACCATCTGAGCTAATTCCCCTTACGTCTGTGAGTTGCACGAGGGAAATGTTAAGTGGAATCTTCCCTCTGACCAAGCAATCTAATATGAAAATGAAAAGCACTTTGGCTATTCTGATCCAGCGCCTCTACACTTGCAGTTAATGCCCATCAGTAAAGAGAGACCAGTTATTATCCGGATAAACAACTAATTGGAGAATACGGGTATCGATCCCGTCACCTCTCGCATGCTAAGCGAGCACTCTACCATCTGAGCTAATTCCCCTTTAGCACAACTGTTCCACAAGCTAATTCGATGTCGAGGAATGATTCTAAGAAGTACGTTTTCTGTACTGTACGATACAAGGCTTCAAGAAAAAATGCCATGTCATTGGCTGTCAAATGTGCTTTCTTGATGTGGCTCCAAAGTTCATTGCTGTAATTCCCAAGCAGGGCCTGGATAGCTCAGACGGTAGAGCATCAGACTTTTAATCTGAGGGTCCAGGGTTCAAGTCCCTGTTCAGGCGCTCTGTTCATAATTGCAAGAATGTGTAAACGTTTGAGACGCTACGTGGCATTGCAAAATGATGTTGCAGTCAGTTTCCAGAGGGGCCTGCTCAAAATTACAATCCTGGAAAGTTGGCCTGAACTTTTGTGTCTTTGAGGTAAGCCGCACAGCGCTGACACCTTTGCAAATATAATCTAGTCTTTGACTGATTCAACTGAAGAGGAAAAGCAGACATCCGTCAATTGTATTCTTGTCTGGAGAACGCGGGCATCGGTCCCGCCACCTCTCGCATGCAAAGCGAGCGCTCTACCATCTGAGCTAATTCCCCTTACGTCTGTGAGTTGCACGAGGGAAATGTTAAGTGGAATCTTCCCTCTGACCAAGTGTTCTAATATGAAAATGAAAAGCACTTTGGCTATTCTGATCCAGCGCCTCTACACTTGCAGTTAATATCCATCAGTAAAGAGAGACCAGTTATTATCCGGATAAACAACTAATTGGAGAATACGGGTATCGATCCCGTCACCTCTCGCATGCTAAGCGAGCACTCTACCATCTGAGCTAATTCCCCTTTAGCACAACTGTTCCACAAGCTAATTCGGTGTCGAGGATTGGCCCCAGAATTAGCCAAAAATACACACAAGTGCATCAATGCCATAGGTGCTTGACGCAAACTACATAATCAGAGGGAATGATTCTAAGAAGTACGTTTTCTGTACTGTACGATACAAGGCTTCAAGAAAAAATGCCATGTCATTGGCTGTCAAATGTGCTTTCTTGATGTGGCTCCAAAGTTCATTGCTGTAATGCTGAAGGAGGGCCTGGATAGCTCAGACGGTAGAGCATCAGACTTTTAATCTGAGGGTCCAGGGTTCAAGTCCCTGTTCAGGCGCTCTGTTCATGCTTGCAAGAATGTGTAAACGTTTGAGACGCTATGTGGCATTGCAAAATGATGTTGCAGTCAGTTTCCAGAGGGCCCTGCTCAAAATTACAATCCTGGGAAGTTGGCCTGAACTTTTTGCGTCTTTGACGTAAGCCGCACAGCGCTGACACCTTTGCAAATATAATCTAGTCTTTGACTGATTCAACTGAAGAGTAAAAGCAGACATCCGTCAAGTGTATTCTTGTCTGGAGAATGCGGGCATCGGTCCCGCCACCTCTCGCATGCAAAGCGAGCGCTCTACCATCTGAGCTAATTCCCCTTACGTCTGTGAGTTGCACGAGGGAAATGTTAAGTGGAATCTTCCCTCTGACCAAGTGTTCTAATATGAAAATGAAAAGCACTTTGGCTATTCTGATCCAGCGCCTCTACACTTGCAGTTAATGCCCATCAGTAAAGAGAGACCAGTTATTATCCGGATAAACAACTAATTGGAGAATACGGGTATCGATCCCGTCACCTCTCGCATGCTAAGCGAGCACTCTACCATCTGAGCCAATTCCCCTTTAGCACAACTGTTCCACAAGCTAATTCGATGTCGAGGAATGATTCTAAGGAGTACGTTTTCTGTACTGTACGATACAAGGCTTCAAGAAAAAATGCCATGTCATTGGCTGTCAAATGTGCTTTCTTGATGTGGCTCCAAAGTTCATTGCTGTAATGCTCAAGCAGGGCCTGGATAGCTCAGACGGTAGAGCATCAGACTTTTAATCTGAGGGTCCAGGGTTCAAGTCCCTGTTCAGGCGCTCTGTTCATGCTTGCAAAAATGTGTAAACTTTTGAGACGCTACGTGGCATTGCAAAATGATGTTGCAGTCAGTTTCCAGAGGGGCCTGCTCAAAATTACAATCCTGGAAAGTTGGCCTGAACTTTTGTGTCTTTGAGGTAAGCCGCACAGCGCTGACACCTTTGCAAATATAATCTAGTCTTTGACTGATTCAACTGAAGAGTAAAAGCAGACATCCGTCAATTGTATTCTTGTCTGGAGAATGCGGGCATCGGTCCCGCCACCTCTCGCATGCAAAGCGAGCGGACTACCATCTGAGCTAATTCCCCTTAAGTCTGTGAGTTGCACGAGGGAAATGTTAAGTGGAATCTTCCCTCTGACCAAGTGTTCTAATATGAAAATGAAAAGCACTTTGGCTATTCTGATCCAGCGCCTCTACACTTGCAGTTAATGCCCATCAGTAAAGAGAGACCAGTTATTATCCGGATAAACAACTAATTGGAGAATACGGGCATCGATCCCGTCACCTCTCGCATGCTAAGCGAGCACTCTACCATCTGAGCTAATTCCCCTTTGGCACAACTGTTCCACAAGTTAATTCGATGTCGAGGAATGATTCTAAGAAGTACGTTTTCTGTACTGTACGATACAAGGCTTCAAGAAAAAAATGCCATGTCATTGAATGTCAAATGTGCTTTCTTGATGTGGCTCCAAAGTTCATTGCCGTAATGCTCAATTAGGGCCTGGATAGCTCAGACGGTAGAGCATCAGACTTTTAATCTGAGGGTCCAGGGTTCAAGTCCCTGTTCAGGCGCTCTGTCATGCTTGCAAGAATGTGTAAACGTTTGAGACGCTACGTGGCATTGCAAAATGATGTTGCAGTCAGTTTCCAGAGGGGCCTGCTCAAAATTACAATCCTGGGAAGTTGGCCTGAACTTGTTGCGTCTTTGAGGTAAGCCGCACAGCGCTGACACCTTTGCAAATATAATCTAGTCTTTGACTGATTCAACTGAAGAGTAAAAGCAGACATCCGTCAAGTGTATTCTTGTCTGGAGAACGCGGGCATCGGTCCCGCCACCTCTCGCATGCAAAGCGAGCGCTCTACCATCTGAGCTAATTCCCCTTACGTCTGTGAGTTGCACGAGGGAAATGTTAAGTGGAATCTTCCCTCTGACCAAGTGTTCTAATATGAAAATGAAAAGCACTTTGGCTATTCTGATCCAGCGCCTCTACACTTGCAGTTAATGCCCATCAGTAAAGAGAGACCAGTTATTATCCGGATAAACAACTAATTGGAGAATACGGGTATCGATCCCGTCACCTCTCGCATGCTAAGCGAGCACTCTACCATCTGAGCTAATTCCCCTTTAGCACAACTGTTCCACAAGCTAATTCGATGTCGAGGAATGATTCTAAGAAGTACGTTTTCTCTACTGTACGATACAAGGCTTCAAGAAAAAAATGCCATGTCATTGGATGTCAAATGTGCTTTCTTGATGTGGCTCCAAATTTCATTGCTGTAATGCTCAAGCAGGGCCTGGATAGCTCAGACGGTAGAGCATCAGACTTTTAATCTGAGGGTCCAGGGTTCAAGTCCCTGTTCAGGCGCTCTGTTCATGCTTGCAAGAATGTGTAAACTTTTGAGACGCTACGTGGCATTGCAAAATGATGTTGCAGTCAGTTTCCAGAGGGGCCTGCTCAAAATTACAATGCTGGAAAGTTGGCCTGAACTTTTGTGTCTTTGAGGTAAGCCGCACAGCGCTGACACCTTTGCAAATATAATCTAGTCTTTGACTGATTCAACTGAAGAGGAAAAGCAGACATCCGTCAATTGTATTCTTGTCTGGAGAATGCGGGCATCGGTCCTGCCACCTCTCGCATGCAAAGCGAGCGCTCTACCATCTGAGCTAATTCCCCTTACGTCTGTGAGTTGCACGAGGGAAATGTTAAGTGGAATCTTCCCTCTGACCAAGTGTTCTAATATGAAAATGAAAAGCACTTTGGCTATTCTGATCCAGCGCCTCTACACTTGCAGTTAATGCCCATCAGTAAAGAGAGACCAGTTATTATCCGGATAAACAACTAATTGGAGAATACGGGTATCGATCCCGTCACCTCTCGCATGCTAAGCGAGCACTCTACCATCTGAGCTAATTCCCCTTTAGCACAACTGTTCCACAAGCTAATTCGATGTCGAGGAATGATTCTAAGAAGTACGTTTTCTGTACTGTACGATACAAGGCTTCAAGAAAAAAATGCCATGTCATTGGATGTCAGATGTGCTTTCTTGATGTGGCTCCAAAGTTCATTGCTGTAATGCTCAAGCAGGGCCTGGATAGCTCAGACGGTAGAGCATCAGACTTTTAATCTGAGGGTCCAGGGTTCAAGTCCCTGTTCAGGCGCTCTGTTCATGCTTGCAAGAATGTGTAAACTTTTGAGACGCTACGTGGCATTGCAAAATGATGTTGCAGTCAGTTTCCAGAGGGGCCTGCTCAAAATTACAATCCTGGAAAGTTGGCCTGAACTTTTGTGTCTTTGAGGTAAACCGCACAGCGCTGACACCTTTGCAAATATAATCTAGTCTTTGACTGATTCAACTGAAGAGTAAAAGCAGACATCCGTCAATTGTATTCTTGTCTGGAGAATGCGGGCATCGGTCCCGCCACCTCTCGCATGCAAAGCGAGCGCTCTACCATCTGAGCAAATTCCCCTTACTGTGAGTTGCACGAGGGAAATGTTAAGTGGAATCTTCCCTCTGACCAAGTGTTCTAATATGAAAATGAAAAGCACTTTGGCTATTCTGATCCAGCGCCTCTACACTTGCAGTTAATGCCCATCAGTAAAGAGAGACCAGTTATTATCCGGATAAACAACTAATTGGAGAATACGGGTATCGATCCCGTCACCTCTCGCATGCTAAGCGAGCACTCTACCATCTGAGCTAATTCCCCTTTAGCGCAACTGTTCCACAAGCTAATTCGATGTCGAGGAATGATTCTAAGGAGTACGTTTTCTGTACTGTACGATACAAGGCTTCAAGAAAAAATGCCATGTCATTGGCTGTCAAATGTGCTTTCTTGATGTGGCTCCAAAGTTCATTGCTGTAATGCTGAAGCAGGGCCTGGATAGCTCAGACGGTAGAGCATCAGACTTTTAATCTGAGGGTCCAGGGTTCAAGTCCCTGTTCAGGCGCTCTGTTCATGCTTGCAAGAATGTGTAAACGTTTGAGACGCTACGTGGCATTGCAAAATGATGTTGCAGTCAGTTTCCAGAGGGGCCTGCTCAAAATTACAATCCTGGAAAGTTGGCCTGAACTTGTTGCGTCTTTGAGGTAAGCCGCACAGCACTGACACCTTTGCAAATATAATCTAGTCTTTGACTGATTCAACTGACGAGGAAAAGCAGACATCCGTCAAGTGTATTCTTGTCTGGAGAATGCGGGCATCGGTCCCGCCACCTCTCGCATGCAAAGCGAGCGCTCTACCATCTGAGCTAATTCCCCTTACGTCTGTGAGTTGCACGAGGGAAATGTTAAGTGGAATCTTCCCTCTGACCAAGCAATCTAATATGAAAATGAAAAGCACTTTGGCTATTCTGATCCAGCGCCTCTACACTTGCAGTTAATGCCCATCAGTAAAGAGAGACCAGTTATTATCCGGATAAACAACTAATTGGAGAATACGGGTATCGATCCCGTCACCTCTCGCATGCTAAGCGAGCACTCTACCATCTGAGCTAATTCCCCTTTAGCACAACTGTTCCACAAGCTAATTCGATGTCGAGGAATGATTCTAAGAAGTACGTTTTCTGTACTGTACGATACAAGGCTTCAAGAAAAAATGCCATGTCATTGGCTGTCAAATGTGCTTTCTTGATGTGGCTCCAAAGTTCATTGCTGTAATTCCCAAGCAGGGCCTGGATAGCTCAGACGGTAGAGCATCAGACTTTTAATCTGAGGGTCCAGGGTTCAAGTCCCTGTTCAGGCGCTCTGTTCATAATTGCAAGAATGTGTAAACGTTTGAAACGCTACGTGGCATTGCGAAATGATGTTGCAGTCAGTTTCCAGAGGGGCCTGCTCAAAATTACAATCCTGGAAAGTTGGCCTGAACTTTTGTGTCTTTGAGGTAAGCCGCACAGCGCTGACACCTTTGCAAATATAATCTAGTCTTTGACTGATTCAACTGAAGAGGAAAAGCAGACATCCGTCAATTGTATTCTTGTCTGGAGAACGCGGGCATCGGTCCCGCCACCTCTCGCATGCAAAGCGAGCGCTCTACCATCTGAGCTAATTCCCCTTACGTCTGTGAGTTGCACGAGGGAAATGTTAAGTGGAATCTTCCCTCTGACCAAGTGTTCTAATATGAAAATGAAAAGCACTTTGGCTATTCTGATCCAGCGCCTCTACACTTGCAGTTAATGCCCATCAGTAAAGAGAGACCAGTTATTATCCGGATAAACAACTAATTGGAGAATACGGGTATCGATCCCGTCACCTCTCGCATGCTAAGCGAGCACTCTACCATCTGAGCTAATTCCCCTTTAGCACAACTGTTCCACAAGCTAATTCGGTGTCGAGGATTGGCCCCAGAATTAGCCAAAAATACACACAAGTGCATCAATGCCATAGGTGCTTGACGCAAACTACATAATCAGAGGGAATGATTCTAAGAAGTACGTTTTCTGTACTGTACGATACAAGGCTTCAAGAAAAAATGCCATGTCATTGGCTGTCAAATGTGCTTTCTTGATGTGGCTCCAAAGTTCATTGCTGTAATGCTGAAGGAGGGCCTGGATAGCTCAGACGGTAGAGCATCAGACTTTTAATCTGAGGGTCCAGGGTTCAAGTCCCTGTTCAGGCGCTCTGTTCATGCTTGCAAGAATGTGTAAACGTTTGAGACGCTACGTGGCATTGCAAAATGATGTTGCAGTCAGTTTCCAGAGGGGCCTGCTCAAAATTACAATCCTGGGAAGTTGGCCTGAACTTGTTGCGTCTTTGACGTAAGCCGCACAGCGCTGACACCTTTGCAAATATAATCTAGTCTTTGACTGATTCAACTGAAGAGTAAAAGCAGACATCCGTCAAGTGTATTCTTGTCTGGAGAATGCGGGCATCGGTCCCGCCACCTCTCGCATGCAAAGCGAGCGCTCTACCATCTGAGCTAATTCCCCTTACGTCTGTGAGTTGCACGAGGGAAATGTTAAGTGGAATCTTCCCTCTGACCAAGTGTTCTAATATGAAAATGAAAAGCACTTTGGCTATTCTGATCCAGCGCCTCTACACTTGCAGTTAATGCCCATCAGTAAAGAGAGACCAGTTATTATCCGGATAAACAACTAATTGGAGAATACGGGTATCGATCCCGTCACCTCTCGCATGCTAAGCGAGCACTCTACCATCTGAGCCAATTCCCCTTTAGCACAACTGTTCCACAAGCTAATTCGATGTCGAGGAATGATTCTAAGGAGTACGTTTTCTGTACTGTACGATACAAGGCTTCAAGAAAAAATGCTATGTCATTGGCTGTCAAATGTGCTTTCTTGATGTGGCTCCAAAGTTCATTGCTGTAATGCTCAAGCAGGGCCTGGATAGCTCAGACGGTAGAGCATCAGACTTTTAATCTGAGGGTCCAGGGTTCAAGTCCCTGTTCAGGCGCTCTGTTCATGCTTGCAAGAATGTGTAAACGTTTGAGACGCTACGTGGCATTGCAAAATGATGTTGCAGTCAGCTTCCAGAGGGGCCTGCTCAAAATTACAATCCTGGAAAGTTGGCCTGAACTTGTTGCGTCTTTGAGGTAAGCCGCACAGCGCTGACACCTTTGCAAATATAATCTAGTCTTTGACTGATTCAACTGAAGAGTAAAAGCAGACATCCGTCAATTGTATTCTTGTCTGGAGAATGCGGGCATCGGTCCCGCCACCTCTCGCATGCAAAGCGAACGCTCTACCATCTGAGCTAATTCCCCTTACGTCTGTGAGTTGCACGAGGGAAATGTTAAGTGGAATCTTCCCTCTGACCAAGTGTTCTAATATGAAAATGAAAAGCACTTTGGCTATTCTGATCCAGCGCCTCTACACTTGCAGTTAATGCCCATCAGTAAAGAGAGACCAGTTATTATCCGGATAAACAACTAATTGGAGAATACGGGTATCGATCCCGTCACCTCTCGCATGCTAAGCGAGCACTCTACCATCTGAGCTAATTCCCCTTTAGCACAACTGTTCCACAAGCTAATTCGATGTCGAGGAATGATTCTAAGAAGTACGTTTTCTGTACTGTACGATACAAGGCTTCAAGACAAAATGCCATGTCATTGGCTGTCAAATGTGCTTTCTTGATGTGGCTCCAAAGTTCATTGCTGTAATGCTCAAGCAGGGCCTGGATAGCTCAGACGGTAGAGCATCAGACTTTTAATCTGAGGGTCCAGGGTTCAAGTCCCTGTTCAGGCGCTCTGTTCATGCTTGCAAGAATGTGTAAACTTTTGAGACGCTACGTGGCATTGCAAAATGATGTTGCAGTCAGTTTCCAGAGGGGCCTGCTCAAAATTACAATCCTGGAAAGTTGGCCTGAACTTTTGTGTCTTTGAGGTAAGCCGCACAGCGCTGACACCTTTGCAAATATAATCTAGTCTTTGACTGATTCAACTGAAGAGTAAAAGCAGACATCCGTCAATTGTATTCTTGTCTGGAGAATGCGGGCATCGGTCCCGCCACCTCTCGCATGCAAAGCGAGCGGACTACCATCTGAGCTAATTCCCCTTACGTCTGTGAGTTGCACGAGGGAAATGTTAAGTGGAATCTTCCCTCTGACCAAGTGTTCTAATATGAAAATGAAAAGCACTTTGGCTATTCTGATCCAGCGCCTCTACACTTGCAGTTAATGCCCATCAGTAAAGAGAGACCAGTTATTATCCGGATAAACAACTAATTGGAGAATACGGGCATCGATCCCGTCACCTCTCGCATGCTAAGCGAGCACTCTACCATCTGAGCTAATTCCCCTTTAGCACAACTGTTCCACAAGTTAATTCGATGTCGAGGAATGATTCTAAGAAGTACGTTTTCTGTACTGTACGATACAAGGCTTCAAGAAAAAAATGCCATGTCATTGAATGTCAAATGTGCTTTCTTGATGTGGCTCCAAAGTTCATTGCCGTAATACTCAAGCAGGGCCTGGATAGCTCAGACGGTAGAGCATCAGACTTTTAATCTGAGGGTCCAGGGTTCAAGTCCCTGTTCAGGCGCTCTGTTCATGCTTGCAAGAATGTGTAAACGTTTGAGACGCTACGTGGCATTGCAAAATGATGTTGCAGTCAGTTTCCAGAGGGGCCTGCTCAAAATTACAATCCTGGGAAGTTGGCCTGAACTTGTTGCGTCTTTGAGGTAAGCCGCACAGCGCTGACACCTTTGCAAATATAATCTAGTCTTTGACTGATTCAACTGAAGAGTAAAAGCAGACATCCGTCAAGTGTATTCTTGTCTGGAGAACGCGGGCATCGGTCCCGCCACCTCTCGCATGCAAAGCGAGCGCTCTACCATCTGAGCTAATTCCCCTTACGTCTGTGAGTTGCACGAGGGAAATGTTAAGTGGAATCTTCCCTCTGACCAAGTGTTCTAATATGAAAATGAAAAGCACTTTGGCTATTCTGATCCAGCGCCTCTACACTTGCAGTTAATGCCCATCAGTAAAGAGAGACCAGTTATTATCCGGATAAACAACTAATTGGAGAATACGGGTATCGATCCCGTCACCTCTCGCATGCTAAGCGAGCACTCTACCATCTGAGCTAATTCCCCTTTAGCACAACTGTTCCACAAGCTAATTCGATGTCGAGGAATGATTCTAAGAAGTACGTTTTCTGTACTGTACGATACAAGGCTTCAAGAAAAAAATGCCATGTCATTGGATGTCAAATGTGCTTTCTTGATGTGGCTCCAAATTTCATTGCTGTAATGCTCAAGCAGGGCCTGGATAGCTCAGACGGTAGAGCATCAGACTTTTAATCTGAGGGTCCAGGGTTCAAGTCCCTGTTCAGGCGCTCTGTTCATGCTTGCAAGAATGTGTAAACTTTTGAGACGCTACGTGGCATTGCAAAATGATGTTGCAGTCAGCTTCCAGAGGGGCCTGCTCAAAATTACAATGCTGGAAAGTTGGCCTGAACTTTTGTGTCTTTGAGGTAAGCCGCACAGCGCTGACACCTTTGCAAATATAATCTAGTCTTTGACTGATTCAACTGAAGAGGAAAAGCAGACATCCGTCAATTGTATTCTTGTCTGGAGAATGCGGGCATCGGTCCCGCCACCTCTCGCATGCAAAGCGAGCGCTCTACCATCTGAGCTAATTCCCCTTACGTCTGTGAGTTGCACGAGGGAAATGTTAAGTGGAATCTTCCCTCTGACCAAGTGTTCTAATATGAAAATGAAAAGCACTTTGGCTATTCTGATCCAGCGCCTCTACACTTGCAGTTAATGCCCATCAGTAAAGAGAGACCAGTTATTATCCGGATAAACAACTAATTGGAGAATACGGGCATCGATCCCGTCACCTCTCGCATGCTAAGCGAGCACTCTACCATCTGAGCTAATTCCCCTTTAGCACAACTGTTCCACAAGCTAATTCGATGTCGAGGAATGATTCTAAGAAGTACGTTTTCTGTACTGTACGATACAAGGCTTCAAGAAAAAATGCCATGTCATTGGCTGTCAAATGTGCTTTCTTGATGTGGCTCCAAAGTTCATTGCTGTAATGCGCAAGCAGGGCCTGGATAGCTCAGACGGTAGAGCATCAGACTTTTAATCTGAGGGTCCAGGGTTCAAGTCCCTGTTCAGGCGCTCTGTTCATGCTTGCAAGAATGTGTAAACGTTTGAGACGCTACGTGGCATTGCAAAATGATGTTGCAGTCAGTTTCCAGAGGGGCCTGCTCAAAATTACAATCCTGGGAAGTTGGCCTGAACTTGTTGCGTCTTTGAGGTAAGCCGCACAGCGCTGACACCTTTGCAAATATAATCTAGTCTTTGACTGATTCAACTGAAGAGTAAAAGCAGACATCCGTCAAGTGTATTCTTGTCTGGAGAATGCGGGCATCGGTCCCGCCACCTCTCGCATGCAAAGCGAGCGGACTACCATCTGAGCTAATTCCCCTTACGTCTGTGAGTTGCACGAGGGAAATGTTAAGTGGAATCTTCCCTCTGACCAAGTGTTCTAATATGAAAATGAAAAGCACTTTGGCTATTCTGATCCAGCGCCTCTACACTTGCAGTTAATGCCCATCAGTAAAGAGAGACCAGTTATTATCCGGATAAACAACTAATTGGAGAATACGGGTATCGATCCCGTCACCTCTCGCATGCTAAGCGAGCACTCTACCATCTGAGCTAATTCCCCTTTAGCACAACTGTTCCACAAGCTAATTCGATGTCGAGGAATGATTCTAAGAAGTACGTTTTCTGTACTGTACGATACAAGGCTTCAAGAAAAAAATGCCATGTCATTGGATGTCAGATGTGCTTTCTTGATGTGGCTCCAAAGTTCATTGCTGTAATGCTCAAGCAGGGCCTGGATAGCTCAGACGGTAGAGCATCAGACTTTTAATCTGAGGGTCCAGGGTTCAAGTCCCTGTTCAGGCGCTCTGTTCATGCTTGCAAGAATATGTAAACTTTTGAGACGCTACGTGGCATTGCAAAATGATGTTGCAGTCAGTTTCCAGAGGGGCCTGCTCAAAATTACAATCCTGGAAAGTTGGCCTGAACTTTTGTGTCTTTGAGGTAAGCCGCACAGCGCTGACACCTTTGCAAATATAATCTAGTCTTTGACTGATTCAACTGAAGAGTAAAAGCAGACATCCGTCAATTGTATTCTTGTCTGGAGAATGCGGGCATCGGTCCCGCCACCTCTCGCATGCAAAGCGAGCGCTCTACCATCTGAGCTAATTCCCCTTACGTCTGTGAGTTGCACGAGGGAAATGTTAAGTGGAATCTTCCCTCTGACCAAGTGTTCTAATATGAAAATGAAAAGCACTTTGGCTATTCTGATCCAGCGCCTCTACACTTGCAGTTAATGCCCATCAGTAAAGAGAGACCAGTTATTATCCGGATAAACAACTAATTGGAGAATACGGGTATCGATCCCGTCACCTCTCGCATGCTAAGCGAGCACTCTACCATCTGAGCTAATTCCCCTTTAGCGCAACTGTTCCACAAGCTAATTCGATGTTGAGGAATGATTCTAAGGAGTACGTTTTCTGTACTGTACGATACAAGGCTTCAAGAAAAAATGCCATGTCATTGGCTGTCAAATGTGCTTTCTTGATGTGGCTCCAAACTTCATTGCTGTAATGCTGAAGCAGGGCCTGGATAGCTCAGACGGTAGAGCATCAGACTTTTAATCTGAGGGTCCAGGGTTCAAGTCCCTGTTCAGGCGCTCTGTTCATGCTTGCAAGAATGTGTAAACTTTTGAGACGCTACGTGGCATTGCAAAATGATGTTGCAGTCAGTTTCCAGAGGGGCCTGCTCAAAATTACAATCCTGGAAAGTTGGCCTGAACTTGTTGCGTCTTTGAGGTAAGCCGCACAGCACTGACACCTTTGCAAATATAATCTAGTCTTTGACTGATTCAACTGACGAGGAAAAGCAGACATCCGTCAAGTGTATTCTTGTCTGGAGAATGCGGGCATCGGTCCCGCCACCTCTCGCATGCAAAGCGAGCGCTCTACCATCTGAGCTAATTCCCCTTACGTCTGTGAGTTGCACGAGGGAAATGTTAAGTGGAATCTTCCCTCTGACCAAGCAATCTAATATGAAAATGAAAAGCACTTTGGCTATTCTGATCCAGCGCCTCTACACTTGCAGTTAATGCCCATCAGTAAAGAGAGACCAGTTATTATCCGGATAAACAACTAATTGGAGAATACGGGTATCGATCCCGTCACCTCTCGCATGCTAAGCGAGCACTCTACCATCTGAGCTAATTCCCCTTTAGCACAACTGTTCCACAAGCTAATTCGATGTCGAGGAATGATTCTAAGAAGTACGTTTTCTGTACTGTACGATACAAGGCTTCAAGAAAAAATGCCATGTCATTGGCTGTCAAATGTGCTTTCTTGATGTGGCTCCAAAGTTCATTGCTGTAATTCCCAAGCAGGGCCTGGATAGCTCAGACGGTAGAGCATCAGACTTTTAATCTGAGGGTCCAGGGTTCAAGTCCCTGTTCAGGCGCTCTGTTCATAATTGCAAGAATGTGTAAACGTTTGAGACGCTACGTGGCATTGCAAAATGATGTTGCAGTCAGTTTCCAGAGGGGCCTGCTCAAAATTACAATCCTGGAAAGTTGGCCTGAACTTTTGTGTCTTTGAGGTAAGCCGCACAGCGCTGACACCTTTGCAAATATAATCTAGTCTTTGACTGATTCAACTGAAGAGGAAAAGCAGACATCCGTCAATTGTATTCTTGTCTGGAGAACGCGGGCATCGGTCCCGCCACCTCTCGCATGCAAAGCGAGCGCTCTACCATCTGAGCTAATTCCCCTTACGTCTGTGAGTTGCACGAGGGAAATGTTAAGTGGAATCTTCCCTCTGACCAAGTGTTCTAATATGAAAATGAAAAGCACTTTGGCTATTCTGATCCAGCGCCTCTACACTTGCAGTTAATATCCATCAGTAAAGAGAGACCAGTTATTATCCGGATAAACAACTAATTGGAGAATACGGGTATCGATCCCGTCACCTCTCGCATGCTAAGCGAGCACTCTACCATCTGAGCTAATTCCCCTTTAGCACAACTGTTCCACAAGCTAATTCGGTGTCGAGGATTGGCCCCAGAATTAGCCAAAAATACACACAAGTGCATCAATGCCATAGGTGCTTGACGCAAACTACATAATCAGAGGGAATGATTCTAAGAAGTACGTTTTCTGTACTGTACGATACAAGGCTTCAAGAAAAAATGCCATGTCATTGGCTGTCAAATGTGCTTTCTTGATGTGGCTCCAAAGTTCATTGCTGTAATGCTGAAGGAGGGCCTGGATAGCTCAGACGGTAGAGCATCAGACTTTTAATCTGAGGGTCCAGGGTTCAAGTCCCTGTTCAGGCGCTCTGTTCATGCTTGCAAGAATGTGTAAACGTTTGAGACGCTACGTGGCATTGCAAAATGATGTTGCAGTCAGTTTCCAGAGGGGCCTGCTCAAAATTACAATCCTGGGAAGTTGGCCTGAACTTGTTGCGTCTTTGACGTAAGCCGCACAGCGCTGACACCTTTGCAAATATAATCTAGTCTTTGACTGATTCAACTGAAGAGTAAAAGCAGACATCCGTCAAGTGTATTCTTGTCTGGAGAATGCGGGCATCGGTCCCGCCACCTCTCGCATGCAAAGCGAGCGCTCTACCATCTGAGCTAATTCCCCTTACGTCTGTGAGTTGCACGAGGGAAATTTTAAGTGGAATCTTCCCTCTGACCAAGTGTTCTAATATGAAAATGAAAAGCACTTTGGCTATTCTGATCCAGCGCCTCTACACTTGCAGTTAATGCCCATCAGTAAAGAGAGACCAGTTATTATCCGGATAAACAACTAATTGGAGAATACGGGTATCGATCCCGTCACCTCTCGCATGCTAAGCGAGCACTCTACCATCTGAGCCAATTCCCCTTTAGCACAACTGTTCCACAAGCTAATTCGATGTCGAGGAATGATTCTAAGGAGTACGTTTTCTGTACTGTACGATACAAGGCTTCAAGAAAAAATGCTATGTCATTGGCTGTCAAATGTGCTTTCTTGATGTGGCTCCAAAGTTCATTGCTGTAATGCTCAAGCAGGGCCTGGATAGCTCAGACGGTAGAGCATCAGACTTTTAATCTGAGGGTCCAGGGTTCAAGTCCCTGTTCAGGCGCTCTGTTCATGCTTGCAAGAATGTGTAAACGTTTGAGACGCTACGTGGCATTGCAAAATGATGTTGCAGTCAGCTTCCAGAGGGGCCTGCTCAAAATTACAATCCTGGAAAGTTGGCCTGAACTTGTTGCGTCTTTGAGGTAAGCCGCACAGCGCTGACACCTTTGCAAATATAATCTAGTCTTTGACTGATTCAACTGAAGAGTAAAAGCAGAGATCCGTCAATTGTATTCTTGTCTGGAGAATGCGGGCATCGGTCCCGCCACCTCTCGCATGCAAAGCGAACGCTCTACCATCTGAGCTAATTCCCCTTACGTCTGTGAGTTGCACGAGGGAAATGTTAAGTGGAATCTTCCCTCTGACCAAGTGTTCTAATATGAAAATGAAAAGCACTTTGGCTATTCTGATCCAGCGCCTCTACACTTGCAGTTAATGCCCATCAGTAAAGAGAGACCAGTTATTATCCGGATAAACAACTAATTGGAGAATACGGGTATCGATCCCGTCACCTCTCGCATGCTAAGCGAGCACTCTACCATCTGAGCTAATTCCCCTTTAGCACAACTGTTCCACAAGCTAATTCGATGTCGAGGAATGATTCTAAGAAGTACGTTTTCTGTACTGTACGATACAAGGCTTCAAGACAAAATGCCATGTCATTGGCTGTCAAATGTGCTTTCTTGATGTGGCTCCAAAGTTCATTGCTGTAATGCTCAAGCAGGGCCTGGATAGCTCAGACGGTAGAGCATCAGACTTTTAATCTGAGGGTCCAGGGTTCAAGTCCCTGTTCAGGCGCTCTGTTCATGCTTGCAAGAATGTGTAAACTTTTGAGACGCTACGTGGCATTGCAAAATGATGTTGCAGTCAGTTTCCAGAGGGGCCTGCTCAAAATTACAATCCTGGAAAGTTGGCCTGAACTTTTGTGTCTTTGAGGTAAGCCGCACAGCGCTGACACCTTTGCAAATATAATCTAGTCTTTGACTGATTCAACTGAAGAGTAAAAGCAGACATCCGTCAATTGTATTCTTGTCTGGAGAATGCGGGCATCGGTCCCGCCACCTCTCGCATGCAAAGCGAGCGGACTACCATCTGAGCTAATTCCCCTTACATCTGTGAGTTGCACGAGGGAAATGTTAAGTGGAATCTTCCCTCTGACCAAGTGTTCTAATATGAAAATGAAAAGCACTTTGGCTATTCTGATCCAGCGCCTCTACACTTGCAGTTAATGCCCATCAGTAAAGAGAGACCAGTTATTATCCGGATAAACAACTAATTGGAGAATACGGGCATCGATCCCGTCACCTCTCGCATGCTAAGCGAGCACTCTACCATCTGAGCTAATTCCCCTTTAGCACAACTGTTCCACAAGTTAATTCGATGTCGAGGAATGATTCTAAGAAGTACGTTTTCTGTACTGTACGATACAAGGCTTCAAGAAAAAAATGCCATGTCATTGAATGTCAAATGTGCTTTCTTGATGTGGCTCCAAAGTTCATTGCCGTAATGCTCAAGCAGGGCCTGGATAGCTCAGACGGTAGAGCATCAGACTTTTAATCTGAGGGTCCAGGGTTCAAGTCCCTGTTCAGGCGCTCTGTTCATGCTTGCAAGAATGTGTAAACGTTTGAGACGCTACGTGGCATTGCAAAATGATGTTGCAGTCAGTTTCCAGAGGGGCCTGCTCAAAATTACAATCCTGGGAAGTTGCCCTGAACTTGTTGCGTCTTTGAGGTAAGCCGCACAGCGCTGACACCTTTGCAAATATAATCTAGTCTTTGACTGATTCAACTGAAGAGTAAAAGCAGACATCCGTCAAGTGTATTCTTGTCTGGAGAACGCGGGCATCGGTCCCGCCACCTCTCGCATGCAAAGCGAGCGCTCTACCATCTGAGCTAATTCCCCTTACGTCTGTGAGTTGCACGAGGGAAATGTTAAGTGGAATCTTCCCTCTGACCAAGTGTTCTAATATGAAAATGAAAAGCACTTTGGCTATTCTGATCCAGCGCCTCTACACTTGCAGTTAATGCCCATCAGTAAAGAGAGACCAGTTATTATCCGGATAAACAACTAATTGGAGAATACGGGTATCGATCCCGTCACCTCTCGCATGCTAAGCGAGCACTCTACCATCTGAGCTAATTCCCCTTTAGCACAACTGTTCCACAAGCTAATTCAATGTCGAGGAATGATTCTAAGAAGTACGTTTTCTGTACTGTACGATACAAGGCTTCAAGAAAAAAATGCCATGTCATTGGATGTCAAATGTGCTTTCTTGATGTGGCTCCAAATTTCATTGCTGTAATGCTCAAGCAGGGCCTGGATAGCTCAGACGGTAGAGCATCAGACTTTTAATCTGAGGGTCCAGGGTTCAAGTCCCTGTTCAGGCGCTCTGTTCATGCTTGCAAGAATGTGTAAACTTTTGAGACGCTACGTGGCATTGCAAAATGATGTTGCAGTCAGTTTCCAGAGGGGCCTGCTCAAAATTACAATGCTGGAAAGTTGGCCTGAACTTTTGTGTCTTTGAGGTAAGCCGCACAGCGCTGACACCTTTGCAAATATAATCTAGTCTTTGACTGATTCAACTGAAGAGGAAAAGCAGACATCCGTCAATTGTATTCTTGTCTGGAGAATGCGGGCATCGGTCCCGCCACCTCTCGCATGCAAAGCGAGCGCTCTACCATCTGAGCTAATTCCCCTTACGTCTGTGAGTTGCACGAGGGAAATGTTAAGTGGAATCTTCCCTCTGACCAAGTGTTCTAATATGAAAATGAAAAGCACTTTGGCTATTCTGATCCAGCGCCTCTACACTTGCAGTTAATGCCCATCAGTAAAGAGAGACCAGTTATTATCCGGATAAACAACTAATTGGAGAATACGGGCATCGATCCCGTCACCTCTCGCATGCTAAGCGAGCACTCTACCATCTGAGCTAATTCCCCTTTAGCACAACTGTTCCACAAGCTAATTCGATGTCGAGGAATGATTCTAAGAAGTACGTTTTCTGTACTGTACGATACAAGGCTTCAAGAAAAAATGCCATGTCATTGGCTGTCAAATGTGCTTTCTTGATGTGGCTCCAAAGTTCATTGCTGTAATGCGCAAGCAGGGCCTGGATAGCTCAGACGGTAGAGCATCAGACTTTTAATCTGAGGGTCCAGGGTTCAAGTCCCTGTTCAGGCGCTCTGTTCATGCTTGCAAGAATGTGTAAACGTTTGAGACGCTACGTGGCATTGCAAAATGATGTTGCAGTCAGTTTCCAGAGGGGCCTGCTCAAAATTACAATCCTGGGAAGTTGGCCTGAACTTGTTGCGTCTTTGAGGTAAGCCGCACAGCGCTGACACCTTTGCAAATATAATCTAGTCTTTGACTGATTCAACTGAAGAGTAAAAGCAGACATCCGTCAAGTGTATTCTTGTCTGGAGAATGCGGGCATCGGTCCCGCCACCTCTCGCATGCAAAGCGAGCGGACTACCATCTGAGCTAATTCCCCTTACGTCTGTGAGTTGCACGAGGGAAATGTTAAGTGGAATCTTCCCTCTGACCAAGTGTTCTAATATGAAAATGAAAAGCACTTTGGCTATTCTGATCCAGCGCCTCTACACTTGCAGTTAATGCCCATCAGTAAAGAGAGACCAGTTATTATCCGGATAAACAACTAATTGGAGAATACGGGTATCGATCCCGTCACCTCTCGCATGCTAAGCGAGCACTCTACCATCTGAGCTAATTCCCCTTTAGCACAACTGTTCCACAAGCTAATTCGATGTCGAGGAATGATTCTAAGAAGTACGTTTTCTGTACTGTACGATACAAGGCTTCAAGAAAAAAATGCCATGTCATTGGATGTCAGATGTGCTTTCTTGATGTGGCTCCAAAGTTCATTGCTGTAATGCTCAAGCAGGGCCTGGATAGCTCAGACGGTAGAGCATCAGACTTTTAATCTGAGGGTCCAGGGTTCAAGTCCCTGTTCAGGCGCTCTGTTCATGCTTGCAAGAATATGTAAACTTTTGAGACGCTACGTGGCATTGCAAAATGATGTTGCAGTCAGTTTCCAGAGGGGCCTGCTCAAAATTACAATCCTGGAAAGTTGGCCTGAACTTTTGTGTCTTTGAGGTAAGCCGCACAGCGCTGACACCTTTGCAAATATAATCTAGTCTTTGACTGATTCAACTGAAGAGTAAAAGCAGACATCCGTCAATTGTATTCTTGTCTGGAGAATGCGGGCATCGGTCCCGCCACCTCTCGCATGCAAAGCGAGCGCTCTACCATCTGAGCTAATTCCCCTTACGTCTGTGAGTTGCACGAGGGAAATGTTAAGTGGAATCTTCCCTCTGACCAAGTGTTCTAATATGAAAATGAAAAGCACTTTGGCTATTCTGATCCAGCGCCTCTACACTTGCAGTTAATGCCCATCAGTAAAGAGAGACCAGTTATTATCCGGATAAACAACTAATTGGAGAATACGGGTATCGATCCCGTCACCTCTCGCATGCTAAGCGAGCACTCTACCATCTGAGCTAATTCCCCTTT
The DNA here is from genome assembly GCF_963454915.1 of Gymnoscopelus microlampas. Classification (NCBI taxonomy): domain Eukaryota; kingdom Metazoa; phylum Chordata; class Actinopteri; order Myctophiformes; family Myctophidae; genus Gymnoscopelus; species Gymnoscopelus microlampas. Next base: position 46,011,486 of record NC_139949.1, on the reverse strand, counting down.
AGCGCAACTGTTCCACAAGCTAATTCGATGTCGAGGAATGATTCTAAGGAGTACGTTTTCTGTACTGTACGATACAAGGCTTCAAGAAAAAATGCCATGTCATTGGCTGTCAAATGTGCTTTCTTGATGTGGCTCCAAAGTTCATTGCTGTAATGCTGAAGCAGGGCCTGGATAGCTCAGACGGTAGAGCATCAGACTTTTAATCTGAGGGTCCAGGGTTCAAGTCCCTGTTCAGGCGCTCTGTTCATGCTTGCAAGAATGTGTAAACTTTTGAGACGCTACGTGGCATTGCAAAATGATGTTGCAGTCAGTTTCCAGAGGGGCCTGCTCAAAATTACAATCCTGGAAAGTTGGCCTGAACTTGTTGCGTCTTTGAGGTAAGCCGCACAGCACTGACACCTTTGCAAATATAATCTAGTCTTTGACTGATTCAACTGACGAGGAAAAGCAGACATCCGTCAAGTGTATTCTTGTCTGGAGAATGCAGGCATCGGTCCCGCCACCTCTCGCATGCAAAGCGAGCGCTCTACCATCTGAGCTAATTCCCCTTACGTCTGTGAGTTGCACGAGGGAAATGTTAAGTGGAATCTTCCCTCTGACCAAGCAATCTAATATGAAAATGAAAAGCACTTTGGCTATTCTGATCCAGCGCCTCTACACTTGCAGTTAATGCCCATCAGTAAAGAGAGACCAGTTATTATCCGGATAAACAACTAATTGGAGAATACGGGTATCGATCCCGTCACCTCTCGCATGCTAAGCGAGCACTCTACCATCTGAGCTAATTCCCCTTTAGCACAACTGTTCCACAAGCTAATTCGATGTCGAGGAATGATTCTAAGAAGTACGTTTTCTGTACTGTACGATACAAGGCTTCAAGAAAAAATGCCATGTCATTGGCTGTCAAATGTGCTTTCTTGATGTGGCTCCAAAGTTCATTGCTGTAATTCCCAAGCAGGGCCTGGATAGCTCAGACGGTAGAGCATCAGACTTTTAATCTGAGAGTCCAGGGTTCAAGTCCCTGTTCAGGCGCTCTGTTCATAATTGCAAGAATGTGTAAACGTTTGAGACGCTACGTGGCATTGCAAAATGATGTTGCAGTCAGTTTCCAGAGGGGCCTGCTCAAAATTACAATCCTGGAAAGTTGGCCTAAACTTTTGTGTCTTTGAGGTAAGCCGCACAGCGCTGACACCTTTGCAAATATAATCTAGTCTTTGACTGATTCAACTGAAGAGGAAAAGCAGACATCCGTCAATTGTATTCTTGTCTGGAGAACGCGGGCATCGGTCCCGCCACCTCTCGCATGCAAAGCGAGCGCTCTACCATCTGAGCTAATTCCCCTTACGTCTGTGAGTTGCACGAGGGAAATGTTAAGTGGAATCTTCCCTCTGACCAAGTGTTCTAATATGAAAATGAAAAGCACTTTGGCTATTCTGATCCAGCGCGTCTACACTTGCAGTTAATGCCCATCAGTAAAGAGAGGCCAGTTATTATCCGGATAAACAACTAATTGGAGAATACGGGTATCGATCCCGTCACCTCTCGCATGCTAAGCGAGCACTCTACCATCTGAGCTAATTCCCCTTTAGCACAACTGTTCCACAAGCTAATTCGATGTCGAGGAATGATTCTAAGAAGAACGTTTTCTGTACTGTATGATACAAGGCTTCAAGAACAAATGCCATGTCATTGGCTGTCAAATGTGCTTTCTTGATGTGGCTCCAAAGTTCATTGCTGTAATGCTCAAGCAGGGCCTGGATAGCTCAGACGGTAGAGCATCAGACTTTTAATCTGAGGGTCCAGGGTTCAAGTCCCTGTTCAGGCGCTCTGTTCATAATTGCAAGAATGTGTAAACGTTTGAGACGCTACGTGGCATTGCAAAATGATGTTGCAGTCAGTTTCCAGAGGGGCCTGCTCAAAATTACAATCCTGGAAAGTTGGCCTGAACTTTTGTGTCTTTGAGGTAAGCCGCACAGCGCTGACACCTTTGCAAATATAATCTAGTCTTTGACTAAGGATAATTCCTTTTAACAGGTCGTTCATGAAAGTCCTTGCGGTCTTGTTTCCAATGAGAACCTGTGAGCAATTAGGGGTTAAGAGTCTTGCTCAGGGACAAATTTCATTTCATCGACACATATGCTGACCTGGCCTGGAATCGAACCTGGGGCAACCAGGGCCTCTGGCTCCCTAGGCTGGCTCACTAACCATTCAGCTATGGCCGCCCCTAATGACTAATGACTGATTCAACTGAAGAGTAAAAGCAGACATCCGTCAATTGTGTTCTTGTCTGGAGAATGCGGGCATCGGTCCTGCCACCTCTCGCATACAAAGCGAGCGCTCTACCATCTGAGCTAATTCCCCTTACGTCTGTGAGTTGCACGAGGGAAATGTTAAGTGGAATCTTCCCTCTGACCAAGTGTTCTAATATGAAAATGAAAAGCACTTTGGCTATTCTGATCCAGCGCGTCTACACTTGCAGTTAATGCCCATCAGTAAAGAGAGACCAGTTATTATCCGGATAAACAACTAATTGGAGAATACGGGCATCGATCCCGTCACCTCTCGCATGCTAAGCGAGCACTCTACCATCTGAGCTAATTCCCCTTTAGCGCAACTGTTCCACAAGCTAATTCGATGTCGAGGAATGATTCTAAGGAGTACGTTTTCTGTACTGTACGATACAAGGCTTCAAGAAAAAATGCCATGTCATTGGCTTTCAAATGTGCTTTCTTGATGTGGCTCCAAAGTTCATTGCTGTAATGCTCAAGCAGGGCCTGGATAGCTCAGACGGTAGAGCATCAGACTTTTAATCTGAGGGTCCAGGGTTCAAGTCCCTGTTCAGGCGCTCTGTTCATGCTTGCAAGAATGTGTAAACGTTTGAGACGCTACGTGGCATTGCAAAATGATGTTGCAGTCAGTTTCCAGAGGGGCCTGCTCAAAATTACAATCCTGGAAAGTTGGTTTGAACTTGTTGCGTCTTTGAGGTAAGCCGCACAGCGCTGACACCTTTGCTAATATAATCTAGTCTTTGACTGATTCAACTGACGAGGAAAAGCAGACATCCGTCAAGTGTATTCTTGTCTGGAGAATGCGGGCATCGGTCCCGCCACCTCTCGCATGCAAAGCGAGCGCTCTACCATCTGAGCTAATTCCCCTTACGTCTGTGAGTTGCACGAGGGAAATGTTAAGTGGAATCTTCCCTCTGACCAAGCGTTCTAATATGAAAATGAAAAGCACTTTGGCTATTCTGATCCAGCGCCTCTACACTTGCAGTTAATGCCCATCAGTAAAGAGAGACCAGTTATTATCCGGATAATAAACAACTAATTGGAGAATACGGGTATCGATCCCGTCACCTCTCGCATGCTAAGCGAGCACTCTACCATCTGAGCTAATTCCCCTTTAGCACAACTGTTCCACAAGCTAATTCGATGTCGAGGAATGATTCTAAGAAGTACGTTTTCTGTACTGTACGATACAAGGCTTCAAGAAAAAATGCCATGTCATTGGCTGTCAAATGTGCTTTCTTGATGTGGCTCCAAAGTTCATTTCTGTAATGCTCAAGCAGGGCCTGGATAGCTCAGACGGTAGAGCATCAGACTTTTAATCTGAGGGTCCAGGGTTCAAGTCCCTGTTCAGGCGCTCTGTTCATGCTTGCAAGAATGTGTAAACGTTTGAGACGCTACGTGGCATTGCAAAATGATGTTGCAGTCAGTTTCCAGAGAGGCCTGCTCAAAATTACAATCCTGGAAAGTTTGCCTGAACTTGTTGCGTCTTTGAGGTAAGCCGCACAGCGCTGACACCTTTGCAAATATAATCTAGTCTTTGACTGATTCAACTGACGAGGAAAAGCAGACATCCGTCAAGTGTATTCTTGTCTGGAGAATGCGGGCATCGGTCCCGCCACCTCTCGCATGCAAAGCGAGCGCTCTACCATCTGAGCTAATTCCCCTTACGTCTGTGAGTTGCACGAGGGAAATGTTAAGTGGAATCTTCCCTCTGACCAAGCGTTCTAATATGAAAATGAAAAGCACTTTGGCTATTCTGATCCAGCGCCTCTACACTTGCAGTTAAAGCCCATCAGTAAAGAGAGACCAGTTATTATCCGGATAATAAACAACTAATTGGAGAATACGGGTATCGATCCCGTCACCTCTCGCATGCTAAGCGAGCACTCTACCATCTGAGCTAATTCCCCTTTAGCACAACTGTTCCACAAGCTAATTCGATGTCGAGGAATGATTCTAAGAAGTACGTTTTCTGTACTGTACGATACAAGGCTTCAAGAAAAAATGCCATGTCATTGGCTGTCAAATGTGCTTTCTTGATGTGGCTCCAAAGTTCATTGCTGTAATGCTCAAGCAGGGCCTGAATAGCTCAGACGGTAGAGCATCAGACTTTTAATCTGAGGGTCCAGGGTTCAAGTCCCTGTTCAGGCGCTCTGTTCATAATTGCAAGTGTGTGTAAACGTTTGAGACGCTACGTGACATTGCAAAATGATGTTGCAGTCAGTTTCCAGAGGGGCCTGCTCAAAATTACAATCCTGGAAAGTTGGCCTGAACTTTTGTGTCTTTGAGGTAAGCCGCACAGCGCTGACACCTTTGCAAATATAATCTAGTCTTTGACTAAGGATAATTCCTTTTAACAGGTCGTTCATGAAAGTCCTTGCGGTCTTGTTTCCAATGAGAACCTGTGAGCAATTAGGGGTTAAGAGTCTTGCTAAGGGACAAATTTCATTTCATCGACACATATGCTGACCTGGCCTGGAATCGAACCTGGGGCAACCAGGGCCTCTGGCTCCCTAGGCTGGCTCACTAACCATTCAGCTATGGCCGCCCCTAATGACTAATGACTGATTCAACTGAAGAGTAAAAGCAGACATCCGTCAATTGTATTCTTGTCTGGAGAATGCGGGCATCGGTCCCGCCACCTCTCGCATGCAAAGCGAGCGCTCTACCATCTGAGCTAATTCCCCTTACGTCTGTGAGTTGCACGAGGGAAATGTTAAGTGGAATCTTCCCTCTGACCAAGTGTTCTAATATGAAAATGAAAAGCACTTTGGCTATTCTGATCCAGCGCGTCTACACTTGCAGTTAATGCCCATCAGTAAAGAGAGACCAGTTATTATCCGGATAAACAACTAATTGGAGAATACGGGCATCGATCCCGTCACCTCTCGCATGCTAAGCGAGCACTCTACCATCTGAGCTAATTCCCCTTTAGCACAACTGTTCCACAAGCTAATTCGATGTCGAGGAATGATTCTAAGAAGTACGTTTTCTGTACTGTACGATACAAGGCTTCAAGAAAAAATGCCATGTCATTGGCTGTCAAATGTGCTTTCTTGATGTGGCTCCAAAGTTCATTGCTGTAATGCTCAAGCAGGGCCTGGATAGCTCAGACGGTAGAGCATCAGACTTTTAATCTGAGGGTCCAGGGTTCAAGTCCCTGTTCAGGCGGTCTGTTCATGCTTGCAAGAATGTGTAAACGTTTGAGACGCTACGTGGCATTGCAAAATGATGTTGCAGTCAGTTTCCAGAGGGGCCTGCTCAAAATTACAATCCTGGGAAGTTGGCCTGAACTTGTTGCGTCTTTGAGGTAAGCCGCACAGCACTGACACCTTTGCAAATATAATCTAGTCTTTGACTGATTCAACTGAAGAGTAAAAGCAGACATCCGTCAAGTGTATTCTTGTCTGGAGAATGCGGGCATCGGTCCCGCCACCTCTCGCATGCAAAGCGAGCGCTCTACCATCTGAGCTAATTCCCCTTACGTCTGTGAGTTGCACGAGGGAAATATTAAGTGGAATCTTCCCTCTGACCAAGTGTTCTAATATGAAAATGAAAAGCACTTTGGCTATTCTGATCCAGCGCCTCTACACTTGCAGTTAATGCCCATCAGTAAAGAGAGACCAGTTATTATCCGGATAAACAACTGATTGGAGAATACGGGTATCGATCCCGTCACCTCTCGCATGCTAAGCGAGCACTCTACCATCTGAGCTAATTCCCCTTTAGCACAACTGTTCCACAAGCTAATTCGATGTCGAGGAATGATTCTAAGAAGTACGTTTTCTGTACTGTACGATACAAGGCTTCAAGAAAAAATGCCATGTCATTGGCTGTCAAATGTGCTTTCTTGATGTGGCTCCAAAGTTCATTGCTGTAATGCTCAAGCAGGGCCTGGATAGCTCAGACGGTAGAGCATCAGACTTTTAATCTGAGGGTCCAGGGTTCAAGTCCCTGTTCAGGCGCTCTGTTCATGCTTGCAAGAATGTGTAAACGTTTGAGACGCTACGTAGCATTGCAAAATGATGTTGCAGTCAGCTTCCAGAGGGGCCTGCTCAAAATGACTATCCTGGAAAGTTGGCCTGAACATGTTGCGTCTTTGAGGTAAGCCGCACAGCGCTGACGCCTTTGCAAATATAATCTAGTCTTTGACTGATTCAACTGAAGAGGAAAAGCAGACATCCGTCAAGTTTATTCTTGTCTGGAGAATACGGGCATCGGTCCCGCCACCTCTCGCATGCAAAGCGAGCGCTCTACCATCTGAGCTAATTCCCCTTACGTCTGTGAGTTGCACGAGGGAAATGTTAAGTGGAATCTTCCCTCTGACCAAGTGTTCTAATATGAAAATGAAAAGCACTTTGGCCATTCTGATCCAGCGCCTCTACACTTGCAGTTAATGCCCATCAGTAAAGAGAGACCAGTTATTATCCGGATAAACAACTAATTGGAGAATACGGGTATCGATCCCGTCACCTCTCGCATGCTAAGCGAGCACTCTACCATCTGAGCTAATTCCCCTTTAGCACAACTGTTCCACAAGCTAATTCGATGTCGAGGAATGATTCTAAGAAGTACGTTTTCTGTACTGTACGATACAAGGCTTCAAGAAAAAATGCCATGTCATTGGCTGTCAAATGTGCTTTCTTGATGTGGCTCCAAAGTTCATTTCTGTAATGCTCAAGCAGGGCCTGGATAGCTCAGACGGTAGAGCATCAGACTTTTAATCTGAGGGTCCAGGGTTCAAGTCCCTGTTCAGGCGCTCTGTTCATGCTTGCAAGAATGTGTAAACGTTTGAGACGCTACGTGGCATTGCAAAATGATGTTGCAGTCAGTTTCCAGAGAGGCCTGCTCAAAATTACAATCCTGGAAAGTTTGCCTGAACTTGTTGCGTCTTTGAGGTAAGCCGCACAGCGCTGACACCTTTGCAAATATAATCTAGTCTTTGACTGATTCAACTGACGAGGAAAAGCAGACATCCGTCAAGTGTATTCTTGTCTGGAGAATGCGGGCATCGGTCCCGCCACCTCTCGCATGCAAAGCGAGCGCTCTACCATCTGAGCTAATTCCCCTTACGTCTGTGAGTTGCACGAGGGAAATGTTAAGTGGAATCTTCCCTCTGACCAAGCGTTCTAATATGAAAATGAAAAGCACTTTGGCTATTCTGATCCAGCGCCTCTACACTTGCAGTTAAAGCCCATCAGTAAAGAGAGACCAGTTATTATCCGGATAATAAACAACTAATTGGAGAATACGGGTATCGATCCCGTCACCTCTCGCATGCTAAGCGAGCACTCTACCATCTGAGCTAATTCCCCTTTAGCACAACTGTTCCACAAGCTAATTCGATGTCGAGGAATGATTCTAAGAAGTACGTTTTCTGTACTGTACGATACAAGGCTTCAAGAAAAAATGCCATGTCATTGGCTGTCAAATGTGCTTTCTTGATGTGGCTCCAAAGTTCATTGCTGTAATGCTCAAGCAGGGCCTGAATAGCTCAGACGGTAGAGCATCAGACTTTTAATCTGAGGGTCCAGGGTTCAAGTCCCTGTTCAGGCGCTCTGTTCATAATTGCAAGTGTGTGTAAACGTTTGAGACGCTACGTGACATTGCAAAATGATGTTGCAGTCAGTTTCCAGAGGGGCCTGCTCAAAATTACAATCCTGGAAAGTTGGCCTGAACTTTTGTGTCTTTGAGGTAAGCCGCACAGCGCTGACACCTTTGCAAATATAATCTAGTCTTTGACTAAGGATAATTCCTTTTAACAGGTCGTTCATGAAAGTCCTTGCGGTCTTGTTTCCAATGAGAACCTGTGAGCAATTAGGGGTTAAGAGTCTTGCTAAGGGACAAATTTCATTTCATCGACACATATGCTGACCTGGCCTGGAATCGAACCTGGGGCAACCAGGGCCTCTGGCTCCCTAGGCTGGCTCACTAACCATTCAGCTATGGCCGCCCCTAATGACTAATGACTGATTCAACTGAAGAGTAAAAGCAGACATCCGTCAATTGTATTCTTGTCTGGAGAATGCGGGCATCGGTCCCGCCACCTCTCGCATGCAAAGCGAGCGCTCTACCATCTGAGCTAATTCCCCTTACGTCTGTGAGTTGCACGAGGGAAATGTTAAGTGGAATCTTCCCTCTGACCAAGTGTTCTAATATGAAAATGAAAAGCACTTTGGCTATTCTGATCCAGCGCGTCTACACTTGCAGTTAATGCCCATCAGTAAAGAGAGACCAGTTATTATCCGGATAAACAACTAATTGGAGAATACGGGCATCGATCCCGTCACCTCTCGCATGCTAAGCGAGCACTCTACCATCTGAGCTAATTCCCCTTTAGCACAACTGTTCCACAAGCTAATTCGATGTCGAGGAATGATTCTAAGAAGTACATTTTCTGTACTGTACGATACAAGGCTTCAAGAAAAAATGCCATGTCATTGGCTGTCAAATGTGCTTTCTTGATGTGGCTCCAAAGTTCATTGCTGTAATGCTCAAGCAGGGCCTGGATAGCTCAGACGGTAGAGCATCAGACTTTTAATCTGAGGGTCCAGGGTTCAAGTCCCTGTTCAGGCGGTCTGTTCATGCTTGCAAGAATGTGTAAACGTTTGAGACGCTACGTGGCATTGCAAAATGATGTTGCAGTCAGTTTCCAGAGGGGCCTGCTCAAAATTACAATCCTGGGAAGTTGGCCTGAACTTGTTGCGTCTTTGAGGTAAGCCGCACAGCACTGACACCTTTGCAAATATAATCTAGTCTTTGACTGATTCAACTGAAGAGTAAAAGCAGACATCCGTCAAGTGTATTCTTGTCTGGAGAATGCGGGCATCGGTCCCGCCACCTCTCGCATGCAAAGCGAGCGCTCTACCATCTGAGCTAATTCCCCTTACGTCTGTGAGTTGCACGAGGGAAATATTAAGTGGAATCTTCCCTCTGACCAAGTGTTCTAATATGAAAATGAAAAGCACTTTGGCTATTCTGATCCAGCGCCTCTACACTTGCAGTTAATGCCCATCAGTAAAGAGAGACCAGTTATTATCCGGATAAACAACTGATTGGAGAATACGGGTATCGATCCCGTCACCTCTCGCATGCTAAGCGAGCACTCTACCATCTGAGCTAATTCCCCTTTAGCACAACTGTTCCACAAGCTAATTCGATGTCGAGGAATGATTCTAAGAAGTACGTTTTCTGTACTGTACGATACAAGGCTTCAAGAAAAAATGCCATGTCATTGGCTGTCAAATGTGCTTTCTTGATGTGGCTCCAAAGTTCATTGCTGTAATGCTCAAGCAGGGCCTGGATAGCTCAGACGGTAGAGCATCAGACTTTTAATCTGAGGGTCCAGGGTTCAAGTCCCTGTTCAGGCGCTCTGTTCATGCTTGCAAGAATGTGTAAACGTTTGAGACGCTACGTAGCATTGCAAAATGATGTTGCAGTCAGCTTCCAGAGGGGCCTGCTCAAAATGACTATCCTGGAAAGTTGGCCTGAACATGTTGCGTCTTTGAGGTAAGCCGCACAGCGCTGACGCCTTTGCAAATATAATCTAGTCTTTGACTGATTCAACTGAAGAGGAAAAGCAGACATCCGTCAAGTTTATTCTTGTCTGGAGAATACGGGCATCGGTCCCGCCACCTCTCGCATGCAAAGCGAGCGCTCTACCATCTGAGCTAATTCCCCTTACGTCTGTGAGTTGCACGAGGGAAATGTTAAGTGGAATCTTCCCTCTGACCAAGTGTTCTAATATGAAAATGAAAAGCACTTTGGCCATTCTGATCCAGCGCCTCTACACTTGCAGTTAATGCCCATCAGTAAAGAGAGACCAGTTATTATCCGGATAAACAACTAATTGGAGAATACGGGTATCGATCCCGTCACCTCTCGCATGCTAAGCGAGCACTCTACCATCTGAGCTAATTCCCCTTTAGCACAACTGTTCCACAAGCTAATTCGATGTCGAGGAATGATTCTAAGAAGAACGTTTTCTGTACTGTACGATACAAGGCTTCAAGAAAAAATGCCATGTCATTGGCTGTCAAATGTGCTTTCTTGATGTGGCTCCAAAGTTCATTGCTGTAATGTTCAAGCAGGGCCTGGATAGCTCAGACGGTAGAGCATCAGACTTTTAATCTGAGGGTCCAGGGTTCAAGTCCCTGTTCAGGCGCTCTGTTCATGCTTGCAAGAATGTGTAAACGTTTGCGACGCTACGTGGCATTGCAAAATGATGTTGCAGTCAGTTTCCAGAGGGGCCTGCTCAAAATTACAATCCTGGAAAGTTGGCCTGAACTTGTTGCGTCTTTGAGGTAAGCCGCACAGCACTGACACCTTTGCAAATATAATCTAGTCTTTGACTGATTCAACTGACGAGGAAAAGCAGACATCCTTCAAGTGTATTCTTGTCTGGAGAATGCGGGCATCGGTCCCGCCACCTCTCGCATGCAAAGCGAGCGCTCTACCATCTGAGCTAATTCCCCTTACGTCTGTGAGTTGCACGAGGGAAATGTTAAGTGGAATCTTCCCTCTGACCAAGTGTTCTAATATGAAAATGAAAAGCACTTTGGCTATTCTGATCCAGCGCCTCTACACTTGCAGTTAATGCCCATCAGTAAAGAGAGACCAGTTATTATCCGGATAAACAACTAATTGGAGAATACGGGTATCGATCCCGTCACCTATCGCATGCTAAGCGAGCACTCTACCATCTGAGCTAATTCCCCTTTAGCACAACTGTTCCACAAGCTAATTCGATGTCGAGGAATGATTCTAAGAAGAACGTTTTCTGTACTGTACGATACAAGGCTTCAAGAAAAAATGCCATGTCATTGGCTGTCAAATGTGCTTTCTTGATGTGGCTCCAAAGTTCATTGCTGTAATGTTCAAGCAGGGCCTGGATAGCTCAGACGGTAGAGCATCAGACTTTTAATCTGAGGGTCCAGGGTTCAAGTCCCTGTTCAGGCGCTCTGTTCATGCTTGCAAGAATGTGTAAACGTTTGAGACGCTACATAGCATTGCAAAATAATGTTGCAGTCAGCTTCCAGAGGGGCCTGCTCAAAATGACTATCCTGGAAAGTTGGCCTGAACTTGTTGCGTCTTTGAGGTAAGCCGCACAGCGCTGACACCTTTGCAAATATAATCTAGTCTTTGACTGATTCAACTGAAGAGGAAAAGCAGACATCCGTCAAGTTTATTCTTGTCTGGAGAATACGGGCATCGGTCCCGCCACCTCTCGCATGCAAAGCGAGCGCTCTACCATCTGAGCTAATTCCCCTTACGTCTGTGAGTTGCACGAGGGAAATGTTAAGTGGAATCTTCCCTCTGACCAAGTGTTCTAATATGAAAATGAAAAGCACTTTGGCTATTCTGATCCAGCGCCTCTACACTTGCAGTTAATGCCCATCAGTAAAGAGAGACCAGTTATTATCCGGATAAACAACTAATTGGAGAATACGGGTATCGATCCCGTCACCTCTCGCATGCTAAGCGAGCACTCTACCATCTGAGCTAATTCCCCTTTAGCACAACTGTTCCACAAGCTAATTCGATGTCGAGGAATGATTCTAAGAAGAACGTTTTCTGTACTGTACGATACAAGGCTTCAAGAAAAAATGCCATGTCATTGGCTGTCAAATGTGCTTTCTTGATGTGGCTCCAAAGTTCATCGCTGTAATGCTCAAGCAGGGCCTGGATAGCTCCGACGGTAGAGCATCAGACTTTTAATCTGAGGGTCCAGGGTTCAAGTCCCTGTTCAGGCGCTCTGTTCATGCTTGCAAGAATGTGTAAACGTTTGAGACGCTACGTGGCATTGCAAAATGATGTTGCAGTCAGTTTCCAGAGGGGCCTGCTCAAAATTACAATCCTGGAAAGTTGGCCTGAACTTGTTGCGTCTTTGAGGTAAGCCGCACAGCGCTGACACCTTTGCAAATATAATCTAGTCTTTGACTGATTCAACTGAAGAGGAAAAGCAGACATCCGTCAAGTGTATTCTTGTCTGGAGAATACGGGCATCGGTCCCGCCACCTCTCGCATGCAAAGCGAGCGCTCTACCATCTGAGCTAATTCCCCTTACGTCTGTGAGTTGCACGAGGGAAATGTTAAGTGGAATCTTCCCTCTGACCAAGTGTTCTAATATGAAAATGAAAAGCACTTTGGCTATTCTGATCCAGCGCCTCTACACTTGCAGTTAATGCCCATCAGTAAAGAGAGACCAGTTATTATCCGGATAAACAACTAATTGGAGAATACGGGTATCGATCCCGTCACCTCTCGCATGCTAAGCGAGCACTCTACCATCTGAGCTAATTCCCCTTTAGCACAACTATTCCACAAGCTAACTCGATGTCGAGGAATGATTCTAAGAAGTACGTTTTCTGTACTGTACGATACAAGGCTTCAAGAAAAAATGCCATGTCATTGGCTGTCAAATGTGCTTTCTTGATGTGGCTCCAAAGTTCATTGCTGTAATGCTCAAGCAGGGCCTGGATAGCTCAGACGGTAGAGCATCAGACTTTTAATCTGAGGGTCCAGGGTTCAAGTCCCTGTTCAGGCGCTCTGTTCATGCTTGCAAGAATGTGTAAACGTTTGAGACGCTACGTGGCATTGCAAAATGATGTTGCAGTCAGTTTCCAGAGGGGCCTGCTCAAAATTACAATCCTGGAAAATTGGCCTGAACTTGTTGCGTCTTTGAGGTAAGCCGCACAGCGCTGACACCTTTGCAAATATAATCTAGTCTTTGACTGATTCAACTGAAGAGGAAAAGCAGACATCCGTCAAGTGTATTCTTGTCTGGAGAATACGGGCATCGGTCCCGCCACCTCTCGCATGCAAAGCGAGCGCTCTACCATCTGAGCTAATTCCCCTTACGTCTGTGAGTTGCACGAGGGAAATCTTAAGTGGAATCTTCCCTCTGACCAAGTGTTCTAATATGAAAATGAAAAGCACTTTGGCTATTCTGATCCAGCGCCTCTACACTTGCAGTTAATGCCCATCAGTAAAGAGAGACCAGTTATTATCCGGATAAACAACTAATTGGAGAATACGGGTATCGATCCCGTCACCTCTCGCATGCTAAGCGAGCACTCTACCATCTGAGCTAATTCCCCTTTAGCACAACTGTTCCACAAGCTAATTCGATGTCGAGGAATGATTCTAAGAAGTACGTTTTCTGTACTGTACGATACAAGGCTTCAAGAAAAAATGCCATGTCATTGGCTGTCAAATGTGCTTTCTTGATGTGGCTCCAAAGTTCATTGCTGTAATGCTCAAGCAGGGCCTGGATAGCTCAGACGGTAGAGCATCACACTTTTAATTTGAGGGTCCAGGGTTCAAGTCCCTGTTCAGGCGTTCTGTTCATGCTTGCAAGAATGTGTAAACGTTTGAGACGCTACGTAGCATTGCAAAATGATGTTGCAGTCAGCTTCCAGAGGGGCCTGCTCAAAATGACTATCCTGGAAAGTTGGCCTGAACTTGTTGCGTCTTTGAGGTAAGCCGCACAGCGCTGACACCTTTGCAAATATAATCTAGTCTTTGACTGATTCAACTGAAGAGGAAAAGCAGACATCCGTCAAGTTTATTCTTGTCTGGAGAATACGGGCATCGGTCCCGCCACCTCTCGCATGCAAAGCGAGCGCTCTACCATCTGAGCTAATTCCCCTTACGTCTGTGAGTTGCACGAGGGAAATGTTAAGTGGAATCTTCCCTCTGACCAAGTATGCTAATATGAAAATGAAAAGCACTTTGGCTATTCTGATCCAGCGCCTCTACACTTGCAGTTAATGCCCATCAGTAAAGAGAGACCAGTTATTATCCGGATAAACAACTGATTGGAGAATACGGGCATCGATCCCGTCAGCTCTCGCATGCTAAGCGAGCACTCTACCATCTGAGCTAATTCCCCTTTAGCACAACTGTTCCATAAGCTAATTCGATGTCGAGGAATGATTCTAAGAAGAACGTTTTCTGTACTGTACGATACAAGGCTTCAAGAACAAATGCCATGTCATTGGCTGTCAAATGTGCTTTCTTGATGTGGCTCCAAAGTTCATTGCTGTAATGCTCAAGCAGGAACTGGATAGCTCAGACGGTAGAGCATCAGACTTTTAATCTGAGGGTCCAGGGTTCAAGTCCCTGTTCAGGCGCTCTGTTCATGCTTGCAAGAATGTGTAAACGTTTGAGACGCTACGTGGCATTGCAAAATGATGTTGCAGTCAGCTTCCAGAGGGGCCTGCTCAAAATTACAATCCTGGAAAGTTGGCCTGAACTTGTTGCGTCTTTGAGGTAAGCCGCACAGCGCTGACACCTTTGCAAATATAATCTAGTCTTTGACTGATTCAACTGAAGAGGAAAAGCGGACATCCGTCAAGTGTATTCTTGTCTGGAGAGTGCGGGCATCGGTCCCGCCACCTCTCGCATGCTAAGCGAGCGCTCTACCATCTGAGCTAATTCCCCTTTAGCACAACTGTTCCACAAGCTAATTCGATGTCGAGGAATGATTCTAAGAAGTACGTTTTCTGTACTGTACGATACAAGGCTTCAAGAAAAAATGCCATGTCATTGGCTGTCAAATGTGCTTTCTTGATGTGGCTCCAAAGTTCATTGCTGTAATGCTCAAGCAGGGCCTGGATAGCTCAGACGGTAGAGCATCAGACTTTTAATCTGAGGGTCCAGGGTTCAAGTCCCTGTTCAGGCGCTCTGTTCATGCTTGCAAGAATGTGTAAACGTTTGAGACGCTACGTGGCATTGCAAAATGATGTTGCAGTCAGTTTCCAGAGGGGCCTGCTCAAAATTACAATCCTGGAAAGTTGGCCTGAACTTGTTGCGTCTTTGAGGTAAGCCGCACAGCGCTGACACCTTGGCAAATATAATCTAGTCTTTGACTGATTCAACTGAAGAGGAAAAGCAGACATCCGTCAAGTGTATTCTTGTCTGGAGAATGCGGGCATCGGTCCCGCCACCTCTCGCATGCAAAGCGAGCGCTCTACCATCTGAGCTAATTCCCCTTACGTCTGTGAGTTGCACGAGGGAAATGTTAAGTGGAATCTTCCCTCTGACCAAGTGTTCTAATATGAAAATGAAAAGCACTTAGACTATTCTGATCCAGCGCCTCTACACTTGCAGTTAATGCCCATCAGTAAAGAGAGACCAGTTATTATCCGGATAAACAACTGATTGGAGAATACGGGTATCGATCCCGTCACCTCTCGCATGCTAAGCGAGCACTCTACCATCTGAGCTAATTCCCCTTTAGCACAACTGTTCCACAAGCTAATTCGATGTCGAGGAATGATTCTAAGAAGTACGTTTTCTGTACTGTACGATACAAGGCTTCAAGAAAAAATGCCATGTCATTGGTTTTCAAATGTGCTTTCTTGATGTGGCTCCAAACTTCATTGCTGTAATGCTCAAGCAGGGCCTGGATAGCTCAGACGGTAGAGCATCAGACTTTTAATCTGAGGGTCCAGGGTTCAAGTCCCTGTTCAGGCGCTCTGTTCATGCTTGCAAGAATGTGTAATCGTTTGAGACGCTATGTGGCATTGCAAAATGATGTTGCAGTCAGCTTCCAGAGGGGCCTGCTCAAAATTACAATCCTGGAAAGTTGGCCTGAACTTGTTGCGTCTTTGAGGTAAGCCGCACAGCGCTGACACCTTTGCAAATATAATCTAGTCTTTGACTGATTCAACTAAAGAGGAAAAGCAGACATCAGTCAAGTGTATTCTTGTCTGGAGAATGCGGGCATCGGTCCCGCCACCTCTCGCATGCAAAGCGAGCGCTCTACCATCTGAGCTAATTCCCCTTTAGCACAACTGTTCCACAAGCTAATTCGATGTCGAGGAATGATTCTAAGAAGTACGTTTTCTGTACTGTACGATACAAGGCTTCAAGAAAAAATGCCATGTAATTGGCTGTCATATGTGCTTTCTTGATGTGGCTCCAAATTTCATTGGTGTAATGCTCAAGCAGGGCCTGGATAGCTCAGACGGTAGAGCATCAGACTTTTAATCTGAGGGTCCAGGGTTCAAGTCCCTGTTCAGGCGCTCTGTTCATGCTTGCAAGAATGTGTAAACGTTTGAGATACTACGGGGCATTGCAAAATGATGTTGCAGTCAGTTTCCAGAGGGGCCTGCTCAAAATTACAATCCTGGAAAGTTGGCCTGAGCTTGTTGCGTCTTTGAGGTAAGCCGCACAGCGCTGACACCTTTGCAAATATAATCTAGTCTTTGACTGATTCAACTGAAGAGGAAAAGCAGACATCCGTCAAGTGTATTCTTGTCTGGAGAATGCGGGCATCGGTCCCGCCACCTCTCGCATGCAAAGCGAGCGCTCTACCATCTTAGCTAATTCCCCTTTATCAAAACTGTTCCATAAGCTAATTCGATGTCGAGGAATGATTCTAAGAAGTATGTTTTCTGTACTGTACGATACAAGGCTTCAAGAAAAAATGCCATGTCATTGGCTGTCAAATGTGCTTTCTTGATGTGGCTCCAAAGTTCATTGCTTTAATGCTCAAGCAGGGCCTGGATAGCTCAGACGGTAGAGCATCAGACTTTTAATCTGAGGGTCCAGGGTTCAAGTCCCTGTTCAGGCGCTCTGTTCATGCTTGCAAGAATGTGTAAACGTTTGAGATGCTACGTGGCATTGCAAAATGATGTTGCAGTCAGTTTCCAGAGGGGCCTGCTCAAAATTACAATCCTGGAAAGTTGGCCTGAACTTGTTGCGTCTTTGAGGTAAGCCGCACAGCGCTGACGCCTTTGCAAATATAATATAGTCTTTGGCTGATTCAACTGAAGAGGAAAAGCAGACATCCGTCAAGTGTATTCTTGTCTGGAGAATGCGGGCATCGGTCCCGCCACCTCTCGCATGCAAAGCGAGCGCTCTACCATCTGAGCTAATTCCCCTTACGTCTGTGAGTTGCACGAGGGAAATGTTAAGTGGAATCTTCCCTCTGACCATGTGTTCTAATATGAAAATGAAAAGCACTTTGGCTATTCTGATCCAGCGCCTCTACACTTGCAGTTAATGCCCATCAGTGAAGAGAGACCAGTTATTATCCAGATAAACAACTGATTGGAGAATACGGGTATCGATCCCGTCACCTCTCGCATGCTAAGCGAGCACTCTACCATCTGAGCTAATTCCCCTTTAGCACAACTGTTCCACAAGCTAATTCGATGTCGAGGAATGATTCTAAGAAGTACGTTTTCTGTACTGTACGATACAAGGCTTCAAGAAAAAATGCCATGTCATTGGCTGTCAAATGTGCTTTCTTGATGTGGCTCCAAAGTTCATTGCTGTAATGCTCAAGCAGGGCCTGGATAGCTCAGACGGTAGAGCATCAGACTTTTAATCTGAGGGTCCAGGGTTCAAGTCCCTGTTCAGGCGTTCTGTTCATGCTTGCAAGAATGTGTAAACGTTTGAGACGCTACGTAGCATTGCAAAATGATGTTGCAGTCAGCTTCCAGAGGGGCCTGCTCAAAATGACTATCCTGGAAAGTTGACCTGAACTTGTTGCGTCTTTGAGGTAAGCCGCACAGCGCTGACACCTTTGCAAATATAATCTAGTCTTTGACTGATTCAACTGAAGAGGAAAAGCAGACATCCGTCAAGTTTATTCTTGTCTGGAGAATACGGGCATCGGTCCCGCCACCTCTCGCATGCAAAGCGAGCGCTCTACCATCTGAGCTAATTCCCCTTACGTCTGTGAGTTGCACGAGGGAAATGTTAAGTGGAATCTTCCCTCTGACCAAGTGTGCTAATATGAAAATGAAAAGCACTTTGGCTATTCTGATCCAGCGCCTCTACACTTGCAGTTAATGCCCATCAGTAAAGAGAGACCAGTTATTATCCGGATAAACAACTGATTGGAGAATACGGGCATCGATCCCGTCAGCTCTCGCATGCTAAGCGAGCACTCTACCATCTGAGCTAATTCCCCTTTAGCACAACTGTTCCACAAGCTAATTCGATGTCGAGGAATGATTCTAAGAAGAACGTTTTCTGTACTGTACGATACAAGGCTTCAAGAACAAATGCCATGTCATTGGCTGTCAAATGTGCTTTCTTGATGTGGCTCCAAAGTTCATTGCTGTAATGCTCAAGCAGGGCCTGGATAGCTCAGACGGTAGAGCATCAGACTTTTAATCTGAGGGTCCAGGGTTCAAGTCCCTGTTCAGGCGCTCTGTTCATGCTTGCAAGAATGTGTAAACGTTTGAGACGCTACGTGGCATTGCAAAATGATGTTGCAGTCAGCTTCCAGAGGGGCCTGCTCAAAATTACAATCCTGGAAAGTTGGCCTGAACTTGTTGCGTCTTTGAGGTAAGCCGCACAGCGCTGACACCTTTGCAAATATAATCTAGTCTTTGACTGATTCAACTGAAGAGGAAAAGCGGACATCCGTCAAGTGTATTCTTGTCTGGAGAGTGCGGGCATCGGTCCCGCCACCTCTCGCATGCAAAGCGAGCGCTCTACCATCTGAGCTAATTCCCCTTTAGCACAACTGTTCCACAAGCTAATTCGATGTCGAGGAATGATTCTAAGAAGTACGTTTTCTGTACTGTACGATACAAGGCTTCAAGAAAAAATGCCATGTCATTGGCTGTCAAATGTGCTTTCTTGATGTGGCTCCAAAGTTCATTGCTGTAATGCTCAAGCAGGGCCTGGATAGCTCAGACGGTAGAGCATCAGACTTTCAATCTGAGGGTCCAGGGTTCAAGTCCCTGTTCAGGCGCTCTGTTCATGCTTGCAAGAATGTGTAAACGTTTGAGACGCTACGTGGCATTGCAAAATGATGTTGCAGTCAGTTTCCAGAGGGGCCTGCTCAAAATTACAATCCTGGAAAGTTGGCCTGAACTTGTTGCGTCTTTGAGGTAAGCCGCACAGCGCTGACACCTTTGCAAATATAATCTAGTCTTTGACTGATTCAACTGAAGAGGAAAAGCAGACATCCGTCAAGTGTATTCTTGTCTGGAGAATGCGGGCATCGGTCCCGCCACCTCTCGCATGCAAAGCGAGCGCTCTACCATCTGAGCTAATTCCCCTTACGTCTGTGAGTTGCACGAGGGAAATGTTAAGTGGAATCTTCCCTCTGACCAAGTGTTCTAATATGAAAATGAAAAGCACTTTGGCTATTCTGATCCAGCGCCTCTACACTTGCAGTTAATGCCCATCAGTAAAGAGAGACCAGTTATTATCCGGATAAACAACTGATTGGAGAATACGGGTATCGATCCCGTCACCTCTCGCATGCTAAGCGAGCACTCTACCATCTGAGCTAATTCCCCTTTAGCACAACTGTTCCACAAGCTAATTCGATGTCGAGGAATGATTCTAAGAAGTACGTTTTCTGTACTGTACGATACAAGGCTTCAAGAAAAAATGCCATGTCATTGGTTTTCAAATGTGCTTTCTTGATGTGGCTCCAAACTTCATTGCTGTAATGCTCAAGCAGGGCCTGGATAGCTCAGACGGTAGAGCATCAGACTTTTAATCTGAGGGCCCAGGTTTCAAGTCCCTGTTCAGGCGCTCTGTTCATGCTTGCAAGAATGTGTAATCGTTTGAGACGCTACGTGGCATTGCAAAATGATGTTGCAGTCAGCTTCCAGAGGGGCCTGCTCAAAATTACAATCCTGGAAAGTTGGCCTGAACTTGTTGCGTCTTTGAGGTAAGCCGCACAGCGCTGACACCTTTGCAAATATAATCTAGTCTTTGACTGATTCAACTAAAGAGGAAAAGCAGACATCAGTCAAGTGTATTCTTGTCTGGAGAATGCGGGCATCGGTCCCGCCACCTCTCGCATGCAAAGCGAGCGCTCTACCATCTGAGCTAATTCCCCTTTAGCACAACTGTTCCACAAGCTAATTCGATGTCGAGGAATGATTCTAAGAAGTACGTTTTCTGTACTGTACGATACAAGGCTTCAAGAAAAAATGCCATGTAATTGGCTGTCATATGTGCTTTCTTGATGTGGCTCCAAAGTTCATTGCTGTAATGCTCAAGCAGGGCCTGGATAGCTCAGATGGTAGAGCATCAGACTTTTAATCTGAGGGTCCAGGGTTCAAGTCCCTGTTCAGGCGCTCTGTTCATGCTTGCAAGAATGTGTAAACGTTTGAGATGCTACGTGGCATTGCAAAATGATGTTGCAGTCAGTTTCCAGAGAGGCCTGCTCAAAATTACAATCCTGGAAAGTTGGCCTGAGCTTGTTGCGTCTTTGAGGTAAGCCGCACAGCGCTGACACCTTCGCAAATATAATCTAGTCTTTGACTGATTCAACTGAAGAGGAAAAGCAGACATCCGTCAAGTGTATTCTTGTCTGGAGAATGCGGGCATCGGTCCCGCCACCTCTCGCATGCAAAGCGAGCGCTCTACCATCTTAGCTAATTCCCCTTTATCAAAACTGTTCCATAAGCTAATTCGATGTCGAGGAATGATTCTAAGAAGTATGTTTTCTGTACTGTACGATACAAGGCTTCAAGAAAAAATGCCATGTCATTGGCTGTCAAATGTGCTTTCTTGATGTGGCTCCAAAGTTCATTGCTTTAATGCTCAAGCAGGGCCTGGATAGCTCAGACGGTAGAGCATCAGACTTTTAATCTGAGGGTCCAGGGTTCAAGTCCCTGTTCAGGCGCTCTGTTCATGCTTGCAAGAATGTGTAAACGTTTGAGATGCTACGTGGCATTGCAAAATTATGTTGCAGTCAGCTTCCAGAGGGGCCTGCTCAAAATTACAATCCTGGAAAGTTGGCCTGAACTTGTTGCGTCTTTGAGGTAAGCCGCACAGCGCTGACACCTTTGCAAATATAATCTAGTCTTTGACTGATTCAACTAAAGAGGAAAAGCAGACATCAGTCAAGTGTATTCTTGTCTGGAGAATGCGGGCATCGGTCCCGCCACCTCTCGCATGCAAAGCGAGCGCTCTACTATCTGAGCTAATTCCCCTTTAGCACAACTGTTCCACAAGCTAATTCGATGTCGAGGAATGATTCTAAGAAGTACGTTTTCTGTACTGTACGATACAAGGCTTCAAGAAAAAATGCCATGTAATTGGCTGTCATATGTGCTTTCTTGATGTGGCTCCAAAGTTCATTGCTGTAATGCTCAAGCAGGGCCTGGATAGCTCAGACGGTAGAGCATCAGACTTTTAATCTGAGGGTCCAGGGTTCAAGTCCCTGTTCAGGCGCTCTGTTCATGCTTGCAAGAATGTGTAAACGTTTGAGATGCTACGTGGCATTGCAAAATGATGTTGCAGTCAGTTTCCAGAGAGGCCTGCTCAAAATTACAATCCTGGAAAGTTGGCCTGAGCTTGTTGCGTCTTTGAGGTAAGCCGCACAGCGCTGACACCTTTGCAAATATAATCTAGTCTTTGACTGATTCAACTGAAGAGGAAAAGCAGACATCCGTCAAGTGTATTCTTGTCTGGAGAATGCGGGCATCGGTCCCGCCACCTCTCGCATGCAAAGCGAGCGCTCTACCATCTTAGCTAATTCCCCTTTATCAAAACTGTTCCATAAGCTAATTCGATGTCGAGGAATGATTCTAAGAAGTACGTTTTCTGTACTGTACGATACAAGGCTTCAAGAAAAAATGCCATGTCATTGGCTGTCAAATGTGCTTTCTTGATGTGGCTCCAAAGTTCATTGCTGTAATGCTGAAGCAGGGCCTGGATAGCTCAGACGGTAGAGCATCAGACTTTTAATCTGAGGGTCCAGGGTTCAAGTCCCTGTTCAGGCGCTCTGTTCATGCTTGCAAGAATGTTTGAGACGCTACGTGGCATTGCAAAATGATGTTGCAGTCAGCTTCCAGAGGGGCCTGCTCAAAATTACAATCCTGGAAAGTTGGCCTGAACTTGTTGTGTCTTTGAGGTAAGCCGCACAGCGCTGACACCTTTGCAAATATAATCTAGTCTTTGACTGATTCAACTGAAGAGGAAAAGCAGACATCCGTCAAGTGTATTCTTGTCTGGAGAATGCGGGCATCGATCCCGTCACCTCTCGCATGCTAAGCGAGCACTCTACCATCTGAGCTAATTCCCCATTAGCACAACTGTTCCACAAGCTAATTCGATGTCGAGGAATGATTCTAAGAAGAACGTTTTCTGTACTGTACGATACAAGGCTTCAAGAACAAATGCCATGTCATTGGCTGTCAAATGTGCTTTCTTGATGTGGCTCCAAAGTTCATTGCTGTAATGCTCAAGCAGGGCCTGGATAGCTCAGACGGTAGAGCATCAGACTTTTAATCTGAGGGTCCAGGGTTCAAGTCCCTGTTCAGGCGCTCTGTTCATGCTTGCAAGAATGTTTGAGACGCTACGTGGCATTGCAAAATGATGTTGCAGTCAGCTTCCAGAGGGGCCTGCTCAAAATTACAATCCTGGAAAGTTGGCCTGAACTTGTTGTGTCTTTGAGGTAAGCCGCACAGCGCTGACACCTTTGCAAATATAATTTAGTCTTTGACTGATTCAACTGAAGAGGAAAAGCAGACATCCGTCAAGTGTATTCTTGTCTGGAGAATGCGGGCATCGATCCCGTCACCTCTCGCATGCTAAGCGAGCACTCTACCATCTGAGCTAATTCCCCTTTAGCACAACTGTTCCACAAGCTAATTCGATGTCGAGGAATGATTCTAAGAAGAACGTTTTCTGTACTGTACGATACAAGGCTTCAAGAAAAAATGCCATGTCATTGGCTGTCAAATGTGCTTTCTTGATGTGGCTCCAAAGTTCATTGCTGTAATGCTCAAGCAGGGCCTGGATAGCTCAGACGGTAGAGCATCAGACTTTTAATCTGAGGGTTCAGGGTTCAAGTCCCTGTTCAGGCGCTCTGTTCATGCTTGCAAGAATGTGTAAACGTTTGAGACGCTACGTGGCATTGCAAAATGATGTTGCAGTCAGCTTCCAGAGGGGCCTGCTCAAAATTACAATCCTGGAAAGTTGGCCTGAACTTGTTGCGTCTTTGAGGTAAGCCGCACAGCGCTGACACCTTTGCAAATATAATCTAGTCTTTGACTGATTCAACTGAAGAGGAAAAGCGGACATCCGTCAAGTGTATTCTTGTCTGGAGAGTGCGGGCATCGGTCCCGCCACCTCTCGCATGCAAAGCGAGCGCTCTACCATCTGAGCTAATTCCCCTTTAGCACAACTGTTCCACAAGCTAATTCGATGTCGAGGAATGATTCTAAGAAGTACGTTTTCTGTACTGTACGATACAAGGCTTCAAGAAAAAATGCCATGTCATTGGCTGTCAAATGAGCTTTCTTGATGTGGCTCCAAAGTTCATTGCTGTAATGCTCAAGCAGGGCCTGGATAGCTCAGACGGTAGAGCATCAGACTTTTAATCTGAGGGTCCAGGGTTCAAGTCCCTGTTCAGGCGCTCTGTTCATGCTTGCAAGAATGTGTAAACGTTTGAGACGCTACGTGGCATTGCAAAATGATGTTGCAGTCAGTTTCCAGAGGGGCCTGCTCAAAATTACAATCCTGGAAAGTTGGCCTGAACTTGTTGCGTCTTTGAGGTAAGCCGCACAGCGCTGACACCTTTGCAAATATAATCTAGTCTTTGACTGATTCAACTGAAGAGGAAAAGCAGACATCCGTCAAGTGTATTCTTGTCTGGAGAATGCGGGCATCGGTCCCGCCACCTCTCGCATGCAAAGCGAGCGCTCTACCATCTGAGCTAATTCCCCTTACGTCTGTGAGTTGCACGAGGGAAATGTTAAGTGGAATCTTCCCTCTGACCAAGTGTTCTAATATGAAAATGAAAAGCACTTTGGCTATTCTGATCCAGCGCCTCTACACTTGCAGTTAATGCCCATCAGTAAAGAGAGACCAGTTATTATCCGGATAAACAACTGATTGGAGAATACGGGTATCGATCCCGTCACCTCTCGCATGCTAAGCGAGCACTCTACCATCTGAGCTAATTCCCCTTTAGCACAACTGTTCCACAAGCTAATTCGATGTCGAGGAATGATTCTAAGAAGTACGTTTTCTGTACTGTACGATACAAGGCTTCAAGAAAAAATGCCATGTCATTGGTTTTCAAATGTGCTTTCTTGATGTGGCTCCAAACTTCATTGCTGTAATGCTCAAGCAGGGCCTGGATAGCTCAGACGGTAGAGCATCAGACTTTTAATCTGAGGGTCCAGGGTTCAAGTCCCTGTTCAGGCGCTCTGTTCATGCTTGCAAGAATGTTTGAGACGCTACGTGGCATTGCAAAATGATGTTGCAGTCAGCTTCCAGAGGGGCCTGCTCAAAATTACAATCCTGGAAAGTTGGCCTGAACTTGTTGTGTCTTTGAGGTAAGCCGCACAGCGCTGACACCTTTGCAAATATAATCTAGTCTTTGACTGATTCAACTGAAGAGGAAAAGCAGACATCCGTCAAGTCTATTCTTGTCTGGAGAATGCGGGCATCGATCCCGTCACCTCTCGCATGCTAAGCGAGCACTCTACCATCTGAGCTAATTCCCCATTAGCACAACTGTTCCACAAGCTAATTCGATGTCGAGGAATGATTCTAAGAAGAACGTTTTCTGTACTGTACGATACAAGGCTTCAAGAACAAATGCCATGTCATTGGCTGTCAAATGTGCTTTCTTGATGTGGCTCCAAAGTTCATTGCTGTAATGCTCAAGCAGGGCCTGGATAGCTCAGACGGTAGAGCATCAGACTTTTAATCTGAGGGTCCAGGGTTCAAGTCCCTGTTCAGGCGCTCTGTTCATGCTTGCAAGAATGTGTAAACGTTTGAGATGCTACGTGGCATTGCAAAATGATGTTGCAGTCAGCTTCCAGAGGGGCCTGCTCAAAATTACAATCCTGGAAAGTTGGCCTGAACTTGTTGCGTCTTTGAGGTAAGCCGCACAGCGCTGACACCTTTGCAAATATAATCTAGTCTTTGACTGATTCAACTGAAGAGGAAAAGCGGACATCCGTCAAGTGTATTCTTGTCTGGAGAGTGCGGGCATCGGTCCCGCCACCTCTCGCATGCAAAGCGAGCGCTCTACCATCTGAGCTAATTCCCCTTTAGCACAACTGTTCCACAAGCTAATTCGATGTCGAGGAATGATTCTAAGAAGTACGTTTTCTGTACTGTACGATACAAGGCTTCAAGAAAAAATGCCATGTCATTGGCTGTCAAATGTGCTTTCTTGATGTGGCTCCAAAGTTCATTGCTGTAATGCTCAAGCAGGGCCTGGATAGCTCAGACGGTAGAGCATCAGACTTTTAATCTGAGGGTCCAGGGTTCAAGTCCCTGTTCAGGCGCTCTGTTCATGCTTGCAAGAAGGTGTAAACGTTTGAGACGCTACGTGGCATTGCAAAATGATGTTGCAGTCAGTTTCCAGAGGGGCCTGCTCAAAATTACAATCCTGGAAAGTTTGCCTGAACTTGTTGCGTCTTTGAGGTAAGCCGCACAGCGCTGATACCTTCGCAAATATAATCTAGTCTTTGACTGATTCAACTGAAGAGGAAAAGCAGACATCCGTCAAGTGTATTCTTGTCTGGAGAATGCGGGCATCGGTCCCGCCACCTCTCGCATGCAAAGCGAGCGCTCTACCATCTGAGCTAATTCCCCTTACGTCTGTGAGTTGCACGAGGGAAATGTTAAGTGGAATCTTCCCTCTGACCAAGTGTTCTAATATGAAAATGAAAAGCACTTTGGCTATTCTGATCCAGCGCCTCAACACTTGCAGTTAATGCCCATCAGTAAAGAGAGACCAGTTATTATCCGGATAAACAACTGATTGGAGAATACGGGTATCGATCCCGTCACCTCTCGCATGCTAAGCGAGCACTCTACCATCTGAGCTAATTCCCCTTTAGCACAACTGTTCCACAAGCTAATTCGATGTCGAGGATTGGCCCCAGAATTAGCCAAAAATACACACGAGTGCATCAATGCCATAGGTGCTTGACTCAAACTACATAATCAGAGGGAATGATAGAAGTGTGTTTTCTGTACTGTACGATACAAGGCTTCATGAAAAAATGCCATGTCATTGGCTGTCAAATGTGCTTTCTTGATCTGGCTACAAAGTTCATTGCTGTAATGCTCAAGCAGGGCCTGGATAGCTCAGACGGTAGAGCATCAGACTTTTAATCTGAGTTTCCAGGGTTCAAGTCCCTATTCAGGTGCTCTGTTCATGCTTGCAAGAATGTGTAAACGTTTGAGACGCTACATGGCATTGCAAAATGATGTTGCAGTCATTTTCCAGAGGGGCCTGTTAGCGCCTGCTCAAAATTACAATCATATAAAGTTGGCCTGAACTTGTTGCGTCTTTGAGGTAAGCTGCACAGCATTGACGACACCTTTGCAAATATAATCTAGTCTTTGACTGATTCAACTGAAGAGTAAAAGCAGACATCCGTCAAGTGTATTCTTGTGTGGAGAATGCGGGCATCGGTCCCGCCACCTCTCGCATGCAAAGCGAGCGCTCTACCATCTGAGCTAATTCCCCTTACGTCTGTGAGTTGCACGAGGGAAATGTTAAGTGGAATCTTCCCTCTGACCAAGTGTACTAATACAAAAATGAAAAGCACTTTGGCTATTCTGATCCAGCGCCTCTACACTTGCAGTTAATGCCCATCAGTAAAGAGAGACCAGTTATTATCCGGATAAACAACTAATTGGAGAATACGGGTATCGATTCCGTCGCCTCTCGCATGCTAAGCGAGCACTCTACCATCTGAGCTAATTCCCCTTACATCTGTGAGTTGCACGAGGGAATTGTTAAGTGGAATCTTCCCTCTGACCAAGTGTACTAATACGAAAATGAAAAGCACTTTGGCTATTCTGATCCAGCGCCTCTACACTTGCAGTTAATGCCCATCAGTAAAGAGAGACCAGTTATTATCCAGATAAACAACTAATTGGAAAATACGGGTATCGATCCCGTCACCTCTCGCATGCTAAGCGAGCACACTACCATCTGAGCTAATTCCCCCTTAGCAAAACTGTTCCACAAGCTAATTCGATGTCGAGGATTGGCCCCAGAATTAGCCAAAAATGCACACGAGTGCATCAATGTCTGATCAAACTACATAATCAGAGGGAATGATTCTAAGAAGTCCGTTTTCTGTACTGTACGATACAAGGCTTCAAGAAAAAATGCCATGTCATTGGCTGTCAAATGTGCTTTCTTGATGTGGCTCCAAATTTCATCGCTGTAATGCTCAAGCAGGGCCTGGATAGCTCAGACGGAAGAGCATCAGACTTTTAATCTGAGGGTCCAGGGTTCAAGTCCCTGTTCAGGCGCTCTGTTCATGCTTGCAAGAATATGTAAACGTTTGAGACGCTACGTGGCATTGCGAAATGATGTTGCGGTCAGTTTCCAGAGGGGCCTGTCAGTGCCTGCTCAAAATTACAATCATATAAAGTTGGCCTGAACTTATTGCGTCTTTGAGGTAAGCTGCACAGCGTTGACGACACCTTTGCAAATATAATCTAGTCTTTGACTGATTCAACTGAAGAGTAAAAGCAGACATCCATCAAGTGTATTCTTGCGTGGAGAAGGCGGGCATCGGTGCCGCCACCTCTCGCATGCAAAGCGAGCGCTCTACCATCTGAGCTAATTCCCCTTACGTCTGTGAGTTGCACGACGGAAATGTTAAGTGGAATCTTCCTTCTGACCAAGTGTTCTAATACGAAAATGAAAAGCACTTTGGCTATTCTGATCCAGCGCCTCTACACTTGCAGTTAATGCCCATCAGTAAAGAGAGACCAGTTATTATCCGGATAAAGAACTACTTGGAGAATACGGGTATCGATCCCGTCACCTCTCGCATGCTAAGCGAGCACTCTACCATCGGAGCTAATTCCCCTTTAGCACAACTGTTCCACAAGCTAATTCGATGTCGAGGATTGGCCCCAGAATTAGCCAAAAATGCACACGAGTGCATCAATGCCATAGGTGCTTGACTCAAACAACATAATCAGAGGGAATGATTCTAAGAAGTCCGTTTTCTGTACTCTACGATACAAGGCTTCAAGAAAAAATGCCATGTCATTGGCTGTCAAATGTGCTTTCTTGATGTGGCTCCAAAGTTCATCGCTGTAATGCTTAAGCAGGGCCTGGATAGCGGAGACGGTAGAGCATTAGACTTTTAATCTGAGGGTCCAGGGTTCAAGTCCCTGTTCAGGCGCTCTGTTCATGCTTGCAAGAATATGTAAACGTTTGAGACGCTACGTGGCATTGTGAAAAAATCTTGCAGTCAGTTTCCAGAGGGGCCTGCTCAAAATTACAATCATATAATGTTGGCCTGAACTTGTTGCGTCTTTGAAAAAAGCAGACATCCGTGTGTATTATATATAAGTATATAAGTGTATTATTGTCTGGAGAATGCGGGTATATGTCCCGCCACTTTTCCTATGCTAAGCGAGCACTCTACCATCTGATCTAATTCCCCTTTAGCACAGCATTTCTACAAGTTTCCATGTCGAGGATTGGGCCCAGAATTAGCCAAAAATACATGACTGTACCAATGCCATAGGTGCGTGCTTGACTCAAACTATATAATCAGATATAGAATATAGAATGATCTAAGAAGTACGTTTTCTGTACTATACGATACAAGGCTTTGAGAAAAAATGCCTTGTCATTGGCTGACAAATTTGCTTTTTTTACGTAGCTCCAAAGTCATTTTTAATCTGAGGCTCCTGGGTTCAAGTCCCATTTTAGGCATTCTGTTCATAATTACAAAAATCTGTAAATGTTTGAAGCAGTACGTGGCATTGCAAAATCATGTTGCAGTCAGTACAAAAAAGTACAATCATGCATCATTGTATAAAATCGGCCTAAACATACTTTGTCTTTGAGGTAAACTGCACAGCGCTGACACCTTTGAAAATGTAATCTAGTGTTAAAGTAAATCTAGACATCTGTCAAGTATATTCTTGTCTGGAAAATGCAGGTATCAGGCACGGCACCTCTCACATGCATAGCGAGCGCTCTACCATCTGAGCTAATTACCCTTCGCGGGCCTCACATCTTAGCCTGGTTCCAGTCGAATCTGCCATTGCAAAAAAAAAAAACAGTCTGGCCCCTCTCAATAGAGATTGGATTTCTAATTATACCTTGCAGTGAATGTGTTAAGAACATTTTAATATAGGAAGATGTGTGGAAATATTGGGCCTTAAATGTACTGTAATTAAGGGGGGGGGGTATTATATATATTTAGCCCCTCATTTGTAAAGGAAATGTACATATGAAATGAAATGTAAAAGCAAAAAGAAATACATCTAAAAGAAATGGTGTTTTCAGGGGACATGGCATTTTTTCTCCTTCACATGTCCCTAGTGCCCATGTGTCCCTAGTGCCCAGATGGTTTTGTTGCCCAGTTATCCGTAGTGCCCAGATGGTTTTGGTGCCCACCTGATCGGTTACCTGCCAGGGTGACGGCTTGTGTTGGTAACTGGAATACTCGCCCCAAAACACGCTCGCTCCCTGTTTCTTTCGTGGACCAGCGGTTCTTGTATTCTTGTATTTGTTTTGAGGATAAGGTTAGAAATACGCTTAGGGTTAGCCATAGTTTTACTGAAATTAAGTTTAGGAATAAGTTTAGGTTTTGGCACCATTTTACTAGGAATACCAGGTGAATACCGGCGGATTTGCCCCGGGGCGACTGTGATTTGGGGTGAGGTATTCCATGCGTGCCGCCTTCAGGCTACAATATGGGGAATATTGGCAAACTTTTTGTGATTATTTGAAATGGAGACACATGTGAAGGTGGAAAAGTAGATGGTTGCCTAGCCAGAGCCATGAGCGATTTTTGTAGCAAGTTGGGAGAGAATTGGACAACTGCTTGGCTCTGAGTTAATAGGGTACAGACATAGGGTACAGACATAGGACCGGGCTTCAATTAGGTAGCAATATATCTGCAAGAATCTTCCCTTTCACCAAGAGTTTTAAAATGAAAATGACCTGTTCATGCATTCTGTTCATGCTTGCATTGATATGTACATTTTAGATTAGAATTATGATGCTCTTAAGCAGTTTATAAACTGTTAACAAGCTTTTCATACAAGCTTATCTAACAATAAACATGTTTACTATCATTAAAACGTAACGTATATAATCTTAGTAACACATATTTTAGTAACACAGATTATATATGTGTTACTAAGATTATAAACATTTTTAAAGTACTTATAAGTTCCTTATTATATATTAATGAATGTTTATTACAGCCTTTATTATAAGTTCCTCATCCACGTCCTGCCTTAAGTTGTCGAGAAAATCAAGAGGATTTTATTTGTCTCTCACATATACTGGTACAATCAGCGGCATGTTGGTGTGGCATGTCCGCAAGACTGTGCTTCAGCAAAACAATATACTACATAAGATAATACTTGATTAAAAAACGAGGTTTGAAGATGTGTCTCACATTCACACCATCCATGCTACCCTAGCATGTCATGGACACATTTTGACAGGAAACCAAGTCTGTTCATATCTTTCACACATCTAAACATAAACAGTACAGCAGGATGAACTGCGATGTGAGTGTGTGTGTGTGTGTGTGTGTGTGTGTGTGTGTGTGTGTGTGTGTGTGTGTGTGTGTGTGTTTGTTTTAAGCGCTGCTCAGGGTTTCAACTCCAGGCAGGACTTTACCCTCCAGCAACTCCAGGCTTGCTCCACCCCCAGTGCTAACATGGCTAACCTTGTCCTCTGTGTTCCACTTGGCGCAGCAAGTCGCTGTGTCCCCCCCACCAATGATGGTGATACAGCCAGTCTGCGTGACCTCCACCACTTTGTCCATCAGGTTCTTGGTTCCGTGGGCAAAGTTGTCCCACTCAAACACACCCACTGGTCCGTTCCATACGATCTGCTTAGCTCTGCACACAGCCTCAGCAAACACCTTGGAGCTCTCTGGACCACAGTCTAGACCCATCCAGCCAGCAGGAATACCGGCTAAAACGGTGGCACTTCCCATTGCAGCTTTCTCATCAAACCTATCTGCTGTGATGAAGTCCACAGGAAGGTTGATCTTCACGCTGTTCTTCTCTGCCTTGGCCATCAGATCCTCAACGATCTTAGCTCCTTCCTCATCATACAGGGACATGCCGATCTCCATATTGTTGAGGACTTTGAGGAAGGTGAAGGCCATTCCTCCTCCGATAATCATCTCGTTAACCTGGTCCAACATGTTGTTAATCAACTGTATCTTATCTTTCACCTTCGCTCCTCCGAGGATGGCTAGGAAAGGCCTCTGAGGTTTCTCCAGCGCCATGGCAAAGTAGTCTAACTCCTTCTTCATCAAGAAACCTGCTGCTTTCTGAGGAAGGTTCACTCCTACTATGGAGCTGTGCGCCCTGTGTGCGGTACCGAAGGCGTCGTTGACGTAGACATCTCCCAGCTTTGACAGAGATGTCCTGAACAAATGGATCTGTTCTTGGGATGCTTTGGTCTTGTTACCAGCAGCGTCCTTGCCCTTGCCTTCTTCTCCGATGTGGAAACGGAGATTCTCCAACAGGATGACCGATCCGGGCACAGGGCTGCAACACGCTGCCTCCACTTCAGGGCCAACGCAGTCCCTCAGGAAGCACACGTCCCTACCCAGTAATGTTTTGAGCTCTGCAGCAACAGGTTCCAGTGAGTATTTTTCAGGCATGGGGTTTCCGTCAGGTCGACCCAGATGACTCATCAGAACCACGGCCTTGGCTCCATGTTCCAGACAGTGTTTGATAGAAGGAACAGCAGCTTTGATCCTCTGGCTGTTTGTAATCTGCTTGTCTTTCATGGGAACATTGAAATCAACCCTCATGATGACTCGTTTCCCGCTGACGTCCACTTTGTCCAGGGTGAGTTTGGTTGACAGAGACATGATGGCCGTTTGTTTACCTGCTATAGTTACTTGTATGCTGTTCCTCCTAGTGTTCTGCTCGGTCTATTACTGTCCCCCTGGGTTCTGCTGGGCATTAAATTAACAAATTAAAATAACATGAACTCAGGCACGTAGAATACACTCTATTATGTTGCCGTGACGGTGACTTGCATTGTGATTGGCTGAGAGGCATTGCTAATGTCTCCAAACATAGAAATATACCATTCTGAGCTCTTATTTACCCTACTTGTATCCTAGCAACGACCACCCTCAACTGTCAATGAGGCTAGTTTGCATGTTCTTCACATTCTAATATTCTTTACAAATGGAACCAAATGGACTTGAACAGATCCATTTGGTTCCATTTATACACTCAGAGTTGTGTGGAAATTAGTCCCCCCTTCTCTGTAGCCTAGAACCGGACAATCGGGGGTCATGTGATCAGTGACAGTACAGTGAGGCCCCTAGGCAGCCTTGTACTAGCAAAAGTACTTGCACAGCAATTAGTCCTTCCCGCTGAGATAATAGAGATGATAATGTATTCTTCTACAATAAAAGGACAGAGGGTAATATGCCATAAATCAGCCATAGAGCTAGTATGTGTCAGGATCCTTGTTTCTTGGGTATAATTTCCTGTTATCCTTGTACTTTTATTGTGTAGTATTGTCCCTAGTGTTTGTTTACCTGTCTTGTCTCTCCTCCCTGTGATTACTTGTTTCTCCACCTGTGTCCTGTTAGTCTCCCAGCCAATCCCTGTGTTGATTGTAGTTATGTTTCACCTGTGTCTTGTTAGTCTGTGTCTATTTAAACCTCCCTGTGTTCAGCGTTCCCATGTCAGATTATAGTTGTTGTGTCCTGCCTTGTATGTCCTGCTGTATTGACAACTTATATTGAAAGTTTGTTAATAAATCATCATTGAACTTGATCTTCCTGCCTGGTTCTGCGCTTGGGTCCAAACACTTGTCTCACATAGAGCTAGTATGGCTCAAATGAAACCTCATACTGATACTGTCACCTCCAGTCTCTGCAGAGGGAACTCCACATGTCAAGCATGGACTAACGTCGCCTGCCAAACTCGGTAGCATTTAGGATGGTGCGGTAGAATCCGAGGCTGAGAAAGACACTGGCGCTGAACCGAGTGTTACGGAAAACAGCAACCTTTACTTTTATTGATTCTGTTCACAGAATTGACTGCGTACCAACAAGGGCAAGGCCATCCAGGCACATCTGCCTGGATGGTCAGCATGCTCCTGACAGTAATGTTCTTTAGGGATGATTCTTTGTGAATAAAGCCATATGTCATAAACACGACGGCCCGCCATTGAAAATCCCCAAAACAACAAGAGCACGTTGCTCTGCTCTGCTCCACACACCAGGCTAGGTTCATGACACCAAAGGATTAGCCAGTGATGTCATCATTACTGGTCAACACACCAGGCTAGGTTCATGACAGCAAAGGATTCGACAGTGATGTCATCATTATGCAACCCGGAAGTACACATCGCCGGCATTGGGATGCCAGGTTGGGATGCCACGCCAGAAACAAGCAAGAACCTGCATGATTTTTTTTTTTTTTTTTTTTTTTTTTTTTTTTTACCGTTTGGAGATTTTCATCCGACGACTTTGGCGCGGACCACCAGGGGGTCCGCGGACCCCCTCAAACATAAAAAATATTATTTCTTCCCAATTTTTTTCTCAATTTTTTTACTTTTACATTACAACTTCTTTTTTTTTTTTTTTTTTTCCCCAAATGTTCATCCCATATATACACGCGCCCCGTGCGCGGCTAGGGGTTTCGGGCGGCCGTAGGCCGCCCGGACCTCTAGTATGTCATAAATTATCACCCAGCCAAACAAAACACAGGCGAGGCTTGTGTTTGCCAAGTTCCTTCCCTTTATCTAAGTCTTTCCGGGCTTACACACTGATCTCACACTTATTTGGAACTTGTAAAGCTGCTCTGTGGCCAACAGTACATAAGACTGTGGTTTTACTGGGCAGTTCCCAGGTTTTAATGTGTCTGTGAGTGTGAAGCTGTACGTTCCTGAAAAACAATGTGTTCTCAGCTAACCTACCCTGGGTAAATAAAGGTAAAAAAAAAAGAGGAAAATAAATGCCAGTCTCAACAGAGTCTGGTGGGGATTTGTGGGACACTAAAGGCTGACTTATACTTAATTTACGACGGTGTGCTGAAAATAGCGAATATACAGGCTTATGCGATGCGTTTTGAGCTTGTATTATGCGCTATTTTCAGCGTGTAACACCGCCAGCGTACAACGCAAAATAGATTAAGCAAAATCACAGCTTTCTAGTTATCTCTGTCAAGCCGAAGACAGATGGGCGATTATACTTTCGCCCATCAGTGTGTGTGTGTGTATCTCTGGCCGTGGTTAATCCACTGAAAACCACTACACCAATCAGGGTCAAATGTACGAAGGAACTTCATCCCAGAATATTTTTAACGACAACTACCTTATGTTTTGTATGAGAATTCTATTATTATTAGTAGGGTTGCCAACTACCTGAAATTCAGATAATGGACACCCGACCGGGCGTCCCTTATTTCCAAGAAAAATACGGGATGCCCAGAAAGGGATGAAATCTGACTTTATATTTGAATAATATCAACCACTTGAACATCAGCATCCACATTCTAGGGGGAACATTAGCCAAAAATAGCATATCTACGAGCTCACAACGCATCACAACGGAACAAGGTGTGTGTCCCGTTCAATAAGGGACGTCATTTAGTTTCCAAATAAGGGACTGTTGGCAACCTTAGTCTGGAGTCGTGTGGAATTCCATATTTGGGTAAGCCAACCTATTGCTTTTGAGCTGTTGAGTGGTTCTGGTGCTGACCCGCTGGATGGGTCAGCACCAAATATCTTGTTGAGATCAGTAGGCCACAGAAGTACTTTACCTCAACGTTTCACGATTTATACTTTTTTAAATAATTTAATCTAATATGGGGAGTCAATGGGGGTATGAGCATGCACAAACCTTGCCCAAATGTAGAATCAAATGTCATGCATGTCATAGACAGTTGATGTCACAGGGCTGACCACTTTGAAGCCTGGCCGTTTTTATGCGGATCCAGAGCTCCACATAATTTCCTCATTTATTATATATATATTTTTTCATTTAATAACTTGTTAACTGTTTCAAGAGGTACATACAGTATGTATAAACACATCGTCCTTAGGCATAGTATTGAAGGTTAGCCTTCTTTTTAGCTTGGACTTCAAGGATGCCTTCCATGTAATCCTCATGGTTCAGCTCTGTTGCACCATGACGCAGCGCTATCATGCCAGCCTCAACACATACAGCTTTGCACTGTGCTGCATTGAAGTCATCAGTGCAGCTGGCCAGCTCCTCATAGTTGACATCAGCGTGGACATTCATCTTACGTGAGTGAATTTGCATAATCCGAGCCCTGGCCTCCTCATTCGGCATTGGAAATTCAATCTTTCTGTCTATACGTCCAGAACGGAGCAGCGCCGGGTCCAAGATATCTACTCTATTGGTGGCAGCAATCACCTTTACATGCATGTTGGGCTGAAATCCATCCAGCTGGCTAAGAAGCTCCAACATAGTTCTTTGGACCTCCCTGTCACCTGCCTTCTCGTTGTCAAAGCGTTTGGTTCCAATAGCATCGATTTCATCTATAAAGATGATAGATGGGGTCTTTTCTTTGGCCAGGGCAAAGGCATCTCTGACCAGCTTGGCACCATCTCCAATAAACATCTGGACTAGTTGGGGACCTGCTAACTTCAGAAATGTGGCCTTAGTTTGAGCAGCACAAGCTCTGGCGAGTAGAGTTTTTCCTGTCCCTGGGGGGCCATACATCAAAACCCCCTTAGGAGGCTGAATTCCCAAGTTCTCAAACTTCTCCTTGTGGTTCATGGGAAGAACAATGGCTTCTACCAGCTCTTGTATCTGTTTGTCCAGCCCTCCTATGTCGCTGTACTGTTCTGTGGGTCGTTCATCCACCTCCATAGCCTTGACCCTGGAGTCATACTCATTAGGCAAAGTCTCCAAGATCAGGTAGGAGTCTTTGTTGACACCGACCAGATCTCCAGGCCTGAGTTTCCCTGCATCAACCAGGCCGATAACAGGCAGGAAGTAGGTCTGTCTGGTAGAAGTCTTGATCACGGCGCACTTTCCTTTTCTCTGAGAGTCCAGGTCGATGTTTGCTCCATCCTCCTGATCAATTGGATCCACGTCCAACAGCTCTATGACACTAGACACGAGATAAGGGAGTGTCTTGTTCAGTTTAACTTTCTCTGTGTTTTCTTTAATCTTCTCCTTCATGGTTTGAAGATCATGGGTCGCTTTCTGAACCTCACTCTTCATTAGCTTTATTTCATCGTCCAGGAGTGGGGTACGATGTTCAATTTCCTGAGTGGACATTTTTAACACCTCTTCTACAATTCCATCATCCCCCAACGATGCCATATTTGCTGAGTAATGGTGGGAATTCTGAGTGACCAAAGCGGCTGTATCTTCAGTTGCCTTCATTTATATTGTTACGTCTGTACAAACGTCACGCAAAGCTTGGCCAATCCACAAAGCGGATGGGTTGGGTTGGCCAATCAGGGAAGCCAATGGCTGTTATCTCCCTATTATGGCAAATTGATCGCCATAGCAACCCCAGCCCAGGCAGCCGTTGAATATCTATGTTTCTGGACCCCCAAAAAAGTCGCTATTGGCGTTGTTGGCATATTGAGGGAATAGAATAAGGATAGAAAATTAAGCATTAAATAAATAACCATATTCTGTTCATGAAATAACCTAATCTAAATTCTATATTTGATTACACACCATGTAATTTGAGAATGTCGAACGAGATATTGAGGGAATAGAATAAGGATAGATAACTAAGCATTAAATAAATAACCATATTCTGTCCATGAAATAGCCTAATCTAATGTGGAACGATGTGATACCGTAGATACAGATGTTTCATGCATGCATTATCGTTCCCATACTTGAAAGGGACGGCCTTAGTATGAGCTGTTGGTTGTCGTCCACTGTGTGTCCGTCTGTAGTTCACGAATCTCGGGAAACATTGCATATATGGGCATACTCATATATGGGACTGACCAATTTCAAACTCAGCGCGCCCATCGGCAAGAACCTTAGGGAGTGTGGTGCTTGTGCCAAGTCGGTTGGATCGGCAGAACCGCTGATCCGACCAATATGCCCATATATAGGTATATATCGAGATCAAACTGATATGCCCACCAATGCCCATATATGGGCATATGCCATAAGGGTTCTCCATATATGGGCATAAAAGACAGACAGACAGATAGAGATATCCATATGACCACTGAATGGAGAATTGAACATTCTTGATACCTTCCCACTAGCCCAAATATGAAAAAGTATATATATGTGCCACAAATAGTTTAATTAAATTTATAGTACTTCATCAACCACTACTGTTTGTAAGAAATCCCGTCAGTGACTAGTGTCATGATGCAGAGAGCCTACTAATATTAGACAATCAGCAATGTCTAATATTAGCTCGCTGCCATTGATGGATGGTCAGCAGTTGCCTAATAGCCTGGGCAGCATATCTTTTCGTGTCTATGATCCGGTCAGGAGCGGAAGTAACTCTACGTCACCAGGCGCGTCATCCGCGTCATCAGGTGGCCGGATGGGCAGATCCGGAAAGACGTCACCCCAAAATAGGTCCGTCCTAATAAAATCCTTGATGCGGCATAGTTTAGCTTATTTTTGAGTGGTGCCAACCACTCCTATATCTGACTTTGTCTGTGTGTCCGTCCGTATGTCCAATAAACAAACATTGATGACAACATCAATACGGGGCTCATCAAAGGCACCACTCTCTTCACACAGGGTGTGATTTTTTAAACATAAATGTGCGTGCACTATCCGGAGACTATTTAGCGTCTGTATTATCCCATGGGGAAATTCTATTCCATTTAAATAGGGATTGGGGAACCAAAACAAAGCGGCACCGCAAAACCGGATGGGCAGAATCCGGAAAGAGGATTCTTTTTCTTTTTTTGTCAGTAGGCGTGGCCTTGACCGGATCATATGGGTCTTTAATAATGCATACCAGGCTTTCCTCCGAGGTGGAAAGACTGGTGACGCGAGGTTAGTTGCCTAATGGTGCTACTGCTCCCAGGGAAAAAAAACCTTAAAGGACAACTTTGTTTTTTTACAACAAGGGTTCATTTATTTGTTTGTAATGATAATAATTAAAAGATGAGTGGTTAGAAAAATGCATCAATTGCTTTCTATCGTTTTAGCGATTTTTAACTGGGGGGCGGGGGCATTCAGTTTGTACAAAATGCCTTAGATCATGAACGCAGTGTCTGATTTCCGTGAAACTGTGTACGCACATCCCCACTAGGCCAAGGAAGAAATGCCACCCACATTTTTCAAATCAGCCTCATGGTGGCGCTATAACAGACATATTCACATTTTGGCCTATAACTCTTGAAAAGTAGGTCATACAATAAACATCTTTCTCTGGATTCTGTGGCATTTCTTCCTTGGCCTAGTCGGGATGTGCGTACCAAATTTCATGGCAATCGGACGCTGCGTTCATGATTTGAAGCATTTTGTACAAAACTGGACACTCCTGCAAACTTTGGAAGCAAATCTTAGCCAATAAGGGTGGAATATAAAATATCCGACAAATCTGTCTTGATCACATGACTATAGTGATACTGTGTACCGATTTGTGTGATGTTTGGACACAATTTGTAAGAGTAATATCAAATAATTTGTTTTGCAAAAATAGGCCTCCTGGTGGCGCTATAACAGACCAATGTGAAAAATTCAGGGTAGAGGTTCTGCCCTGACCTCCGTGCCTTCGGCCTTATGGATATAAAAATAGCGACTTAGTGTGAAACAAATAGCTTTTTTACCAATTACTAATAATAAATTACTTGTTTTTAACACTCATCTTTTAATTATTATCCTTGCAAACTAATAAAATAAACCTTTTTGTAAAAAAACAAAGTTGTCCTTTAACATTACTGCGACGAAATTTCAAGAGAGATACGTTACGTTATTGTAGAGACAACAAAAGAGGTACATTAACATTACTTTAACATGAGAGAGATGTTAAAAGTATGGCTACTGTGATGAGAACAAGAGCCAAGTGTAATGTTACTGTAACAAGAGTGAGATGAGGTACAAGAGTTGATAATTAAATTGAGTAATAAAAAACATGGATATATGATATATCTCAACGTTACTGGATTGAGAGTGAGACATGATAAAAAAAGTGAAATGAAATTAATAATATATGGGTAATAAATGGTAGTTCCATCTGCAGTTCATGTAGGGCTATAAGGCATTTTAAAAATGAAAAATTATGTGGTAATGGTTAACAGTGCTACAGTATAGGCTATAATATGGACAGAAATATTGTCATATAGATTGCTTTTTGTTGTGTTTTAACCTCAAGATCATTGAAGGTACAATGTCATCATTCACTAGCCTACTCAAGTTCAGTCACACTTGTTTTAGAAAAACATTGTTTAAACAAATGAAACGCACTCATATAATTTAAATAAATATGATCTATTATTATTCGTTGAAATTACATTTTGACTTGTTTAGGACTCAAAAAACAAAAAGTTTAGGACTTGGACTTGACTTGAGACTTACAAATGAATGACTTTGTC
The DNA here is from genome assembly GCF_963454915.1 of Gymnoscopelus microlampas. Lineage (NCBI taxonomy): Eukaryota > Metazoa > Chordata > Actinopteri > Myctophiformes > Myctophidae > Gymnoscopelus > Gymnoscopelus microlampas. The sequence continues at coordinate 45,971,730 of NC_139949.1, read as the reverse complement.
CCACCTCTGCAGGTAACAACAGAAATAAGCTGTTTTATTTGATTTGCTCCCTTAGCAGGGGCGCACGGCTGGACCAGGCATGGTCAAACACTCCTGTGCCAACTTCATCCCCCTTTGGAGCAACAAAGACAGGTATTGTTGGTGAAATGTTCCATCCTGGAGGTGGAGAAGGATCGGGGATGCTATTCTACCTCCTCGAAAATTAAGTTAAACTAGACGGTGAGAAAAACACTCTGCAATGCAGCAGGTTCTCTCAGGCGTGGCAATCAGACTCTATGTAAAATTTAATAAAAACAATGATCAAGAAAAAAGGATCAAACATTGTGATTAAATGCTAAATAATGTGAAAAATATAATTAGATAGAAATATAATTGTGTAGAGACGTAGAGATTCTATATATAAGTAAAATTCCAAGGTTTTTCCTTGGAGACAAAGACAAACACGTTTCCTTAGGCATCTTAGGCATAGTACTGTAGGTTAGCCTTCTTTTTAGCTTGGACTTCAAGGATGCCTTCCATGTAATCCTCGTGGTTCAGCTCTGTAGCACCACGACGCAGTGCTATCATGCCAGCCTCAACACATACAGCTTTGCACTGTGCTGCATTGAAGTCGTCAGTGCAGCTGGCCAGCTCCTCATAGTTGACATCAGGGCTAACATTCATTTTGCGTGAGTGAATCTGCATAATCCGAGCCCTGGCCTCCTCATTTGGCATTGGAAATTCAATCTTTCTGTCTATACGTCCAGAACGGAGTAGCGCCGGGTCCAAGATATCTACTCTATTGGTGGCAGCAATCACCTTAACATGCATGTTGGGCTGAAATCCATCCAGCTGGTTAAGAAGCTCCAACATAGTTCTTTGGACCTCCCTGTCACCGGCCTTCTCGCTGTCAAAGCGTTTGGTTCCAATAGCATCAATTTCATCTATGAAGATGATAGATGGGGCCTTTTCTTTGGCCAGGGCAAAGGCATCTCTAACCAGCTTGGCACCATCTCCAATAAACATCTGGACTAGTTGGGGACCTGCTAGCTTCAGAAATGTGGCCTTAGTTTGAGCAGCACAAGCTCTGGCGAGTAGAGTTTTTCCTGTTCCTGGGGGGCCATACATCAAAACCCCTTTAGGAGGCTGAATCCCCAAGTTCTCAAACTTCTCCTTGTGGTTCATGGGAAGAACAATGGCTTCTACCAGCTCCTGTATCTGTTTGTCCAGCCCTCCTATATCACTGTATTGCTCCGTGGGTCGTTCATCCACCTCCATAGCCTTGACCCTGGAGTCATACTCATTAGGCAAAGTCTCCAAGATCAGGTAGGAGTCTTTGTTGACACCGACCAGATCTCCTGGCTTGAGTTTCTCTGCATCAACCAGGCCGATCACAGGCAGAAAGTAGGTCTGTCTGGTAGAAGTCTTGATCACGGCGCATTTTCCTTTTCTCTGAGAGTCTAAGTCGATGTTTGCTCCATCTTCCTCCTGATCATTTGGGTCCACGTCCAACAGCTCTATGACATTAGACGCAAGATATGGCAGTGTCTTGTTCAGTTTGATCTTTTCTGTGTTCTCTTTAATCTTCTCCTTCATTGCCTGAAGGTCGTGGGTCACTCTCTGAACCTCACTCTTCATTAGCTTTATTTCACTGTCCAGGAGTGGGATACGTTGAACAATTTCCTCCGTGGACATCTTTAACACCTCTTCTCCGATTCCATCCTCTACATCGTCCCAAGCAGACCTTTCACTTAGTGACACCATTTTTGCTTCGTAATAGTGGAAACTCTGACCACCCAGTGTATACTATACCTTACTATTTCTGTGTCTGCCAAATACTCGGGTCATATTGTACATGCTACCATTTATATTGGTACATCATACAAACGTCACACAAAGCTGATTGGTTGGGTTGGCCAATCAAGGCAATTGATTGCCATAGCAGCCCCAGCCCAGCTCTGGAACCAGCTCTGGAACCATCCTTGGCCTGCTGGCAGTGTGAACAAGAAATATGATGCTGAACGTCCTACTCATTTGCAAGATTACATGCAGACACATGGCCAATCATAAGATTGCCTGGCAGAGATGAAAGTGTATTAATAATATGAAAAAACACAACACTGACTGTTCATCCAAGTGTTATGTTATTTCATGAACTTTAGCATGACAGGACACAATTATGTCTGCAGTATGTCTGCGGCATTTGACCCATCGTCGGAGCAGTGCGTATACAGTGCAGTGCCCCGGGACTAACTCCATTTGTAATGACAGTTTGGTCAAGGGCAATGGCAGGAGTATGTATGTACCTACAGTAGCATGCATGTCTTTTGGGGTGGGATGAAACCAGAGTAACCGAAGGAAACCCGTACAAACATGGAGAAAACTTACATACTATTGTTATTGTTTATTTATTTACTTACTTGTGTATTTATTTATTATTTATATATTTATGTCTGTCTGTCCGTCCGTGAACTGCTAATCCCCGGCACCGTTTACCCGATCGACATGAAACTGTACACACACATTCCCTGGATGCCAGAGCAGAACCTCTGTGCCCAAATTTTCCGACTCCAGGAGGCAGATTTTTGCACAGATTCTTTCAAATTACTCCTACAGATTTTGTCCAAACATCACACAAATCAGTACACATTATCTCTATAGTCATTTGATCAACTCGGATCTGTCCAATTGTTCATATTCCGTCCCTGATTGACTAAGATTGGCATCTTGCAGGAGTGGCTTGGTTTGAACAAAATGCCTCAAATCATGAAAGCACCGTCCGATTGCCGTGAAACTTTCCAAGCACATTCCCACTGGGCCAAGGAAGAAATGCCACCCTTTTCACATTGGCCTATTATAGCTACACTGTATTATAGATTTTTTTCAAAACATTTTTTTTTATATTACTCGTACAGATTTTGTCCAAACATCACGCAAATCGGTACACATTAAATCTATAGTCATGTGACCAACACAGGTCTGTCAGATTTTTCATATACCTTCCTGACTGGCTAAGATAGCCATCTAAAGTTTGCAGGAGTGGCACGTTTTGAACAAAATTAAACCATGAACAGCTGACTGCTGTGAAAATGTGCATGCACACTCCTACTTGTTTGATGAAGACATGCCACCATACATTTTTCAATACAGATTCCACTCATCTCTGTAATGGCTGAATGCCAAACATTGCTGGCTCACAATAACCTACCTGACCTGGTGGAGACCTGTGCTCCGAGGAGCACTTTCTCTAGTTGATTGATTGATTGGTTCATTGATTGATTGATTGATTGATTGATTGATTGGTTGATTGATCGATCGATCGATTGATCGATTGATTTTTACAGGTGCTGTGGTCAAAGTGCAATTATTGTAAATACAGCCACAACTAACACCTGTCAATGACATTACTTGTAAAACAGAGCTATTGTATTTCAGTTTTACAATTCTTATGTGCGTACATTTTAAATTTAAAAAATCCCACGGTTAATTTCACTGAGCCTTGACTTGAATTTGATTTATTGTATTTATAAGCAGAATAATTAGCCATACAAAAATAGTTATCTATTTATGCACTCATACAGAATAAGATTCAGATTCAATTTTATTTATTCATTACTTTTTCAGCTGAATGAGCACTGGGTTAGGGACCCAAAAGACAAAAGACTCGGGTCTATCTTCTGTGTGTGTGTGTGTGTGTGTGTGTGTGTGTGTGTGTGTGTGTGTGTGTGTGTGTGTGTGTGTGTGTGTGTGTGTGTGCGTGCGTGCGCGAGTGCGTGTGCACCAAGTGTCTTGTGCAAGCTGCCAGTTGTCCAACTTAGTACCTTCACGCATTTCTTTCACAATGTCTTATGGCTTTTGAAATATTTAACAAGTCAAAGGGCTCAGAGAGGGCTGAAACGGCACCCAATCTTGGAGATGACTGATGTCATAAATACTATCAATTTGGCGGAAATAAATGACAAACACCGACTGAAAGCACCTGCCTGGGTGCTGGTTGTAGTAGAGAGGGTAGAACAACACTTAACCCCCAACTGCTCCTCCGTTGCTGTACTAGAAAATTAGGATAGGTAAATGGGTCACAAATGTGAAGACAAATTTGTCATATACGGATGTGGTGAGAACCCAAATGTAGGACAGCAAGGCAGGCAAAACCCATGATTTGATACAGGTAAACAGAAAAGACATCACAAACACAGACTAACATTCTGCGACATTAAACCATGGCCCGACAAGGACTGACTGGGGAACAAGACAAAATACACTGTACTGTACACATGAGGGCTGATTACGAATGAGATACTGCTGTGGCAGACAGAACATAGATATTAAAACTAGACCATGAACATAACACATAGAAATACAAGACAGATAAGACAGGCATTACTAAAACGAATTAGTACAGTAATACTCTGTACAGATCCTGACAAAATTACAATATATGTGCAAATGTACAGTGACATACACCAACAACAACTTAAAGCAACAGGTCAATTAAACACACAAATCAAGACAAGAAAGAAAGAAAGAAAGAAAGAAAGAGGGAAAGAAAGAAAGAAAGAAAGAAAGAAAGAAAGAAAGAAAGAAAGAAAGAGAAAGAAAAGAAAAGAAAGACATTTGTGGCATGAATAAAATCAAGCACAAAAAAGTAACAAAAAATAGGATTCACAGCAAGAGTACTGTTCACAGTATTCTGCGAGTAGACGTTCCCAAAGTCATCTTCGTCCCTAGTAGAGAGAGCTGTGGTGTGACTGGATGGTTTCGCAGTGGTGAGCCTGGTCTGGGCTGTAGTGAGGCTGACCTGGGCTTTGGCATGGCCGGTTTGGTTTTTCTGCTGGACCCACTGCTCCGTCGGGCCTGCTTGAGTTGCCTGCCAGGAGAATACCTGGTGCAGGGGGAAGTGTGAGCTATGGAGGTGAAGGGTACCTCAAACTTCGATGGTGATAGCAGTTGGTTATTCTGCTGAAATGGGTTGTACTTTGTGTTGAAGGTCGTACTGTAGGCGTTGTGAGGCTTCTCTGGGTTGGCAACAAGGTCTACTCCAGGTGGATGGACTGGTGGTAAGACTGCAACAGTCTTTCTGGAAAGCAGTGTGTCACTCGTCCTGCTCTTCAGAATAGGATATTTTGAAGGCAGGAGAGACTGTTTATGCTTCCCTTCCTCCACCATGCTTTTGCCGAGTGAGAGGCGATAAGTGGCTTTCTGCAGGGCACTGAAGACAGGGCATGCTGGGCTATGCTTCCCTGCTTCAGCAGTGTGACTACAGTCACATATGCTTGGGGCCCTTGATGGGGTGTTTTTGCGGAGGCGTATGTCATGTGAGGGTGTATGTGGCTTAGACTGGGACTCAGGAGCGACAGCTGAGCTATCTGGGGTCTGCTTCCCTGGGGCAGATTCAGTGGTGTGACTGTAGGATGTGCCTGGAACCACTGATGGGTTGTTGTTGTGGGGGCGTATGTCATTTGAGGGTGTATGTGGCTTAGAGTGGGACTTGGGTGCAACGGATGAGCTATCTGGGGGTTTCCCTGGGGCTGATTCAGATGGGATGTTGTTGTGGAGGCGTATGTCATGTGGTGGGTTGTGGGGCTCACAGTGGGACTCAGATGTGACGGATGAGTTATTCGGGATCTGCTTCCCTGGGACTGATTCAGTGGTGTGACTGTAGAATGCACTTGAGACCTCTGATGGGATATTGTTGTGTGTATGTATCTCGCAGTGCGGCTCAAGAGGGTCATCAGTTGATTTATCTAAGTCATGGTGTTTCATGTCAACACACAAGAGGCAGTGGGGATCCGTGTCAACAATTTTGTGCCTCTTCCCTGACTTCTGAGGCTGAAACATCAAGGCTGTCGGAGCAACGCGGCCCCAGCCATGGACAGCCTCATCCCAACCAGAGGAACAGTGATACACATAAGGCTCCTGCTCTTTACAGAAGTTCTCCTCGCTAATATCTATGAGTGCATCAATGATGTCCCTGTCTGGAATGTATGGCTCACATCCTTGGGTGTATTCTACTGGACTTTTCTGATCTGGGTCTGCCAGAGTCATCTGTTCAGTTTCTCTTTAGTCTGCAACTATGTTAATATGCTTGGTCGCTTCTACAAACTGAGCCACCGGTTGCACCACACCTGCTATATAAGGTCTATCTAGACCACCGTCATACATCATACGTCATACTGTATGTCAATAGAGCGTTGTATAGTGCAAGTAATGCCATTCCTGATGTGGGGTTGGGAAGACTGCAAATATGCCTCTGCCAGACTAAATAATATAGTCCAGGGGCCAAGCCAGATTTTGGTACCACCTAAGGTGGCCGTACATTTTTGGTATTTTTGTATTCCTACATGTCTCTAGTTTATATTTTGGTATGATACATCTTCCAATTCAGTAGCTTAATGACAGTAATCACTCTAAACCGGCTAATGTATCCGGTAGGAGACACAAAGTAGAATATTTGTGTCTCCTACCGGAAATACACCCGGGCATCAAATTATTGCGACAAAAAACAAAATATATCCATGTATTCAAGGCTTCATGGGGTGTGCAATTGATAGAAAATAAATCATTTTTGGGTGAACTCCTCCTTTAAGTTTCCCAGGGGGACTCTCTACCCATTCAGCTATGACCACCCTAGACCGAAGGAGGGTCAACTTTTACAAGCTTATGGAAAGCAGTCTTTTTGCAAACACCAAAAATCTGAGAAGTTATCAATTGCACAGCCCATGAAGCCTTGAATACATGGATATATTTTGTTTTTTGTCGCAATAATTTGATGCCCGGGTGTATTTCCGGTAGGAGACACAAAGATTCTACTTTGTGTCTCCTACCGGATACATTAGCCGGTAGGTAGTGATAACTGCCATTAAGCTACTGAATTGGAAGATGTATCATACCAAAATATAAACTAGAGACATGTAGGAATACAAAAATACAAAACAAATTGGTACCACCTCAGGTGGTACCAATTTGTGAAAATATCAGTGTTGGCCCCTGGACTAATAAGGATATAAATGATTGCCTCAAGCTAATGTCTCTAGTCTCAGGTGGATCAGGACTACTACATTCAGCTGCAGTGTCAAGGTCAATTTATGCTTGACGTGTCTACGCACTACTGAGTGTTAAGCACTCATACTGTCTACGACTGGTCAAAATATAAACGGAAGTGAATGTAGTCTCATTAATCTCAGTGGTTAAGCTTCCCAACCAATCAGAGTATGCAACATTTTATGAAGGCGTCTGTGACCATACATTTCTTAAGGTACGTGACACCCTATGCAAAGGTAACTTTTGTTGTGCAGCGGCTCGTTCGACACTTGTCGCCCAATGCATAAATTGACCTTCAGGTGGACTTCAGCACAACATTCAGCTGCAGTCTCAGGATTTTAAACAGGTGATGCTGTCAATTGGTCACCTGTACATTTTGTACCTACAATATATTGACCTGTAATACTGGGTGATCTCCGAGGGGAAAACTACTTATCTGTATTTGACCCAGCACTGTAATGCTCTGACACTTCAACGGGCGACACAAAGCCCAGAGGAGCCCAGAGTCTTACCCGATACATCCTGAGCCACTCTGTTACCTTAATGTTGAATAATTCAATTTCCTGCTGGTCAAAACCGTTTTTAAAGGAGTGCTTCGCCCCAGGAAATCACTTTATTTCTATCGTTTACCCGGGGATGTTAAAACAGAGAGAGGTTTCTGTCACTGACCTACTGTAATGCACGGTGTGCAAGTGCTGTTTTGAGCTACAGCCTTGTTATGTTGTATTACTGTGTGTGTAGCCTGCATGTAAAATTCTCTACCTGCATGGAATTTATTCTGAGCATACTACACGGCTGGAAAGCTTCAGTCATTCATTGTTCCGGCTACATTAGGTGCACAAGTGTAATCTGTCTGTCATATCAATTACCACGCGAATTAATTGTGACCTCTCTCGCTTGATCTCTCTCTTTAACTCTCGGGTGTTCCTATTCATCCAATGACAATAATTGTTAAGGGATTGCTTATGAAACTCTGTGTATTCATAACAAAGGTTGTTATACGTCATTGCGGTTCCCCAGTTTCTGCGGCTAATCTCGCAAACCACTACACCGATCAGCATCACATTTCTTGAGCCTGCTGCCAGCAGGTCTATAGGAACCCCATCCCTGAATATTTTTCAAAGGGCAACTGTTATTTTTGTGTACTGGAGGTAACCAGGTTGCCATAGTTACCTTATATTTTGGCCAAAGCACTTGGAGGCCAGTCAAGAGCTATGTGGACCTCCATATTTGGTCAAAACTGATATCATAACTGATGATGCAGATACAGCTTTGCTTAATATAAGCTACTCACACTGCTCAACAGAGCATCATTCAGTGTGTTCAGAAAACTGATGATCATAAGCTTAAGTATTTTTATTGTACGCAGATTATTAAATTCAAGCTTAGGTGTTTGAGAAAATGGCCAAATGGGGAGAAGGAGATCCACGCTGGATAGTGGAGGAGAGAGCGGACTCAACTAATGTCAACAACTGGCACTGGACGGAGCGTGATGCGACAGGCTGGTCATCAGACAAGCTGAGGGAGCTACTGTTGGAGGTCAAGGTGGAGGGCCCAGAGGGAAGCTGTCAGATCACTGAGGTCAAACTGGAGGGAGAAGCTTCCATCAACAACCGCAAAGGAAAACTCATCTACTTCTACGGATGGGTGGTCAACGCATCGTGGCTGGGAACATCTAAGACGGATTTAAATTGCAAAGGGATTGTACATGTTCCCAACCTGTCGGACGAGAATGACATGGACGAGCTGGACATCAGCGTGTCTCTGTGTAAAGATGAACCTTCCACTCCGCTTGTGAACCTCATGAAGAAAGAAGGGGTCCAACAAGTCCGTACAGTTCTAGGACAATACGTGACACAGCTCAAAGCAGAGTTCACCCAGGGCATGATCCTGCCCTCGGCCAACGGTGTCAGTGAACCGACCACCTCCAAACCCCCGCCCAAGGTCGTCAAGTCTGACAAAACACAAATAAGCTGCGCCCCCAGCCCCTCCTCTGCCCCGAGCAAGACGGCGGGGATTCAAATCCCAACCTGCAGTTTCTCACTGAAGGACATCTTCATGACGTCTCCTCATGAACTCTACAGAACCCTCACGAACCAGGAGTTGGTGCAGGTGTTTACTCACTCTGCTGCGGTTGTGGAGGGTTACCGAGGAGGCCGTTTCCAGATGTTGGATGGGAATGTCAACGGAGAGTTCCAGGAACTGGTCCCAGATGAAAAGATTGTTATGAAATGGAGATTCAAGACTTGGCCACGTGACCACTATGCCACCATCAGCCTGTTTCTGGAGGACAGACGAGATGAAACAGAGCTGAAACTGGAGTGTAAGGGCGTCCCGTCAGGGGAGGAGGAGAGAACGAGGGAGGGATGGAAAAGGTATTACTTTGAAGCCATCAAGCAGACTTTCGGCTATGGAAATCGACTAATGAGACCCTCCGCATTTTAATGTAATTTTGGGTAAAGTATTCTGCCTTACAAAGACAGTTACTAACTGCCTGACAAACGTTAATGTTTACATTCATTCTAAACACAGTTGTGATCTGTGAAATTGAAAAAGGGTAATAGTCCCTGTTTGCCTCTGGAGGGCAGTGTTGTGTTCTAGCAGTGGTCATGCAGATGTCTAAATCACAGGTCTTCAAAGTGGAGACCGCCCCAGGGGGGCCAACTGGAATATGAAAAAAATATAAATAATAAAACATAAATTATATATATATATATATAATTATTTTGGCCATGTCATTATTGTCCAAATTTTCAGAAATGTTTGAAAACATTTAAATAAAACATTTAAAAAACACCCAATGTGATACGCTGTGAACTTGTAGATGTGCTTTTTTCCATTTGTTATGACATGAAAGAGTCTGGCTATCTGTAAGAGGGGTTTGTCTGTTTGTAGCTAATCTTGCAAAATCGCTGGATTGATCAATGCCAAATGTCTTGTGCACACTGTCACTATAGGCTAACCTGGAACCTCACACGTTTTATCACAAGAGGAAATATCTAGCCTTTTTACTTGTTTTTTTTAATCACTTTTTTACAATGGAAGTCAATGGGTCTCGGATGATGTATCATCGGTGTCATCGGTACATTTAACTCATGTTTGCCTGTCTACCATGGCTTAATGGTCTTTTTCAAAGCCAAGCCATAAGAGGAAGTAAATGTCAGTTGAATCAGGCCGAATCCTTGCCCAAATATGAAGTCATACAGTATGAGACGTTATTAGACCCTCTATGTTTTTTTTTCATATAGGGCTTCGTAGAGGTTTTATATTTGGGGTTCCCTGGCATGGAAAAGTTTGGGGGTGGCGATCAGGGACTGACTGCTCTGTTGTTTTGTGTGGTTTATAATGCATCACATGAAAGGTGAGCAACAGATGAGTTTGTTGCAACACTACTTTATGTTGACATTCATCTGTGGAGTTTGAAGTGACAGAGAGGATGTGTCGGACAGTCGATCTGTTGTCGACAGCAGTTAGACATACAACAGAGGGCCATATGAGTTGCTTGTTGTTATAATCGGTGTTGTTATAATTTTTAAAACTCATAACAGGCAATGGAGTCTTGTAAATCAACATTTATGACTTCAGGATTTACAATGTTATGACATGGTCTTTTAAATGGTATATTTTCTCTTTTTACATCAGTTTATATTAAGTGAGTAAGTGAATATATGAAAACTTACTACTACTAATTCAATTATTAATTAATACATGAAAAATAGTTTGACAAATGTTGTCAACCTATTTTCAAAATAACCAATCTACAAGCTCACAATGTGACGCGATGTGACACGCTGTGAGCTTATAGATAGGCTATTTTCAAATAACCCAAGTATAAAATAGGGCTTAAGTAGTTAATGTAACTTTTGTAATAATAATTTATCTCTACAAAGTAACTATTTGTCACGAGCACAGCCTCTACAGTGGGCCCATGTGACTGTTTGCCTCTGAGTGTGCCTTTGCCCCTCCCTTGCTCTGCTCCATGAGTGTGATTGCCCTGAATGCCATCACCTGTGAGGATCAGCTGAGCCTGGTTTGCTGACGAGCTGCTGTGACTATAAAAACTGTGTTTCACTGAAAATTCAGTGCTGAGTCTTACGTTGTTTGTCAGGTTCCTTGTCGTAATGTTTAGTGTAATGTTTTGAGTTCTGTATTGGTTGGTCTGCACTAGTCCTACTAGTAAAGTTATGTTTGAGATCCTCATCTGCTTTGTCTGAGTTCCTGCTTTTGGGTCCTACAACACCTTCTGTTCCTGACACTATTAACTAAAGCTGACAAATTATTGCAGTGGAGTAAAAGTACAATATTTGTAGTGGAGTAGTAATGGATGTAGTGGAGTAGGCCTACAAGTATTAAGTATAGAAAAAATGAAATACTCAAAGTACAGTACTTGTGTAAATGTAATTAGTTACTTTCCACCACTGTATACTGGTTTATGTAAATACAGGTCATGTGACGAACATATTTTATGACAACTGAGATTCTTTTGTTTCTTCCTATCAACACCACCAAAATACACTTCCGCAAGTTACAAGTTCCTCAAACTAAACATGTATGATCATAGATGTTATTGTGGGTTTTTCTGTTTTCAGAACTGTTTTATATTTGTTGTGTGCATTTGTGACAACTTGTGACAGTGCTTTTGTTTTCATTGTAGGTTATTATTGTTTATTGTTTCATATCCTCATTGTTGGGCAAAAACCTTGCATCTCACAATTTCATCTTTTATAAATATTTTCATGTAAGACAGCGTCACATAAAAGTAGCATTTTGTGATGCAACCACACAAATGCGACACAATCGTGTCGCACACGTTGTATTGTAAGCTTGTGGGTCGACTATTTTTGGAACATTCCTGGAAAACCTATAATCACATGCCCAAAATAGATTTGCCAGTGGTTAAGTGTGTCTGTGGGTTTTATAAATATTGAGCATTTTTGTTTTTCCCCCCTACTTATTTTCTGATCTACATATATTTTTGCTTGTTTTGCCTTTTTTAATAGGCAAAACTAATAGAGCCTGTCTGCTTGCTCAGGGGATGAATTGAATCTTGACCATGGTCAAAATTCGTGTCAGATCCTGTGTCTAGGTGAGACATGACCTTTGACACAATCTAAATGTCTCAATTGAAGAGCAAGGAGACAAACATTGTACCATACAGATTGGAAAAAAACATTTACATTACATTTTATTCATAAAAGAAAGTTACATAGTGCCGCTTTAAACAATGTTTAGAAATTCTTTGAAAATGTTTAAGAATATTTGTATTTTATTTTTTGAATGTTTTAATGAAATGACTAGAAAAGTCTGCTAGTCTAGTTACTAGATGCTCAATTGCACATGACTGCCCCCTGTTAGCAACCTGTAAAATTTTAGGGCGTAACTGTCTATTGTGAATGTCGACTTTGCACTGAGGTAGACCATGCAGACACTTTTGTGCACGGCCAATTGCTCTCGTATGGACGCTTGGCCAAGTCCGGAGACACCACAAAGGAAGGATTCAAACCCCTGGACAGGAACTTTACCTCTGCAACACCTGAGTGCACAACTTTATAATTATAGAAGCCAATTTTGGAATCGGAGGTTCTCAAACTTTTTCATACGTGGCTGTGGACCTGAAAATATGTTGTACCAGGATTCCATCAACATTTTTGTTCCAAATAGATTACAAAAACAAAAGAAAATCACATTAAAAACCACAATGTGTCACATTGCAATGCGTTGTGAGCTTGTAGACTATAGGCTATTTTAAAATATTATCCGATGTATACAGAATAAGATACAGTATAGGGTTTTGATGCTATATTAAGTAATTTTCCTGGGGACCCCCTGGAACCGTACCCAGACCCCACTTTGAGAGCCAGTGGAATATATCGAGCGCGCCTTTGCAGTTTTGCTCATACGTCTGGCAAAGCCATATACGGTCATTACGTTCTGACCTCACATAGGATTGGATGATTGGCATAACCCACGTCACGCCTCATTAGACTGACTGGATAAAATGCAACTTGTCAAACTATTCTCATTTCTAGTGAACTAAATGTTCTAGTATAGATTTTCTTTTTGCGTGACCCCTGCTGATTTTTATTTCTTTGAAGCTAGCTATGGGCAGACATGGTAGAAGATGGCATAGGGAGCAGCATGGCCGACACACGGACCACAAGGTGCGTTCTGACAGGAAGAGTGTTCCTCGTCATGTTAACGCCCAGCACAGTTCTCCTCCCCTCGCCTCAGTGGTCCACAAGGTTGCCTGTTACCAGAAAAGCAGGAGGGAGATTCCGTGTTGCTTTGAGAACGTGCCGAAAGGATGTCAGCGGCGGAACTGCCCCTTTCTTCACCGGAGACTGCAGTTGGACAGTGACCGGTTTCCTTCCAGCAATGGTGGGAAAACTGATCGGGACTGTCATCATAAGCAGCTACTTTGTCTCCCCGTCGCTGAGGTGAAGGTGAAGACACTGGACGAGATCCGTAATGAAAAGACATCCAGGGATGTGCCCTCGTATAAGCGGAAGAGAACCCCCTCACCGTCAACCTCAGAGGAGGCAGCCCGCGTACGACGGAAGGTAGGTCAGCGGTTCTCCTCCTCCTCCTCTTCATCCTCCAGTGCTGAGGCCCTGAGTCCTGCAGGTCCAGGCATCACCACCACCATGATGGAGTCAGGTACTATCACCAGCTCCCAGAGAGAGGAGCTTCTCCTTGGATTGGACCTTGAAGAGTTCCTTGGCTATTACAGGAAGGAAGACACTGATGTGGACTCCTGGATTGAAGTGGAGCTCAAGGAGATGTCGAAGCTTATTAGCAGCTGAAGACAACAGTCCGTCGTTTTCAAACACCACCTTTGAGGATCTCCAGTGAGCCTCTCATGCTGCACTGGTGTTTCTGTCATTCAAGTCTTTCGTTTACAAGTCCATCTATTTTTCTGCACTGTGCATGATTCCATTTGAAGCAAGGCATTGTGTTGTAGGAAAACGTCTGTCTCCAAGACCCACACCCCTGTTAAAAGACTATTAATTCACTTGCCTCCCAGCATTGATGACGTCAGTCATTTCCAAATTCAAACTTGGGCATGGTTTCAGCTCGATCCGAGCCCCCTTGACCTTTATATAACATTAAAGTTAAATATTTCAAACATATCTGAAAAAATCCTAAACAGTTTGTAGAGGTTCTACAGTAGGTTAGCCTACTGGCTGTGTGCATAAGAAATTTGGCACTGATCAGTCCGGACAAAAAGACACACAGACGCACTCTTCTAGATATATGCAATAGCCTCCTACAGAGAGTAAAATTAATAAAAACAAGTCAGGGCCTTTTCCTCTCTTACTGTTTGTTACCTGGTGGTGGAGACTGAGAGGCTTGAGTGAGTCAGTGACTCAGACCAATGACAGTGGAGGTTCCAACCCCTGACAGGTTCAACCATGCTGAACTGGTCACAGATGAGAGTCCAGACAAACAGCAAAGTCTCTGTCTATTTGCTGCCACTACGGACATTGTTATCTCCGGCAGGGGCATAGATTTTGGTTTTGCCCCTGTCTGTTGTTTATTTATTTATTTTTTTAACTTTAGTTTTTCAGTTTTTCATCAGCAAAGCATTCCTTGACATTGGACTGCATAAAAGTAAAATGAAATAAAAGTACGTATTCAGCATATTACATATAAAGGACACACATCTCTTCTTCATACACCTTGGCCCCCCCTGGACCTCCACAACCACCCCCCAATACTTCCACCACTACCCCAATTTGGTGCTCCATGTTGGGATCACATGGAGCTGGTGCTCTGTATTTTTACATAAACAAAGTGAGGACAATGTACAAGGAATTTAATAAACAATAAAATAAAATGTTGATTAAATACCAAATAGAAATTCACAAGAAACCTCAAATGGGATATGCAAATTTTGGTTCCGTTCTTATAGGATAAGGGTCACCCAGCCTACAAAATTAAACTGCGTCTGTGTCATTCCCAACGGGCGTCGGGCATCGTACCCAACAGGCATCGTTCCCAACGGGCATCATTCCCAACAGCGACTGGCCTAGAAATGTATTGTTACCTATATGGGATGTTCAAGTGAATAAATAAGAAACGCAATTGATCATATTGGTGTGAAAAGAAATAAAGTACTTCTTAGTAACATGTAGTGTTACTGTTGATGTCTTAAAACAATTCTTTTCATGGATATGTGACAGACAGTGTGGGAAATACACAAAAAGTCGGACAACCTATTGAAGTCTACTCACTGTTGTCTGCTATATTTTCCGGTTCCAGTAGATGGCAGTACGCACGCACACAGTCCATAGAGCAGACTGACAGCAGCAAAGTTGCTCTCCATCACTTGAAGCAAGTCTAAAAAAACAGCACACCAATACAATAACTGATAAATCATGTATTTAAAAAAGCTTGACAGAAAGACCTTCTCAATCCTTCAGTAGAATACCGTGGCATAACAAGCATCACTGAATGTGAGGATCTCCTTTGAAACAAGCCATTGCGGCTTTCCTGAGCGATCCATTTAGTTGACCTTGTATTGTAAACTGTACTTCCATGTGCTTTTTCTCTGCAACCTTCTAAACAAAGTATTCAATCAAAAAGGTGCTACTGAGGATGAAGGATTTTTCTGAGGTTAGGTAAACGCACCAACATATGCTATTAGCATCATTCGTTTCGTTTCAGTCAGTGATGTTAAAATGAAAGATCAATATCTCATTTGAAGATTACGGAGCCCCTAAAGGGCCATTGTGCAGTTTTTTTTTTATCTTGTTCTAACAACATAGATCTTGTTCTAACATCTTATTAACTCGAGCGCTCAAGATCCTAAGACGTTCCCACATCATAATAAAGTGAGAGAACAAGATCCTTATCTTGTGCGCTCGAGATCCTTATCTTGTTCAAACGTCTTAATAAGACGTGCGCTCAAGATCCTTATCTTGTTCAAACGTCTTAATAAGGTGTGCGCTCGAGATCCTTATCTTGTTCAAACGTCTTAATAAGGTGCGCGCACAACTGTTTTTATTTTAGATAAGTGTGTGAGGAAATGTGAGTAAACCTTCACCCCCTCCCTTTTCTGTGCTAGCCTGGCATGGCCAGACTAATATCACCGCGTAGATATTAGTCTGGAATCTCTGTGTGGAACCTGCATTTCCGAGGGGCAAATAAAAACAATTCCTCTGGTGATAAACCCGCCCCATATTTGCATACTGGGCCCTGATTGGTCCCTCACAACTTCGGAGGGAGAGAAATCCAATCTCTATTGAGAGGGGCCAGACCTAATCTGCCAAAGGCAATTTTTTTTTGCAATGGCAAATTCATGTGGAACCAGGCTATCTCTGTGCTACTCCTTAATTGAGATACTGCTTCCACCTGGGCAACCCAGCTGAAGAGCCTTTGATTGATTTGTACATAAGGGACTTTGTGTCGTTGGTTAGGTTGCTTGTTTGTTCGAGTTCATGTTTGTTCCTCTGTGAAGGTGTACCTAAGTTTGTTTTCTAAGTAAGGATTGATTGAGTTAAGCCTTGGTTTCCTGAGTTTGTGTTCTGCATGACCGGTCCTATAGGCTACAATAGGCTACATTCAACTGATTCAAGTTTGACGTTTCCTGATCGCAACAAACATTTTAGATTTTAAATGACACCTTTTGTGATTATTTATTTATGTTTTGTTTTTTTTCAATTTAACAGGGGGCAGCGCAGCAATGAATCAACAGTGTTGTCCCCAATCTATACCCCTCCCTTTACAGAAAAACGAGCCCCACTGAGGCCCATGCACACAAATCAACATTTTAACATTTTTAGAGCTTAGACAGTAACTAAGTGCATTTACTTGAGTACTGTAGGGTAAGTGATATTGTTTTTTCTTTGTTTTTCTTTGGTTAAAGTACTATATTCTGATAGTAATCATTGCTACAGAGTGTCTGTTCGGTCACAGGGGTCTCTCCAGCTCTCTAGTAAACAGAATATACACTAGCAATAAAAACACTAACTATAGCAATGAGTACTATCAGAATATAGAGCTATTTAACACTTATTTCAACCAAAGTAAATCACTTACCCTACCTCTAAATAAACCCTGCAGCACCCCGAGCCAAACTGAGTTTGTCAAGCAATTGCCATCAACATATTTGACAGCTTTAGTTACTAGTTACTTTGCAGATTGAGATTTTTTTTTACCGAACATAACAAATTAAGCCCTATTTTATACTGAAGCTATAAAAAAATTGACGATCTACAAGTTCACAATGCCTTGTGAGCTTGTGGATCTGCTATTTTTGAATGATTCTGCGGGGAAAAAAATCATAAGTCATTTACTTTTGGTACTTTAAACTGATTTACAACGTTCCTGAATCATAAATAGTGTGTTTTTCAAATGATTGTCTCAAGACCTTATGATTTCCTCCCCTCTAGTGTCACGGTCCGCTCCTCGGGCCGTGGACTTTGCCTCTATTATTTAGACCTTGAATGCCCTTATATGGTCATGGACACTTTAGGCCGGTTAGGCCGACTTTATTATTTAGACCTTAAATGCCCTTATAGGGTCGTGGACACTTTAGGCCGGTTAGGCCTAAAGTGCATACTGCATGTTCTGTATTCTGCATATTGTATGTTCTGCTTTGTGCTTGTTCTATTTGTATATTAGATTTGTTCTTACTCTGTTGCATTTTGCCATGATGGTGTCTACTCTTATTTTGTAGTATTGCTTCCTGTCTGCCTTGTTATCGCTTCCTGTCTTGTCTCACCAGTTTGTATTAGTTATCTTCCCCACCTGTGTCCTGTTGTGCCCCAGCCAATCCCTGTGCTGATTTGTCTTGTGTTCACCTGTGTCCAGTTAACCCTGTGTCTATATATTTCCCCCTGTTTGTTCAGTTCCTTGTCAGGTCGTCGTTTATTGTTTAGGGAGTTATGTTCTATTTTTAGGCTGAAAGCCACTTGTATATTGTGTCCTTGTTTTGACCTACCCATTTTATGGGAAGTTTGAGTTGGAAAATAAACCTACAGAACTTTGATTCCTGCGTTGTCGTACTGCTTTTGGGTCCTCCGAACTCGCACCCTGACATCTAGGCATGTGAACATATAAAGAATGCTGGTCCCCATTTTTGCTGAATTTTCAGTAGTTTATTCAACTTTGTTACACCCTTAGTGTTCCCGGTTAAAAATGACCGCCATAGGAAATGAATGGGAAATGTTCATCCAGGAGATGGAAAATACACACACACACACACACACACACACACACACACACACACACACACACACACACACACACACACACACACACACACACACACACACACACACACACACACACACACACACACACGATGACACTGACCATGATACTGACATACTGACCATGATACTGAACAGCACTCTGCAACCTGATAGTACATAAAATCACTGGAGAGACTCCTGTTGACCACTGGTTGAAGAAAATTATGTTTCTTATAATATTCTGCTCTTAATATTTTAAGAGCAGTTTAAACAGGCCAGGGGGGGTCACAGCGAACACTGCAGGAGGGGTTAATGATTTTTCTTTTTTTGTCTAGTCTGTATGATAGCGTAATGGTAAATGTGGTAACTTAATACAATATAACTTATACAATTGGGGTGGTTGTATTTTACCACCACTGAAGCTTATGTGTTTGATTCTGATAATGTTTTGGTGACAGGCACTTCATTTGTGACCAAGTTTAACAGAGTCAGCTCAGAGTGATGCTGTGTGCTGTTCTAAGGTTAATGCTTGGTCATTCATATTCCATACGATGGCTCACTATGCGCCACAATGCTGTAAATCTGCTGTTTTTGGCGCGCGATGTACATAACGCCTGGTGAGGTAGGCTATTACAGTAAGATAAATATAAAAGGAAGAAATTACAAAAATATAGGAAGGAAAGTTTACTCTTTACCTTCGGGTGGATTATTTGTTTGCCTGTTCAGAATTTTACAGCCATTGTGAAATATCTATGAATGACATTTCCACAGCAATGAAGTTGCGGCTAAAACGGCCCCTGGGTCCTTTGTAATACTGTGGTGTGGAACCCTGCATAGCTTTCCTTGCCCCTCCGAGAACACTCAGAAGCCCATGCACACAAGTACAACATTCTAGACTTTTTCCATTTGATACCCTCATGAGTCCATCTTTACACTGTCAGAGTTAAATCAACACTCAGGATTTACCAGTGGTGCATTTACTTGAGTAACTACTGTACTTAAGTACATTTTTGGTGTATTTTTTATTATTTGTTTAGCAAGTACACAACTTTCACTGCGCTACATTTCAAATTTACAATACATTGCTCTTGACTCCATTACATTTCTGGGAAGGGACTCTTGAACCCCAAACGCAAAAATATATAAAGAATAAAACACTTGAAAATAGCGATCTGCATGTCATCCACTAGTACAGGGGTCTTCAACAGGGGGTCCGGGACCCCTAGGGGGTCCTCAGGGTTACTACAGGGGGTCCGCCAAATATTTGTGTGATAGGATGTTTTTTTTTACATGAACCACTTGAACCTTAGCATCCCTTTTCTGAGGAGAACTTTAGCCAAAAATAGCAGATCTACAAGCTCACAACGCCTCGCAGCGCGAGGCGTTGTGAGCTTGTAGATCTGCTATTTTTGGCAAAGAGTTATAGGTGTTGAGGGGAAAAAAGAGCAGAAGAAGTTTATCTGAAACACAATTTTATACAATATAGAGGGGGTCCCTGCTTCATCTCTCTCTCAGCTAGGGGGTCCTTGGCCTGAAAAGGTTGAAGACCCCTGCACAAGTATAATATTTCAGTACAGCAATGCATTGATATGAAAAAGAAAACTTTGTAATTTGTACTTTTGAATACTTGAGTATTTTCTTGAGTATATCGTCTCTGTCGGGTGGAAACCTCATATGTCCAAAACTGTTACTTTTTAGGATTCAAATATAGCAAAAGGAGCAGATCTACAAGCTTAAAGTGCGTTGCTTTGCGCCATGTTTCGAGCTTGCAGATCTGATACTTTTGATGCTTTTGTGTGACACTGTAGTATGATCAAGTAGGACGTTAATTCACGAAAAAACACAAACGTTTTTTTTTTTTAAATGAGATATGAGGATTCTGCCCGACAGCGATGTAATACTTTGTCCACCACTGTATTTTACAGTGTGGTGAAAAGCGAGCGCCAATGTTTTGCCTCCGGGAGTGTTTCCAGCGCTGCTACCCTAGCTACCCTGTTAATTGCCTTATCCTTGTCCCCAAGACTTGAGCAACGTTTGCAGAGAATCATTCATTTGGGTTTTATATGCACCCTGCAGCACCCCGTACCCTGCTGCTTTGTGTTGTAAAAATGAAAATGAGCTTTGTGTTTGGTAGCCTATAAATATAGTGCCCCTCTATTAAAGTAACCGTTCCAGTCACATGCGCAGTTAGTGACCTGTGATGTAATAAAACAATTACCCCCCACCAGAGAATGACTCATATATAGCAGTGGTTCTCAAACTTTTTAAATTTCAAGGACCCCCACCCAGTTTGGTATGCATTAGGTCATGAACCCCCGTTAACTCTGAGAGTGTAAAAATGAAACCAAATGGACCCATAAGGGTCCACTTGGTTCCATCTGTACACTTCCAATGGAACCGCCTCAAGGACCTCTGGGGGTCCCCGGACCCCACTTTGAGAAGTACTGATATATCAAGAATATAAGGCGAGTAGGGGGTCTGTGTCGTCATACAAGCATTGAAACATGGCTGCCGCAGAGCACTGGGTCCTCTTTGACCACAGACTGTAATTCCCTATAATGACAGCTACCATCCAACCGCACTTAACCACTCAACTATTTGATGAATAAACAATACTAAAATCACCGGCGAGTATTTCACATCAGAACTATTCAGAATAGGCCATGCCTCATTCATACAGGCCTTTAACACGCTCGTTCTGAAGAGAAATTGTGTCACTTTATCACAGTATATAATAATAATAAAAACATACATTTTGTTACTATTATAGGAGCAATGGTCGCCATTAATACAATGTCCAGGGAGCAGTTAGATAGTGTCTTGCTCAGGGACAATTTGACACGTAGACTAGGGTGCCAATCAGGGACCTTCTGTTTCCCAGACTACCCATTCAGCTGTAGCCATGTTCAATCAATAAGATGAGACAGTTAAAAAGGAAAACAACTCATTTGAACCCATCCATCCATCCATCCATTCATTTTCTACAGCTTATCTGAAGTCAGGTCACAGAGTTAACAGTTCCAACAGAGAATCCCAGACTTCCCTTTCCCACATTAATTGCTCATAACTGGGGATCCCAAGGTGTTCCATGGCCAGCGTGAAGACATGATACCCTCATTGTGGTCCTTGGTCTGCCCTGTGGCTTCCTTCCAGCTGGACGTGCTACAAAGACCTCCCTAGGGAGACACCTAGGACAGGGAGGCATCCGTAATAGATGGTCGAACCACATTAACTGGCTCCTTTGCACGTAAAGGAGCAGCGGCTCTACTCCGAGTCTCTCCCAGCCGACTGAGCTTCCTAATCCTATCCCTAAAGGAAATGCCAGCCACCTTCCTCTGAAAACTATTTTTGGCCGTTTGATCTTGTTCTTTGAACCCATGACGACATTATAATTGGGTGGGGGCCTACTGTACTATGTGGTATCTAGCCTTTTTCCCCATAGTGAATGATAATTAAGCCACCAGGATGTTAGTATAACAAGCTACAGTATTTAAAAAGAAAAACACTCCTCAAATATAATCAATCACATCAAAAAGACCATAGTGTCTTCCTCAGCAGGTAAATATTTGGATGACCCTGGTACAGAACAGCTTATTGAAATAATGTAACTATATATGAGGACATAGGGAAGCAACTAGATTTAGTTTCTGCAGGGCCGTGGAAATAATAAGGGCCGCCAACATTCACCTACAAGGCCCTTTCCATTCCCATTTCATTATCATCATCATTATTATTATTATTACAGTAGTTAATTATAGATTTTACCCCAGTGATGGAGTGAGGGACTATTTAAAAAGAGCATTTATAATCCAAACTGTTTACTACTTCTGCCAATTTGTGGTCCAATTCCTACAAGTATGTTTGCTGTTTTTGGCATCGCGCAATCTGTGCATAATTCTGTTCCACTGGGTCATATTTGTTTTGTCTAAAGCTTGATTTATACTTCGTTGTACGGCTGTGTGCCTGTGTCAGGCGCCGAAAACAGCCCGATCTACAAGCTCACATTATTTTATGACCACCTCTGTACGACGAATCCTACTATAATTCTAGTAACCTCTGTGCGTGCGTTTGTAGTGGTGGTGGTGAAGACACCCGGTTCTCCCCACTGGCTGGACCAATTGCTCTGATTTTGCACACAGCCATTGACCATTACCATCTGAACACAACTGTGAAGCCCGTTTTTCAATTTAATCAAATCTCAGCTTCTTATTAGCGTTTTTGTGTCAAAGAATGTCGTCCCATAGCTGCGCCTGCCCAGCTATGGGACAAACTGCCTCCCGGGTTGCCAGATCATGTGCGTATATCCCCCCACGGCTGCGCCGACCGGGTATGGTCTAGTTATAAATAATAAGGCTTAACACTGCAGCAGAAGCCAGGAGGAGACTCGTAGCCTCATGACAACTTGGCATAACGGTTATAAACAACAGGAAGAGAACTGGCATGCCTCTCTTCCCATTACTCATTACAAGGAATCATTAGGCTATGAACACAAACACACCTGTCCACAATGACAACAAGTGACAAGATAATGACTCCAAAAGTGTTGTCAACGTCAAGTATTTGTGGAAAGTCCTATTAAAAAGGGAAACCAGACATTAGATCTTCATTGCATACAGCCAAAATGAAAACTACCTGCTGAAAATATCCTCTGGGTGTACAGTGTTCACTGCAGGGCCTACAGTGTATCATTTTGTTAATAGATCTGCTATTTTGACTATTTATTATTATTATCATTATCTGGATTTTTTTGAAAATGTCACAACCCTATGTTTGGGTAACCTGGTAAAGGTATACCACCCCGGTCACGGAAATCGCATTTAATTTGATTTCAGCAAAATGCGATTTCCGTGACCGGGGGTGTGGTTTACCAGGCTAATGTTTGGGCCCTATTGAGTCCATTTGGTTCCATTTGTGCACTCTCAGAGTTTACCACTTTAAGCCCCATATGGTTGAGCGGAGTCCCTCAGGGCTCTGTACTATATTCTGATAGTAATCATAGCTACAGAGCGTTTGCTCGGTCACAGGGTCTCTCCGGCTCTTTAGTAAACAGAATATAGTAAATTTTCAGGTAGGTGATAAAATTTAAGCCAATCAGGAGAGAGCACTGAAAATATATTTTCTGTTTAATAAAGAGCTGGAGAGACATGGGAGACTCCTTTTACTGAACAAACACTCTAGAGCAATGAGTACTATCAGAATATAGAGCTATTTAACACTTATTTTATCCAAAGTAAATCACTTACCCTACCTTTAAGTGGTTAAATGAACTTTGCTGTGTAGGCTTCAGTAAATGGGAGTGGTTCTTAAGTGATGAATTACGTGTTACCAGAGGTTTTGTGGTATACGTCCTTAGTTTGAAATTGTATTTTCTTCTCAGTGCTGGAAGCCTCCAACCCAGCACCATAACCCTGAGCCCTGGACAGCACACTCATTACAATCACTTAATGGAGATAGAAGAGAGGCCGTAAATACACTTTGTAGTTCAAAGCAAAATCATGTGTCATAGTGAGGTGAATCCACAAAATATCAACCAAATATATTATGTTCAAAATAACATCACTAACTGTAATAACACATCTCAAAATATTATTTACAGAATCAGTATAAACTAGAAAAAGTGCTCCTCGGAGCACAGGTCTCCGCCAGGTCAGGTACGTTATTGTGGCCTCCTGGTGGCGCTATAATAAAAACATCACGTGGATGCACCTGGGACGTATCATCAGTGTTGTAGCCTGGGGTCGGCGGGTGTTTCGGGTCTCGCAACATACAACCTCAGTTGATCAAGCCCGGACTTACGTCCCAGTAGCTACCCACGGTCAGTCCTCTTAGGGAAAGACAGGGCCCCTCAGTCCGCTTCTCCGGAACTACTCTGCTGGGACCGGGGGAGGCCTCCTGTCCGGGCCCCTCCTTCGTCTCACCAGGTCCAGGACCTGAGCGTGATCATTAACCTGGTAACAATTATGACATTTCCGTGTGACTTCACTTTGAATAGAGATAGGACAAAATGTAAAAACCCATGTACGAATGAATATTACACACTCATCCTCGCATGTACATGCACACACGTACACGTACACGTGCACAAACACATACACATACACATACACATACACACACACACACACACACACACACACACACACACACACACACACACACACACACACACACACACACACACACACACACACACACACACACACACACACACACACACACACACACACACCCATGCCCTATTGTTGGTCATGCAGCAGCCATTTAATTTAACCACCCGACCAGCCCTAAACCCTAAGTTGACCGGGGTCTCCCTCCTCCTCTATTAAACAGTAAGTACTCTTCCTTTTTTCCCTCTACTCCAAATCTCTTCACTGAAAATAGCCTGTCTACATGCTAGGGACGGCTAGGGTTCATGTGGTACGGTCCAAAATGGAGGGGTTCTGTACTGTACATGAGAAAAGTCCTACCCAGGTGCCAGCAGTCGTAACATTGACTGATTGTCCTTGTAACTGTGGTTTCCCTTCTCTTTATTTTCTCCTTATTCAGCGAGTGCAAAGAAAGGCTCCTTTCATGGCAAAGCTGAAAGAGCCTCGCAAGAGGAAGTGGAAATCTGTGTTTAAACAGTTCTCAGCCAAAACAAAACAAGCCGCCAAAAGGAATCTCGTTTCATTTATATGAGCAGGAAATTGACCCACTGCTGCAAGAGGGCGCGGGTACGAGAAGAACACCATGTGCATTGGAGAACAGAATTCTAATGGTTTTGTGGGAATATAGCTACAGTAGCAGACCCGCTTCCATTAAATAGAGCAGTGGTTTCGAAGGTGGGAGAAGAGGGAGCCCTTGCCACGGCACTGAGGGTGCACTGTGGCGCGGACCGGGCCTGCTTTGCATGACAATGCAGCCCCCGAAAGATGAGCACCAGCCCGGGTCGCGGGTGATGCTGTCATCGTCCCCCTCGTACTGGGGTCTAGCTGAGAAGGGATCAGATATGGGCCAAAATGGAGAGGAACTCCCCATGCAGCCTAATGTAGGCTTTGACACGGACACAAAGAGAGGTTTTCATATGGTAAACACGGCCCCATGTCATTTTGTCCCGACATGATAGGCACTCGGGCAAGCCTGTTTAGAGAGGAGGTGGCCATTGTTCTGTGCCTCTCAGCGGAGGATGGAGCCAGGTGAACAAAATAGTGACAGAAAGAGGACAGAGGTCCATCTAAACGAGGTCCAGCCCCAGAGAATACCCTACCAGTCACTGCACTCCTTCATGAATAGACAGGACCTGCTCTCAGTTTCATGACCTTCTTTTGTTCACGGACAGTGGGCTGTGAGGCCTTTGATTGTACCAATGTACCACCAATATGGGAATACACTCCACAGGGCAGTCTTACATCAGTGTTTTGTACACTCTCTGAGTTACAGATCTGTAAGGGTCCATTTGGTTCCTACTCTGTCATTTAGCTGGGGACCCCCTGGGCCCCTGGAACCCACCTCAAGGACCCCTCGGGGTACCCAGACCCCACTTTGAGAACCACAGTCATACATCATCGCTGTCAGGTGGAAACCTTGTCCAAAACCATTACTTTTCAACAAATGGAAAAAACTACCTGTGTCCAAATGGATTCAATGTAGTTATTATTTGGTCAGCTCTTGTTGATACTTTTCATTGGCTACATTTTTATAAAGACCCACATACAGACTTAAACCACTTGCAACCTTTGGGCACGTAAGTTTAGGTGAAAATGTACAAACTTTTTCACCATGTTGTTAACATACAAAAAAAAACAAGGGCCAAGGACCAATTACCTCCACGATTATATCTCCACGCTGGCCTTGGAACGCCTCAGGATTCCGTACTATGAAGTAGCTAATCTGACCTGAGAAAGGGAGCGATTGAAGATGGATGGAAAAAACATTACATGAAATATGGAGGTCCAAAGTTTTTTTTTGCCCGACAGTGACAATATATTCTCCTTATAAACGGTTGAATGCAGTCCGAAAATATGTATTTATCAAATGTATCAAATACCTAGCCTTATTTGCCCTGTGATAACTAAATTATAATAACAATAACTGTTATCAGTAGCTGTACTGGAGCTGAACAATCAGTGCAAGTGCCACCAACTTTAACTTTACATGACAAGTACAGGTGTAAAAAAGTAGGAATCATTTTTCCTACAAGCATCACAAGTTGAAACATCACTGTGAGCGGGGAGTGACCTCGTTGCAGAAATAACAAACATGGACAGAAATTGCTAATCAAACATGTTTGCAAATAATTTGCACATACATGAAATTTGTCCTCTCCATTAATCCCATTAGGAGAAGTGAAGAAGTGCCAATAATACCGTGCCCGGCGGGCAATTAGGGGTTAAGTGTCTTGCTCAGGGGCAATTTGACACAATAGACTGGGCGAGCTGGGGTGCGAACCGGGGACCTTCTCATTCCCAAATGGCATCTCCACCCCAAGTCAATGACGAGATAATTTAGGAATATACATTTCTTATCAACAATGCAACTATTGAAAATATCTAGCCAAAATATGGAGTTACATAATGGCAAGGTAACTAACTACACAACCCAAAAACCTACCAAATCTACCAAAGTGAAATTTAGCTTGAATTGGGTAAAAGTCGCTCAGTGGTTAATGGCAGATGTAAAATCTTAACAAAAAAAATATAATGTGCGGATAGGAAACCTAATACCATAAGCTAAATGTTGTCTTTAATTTGGGGTGTCTGGTAATGCATTTCAGCCTGAGTATGTGTTGGCGTTTTAAGCACCCTCTGGTGGACAAATATGCACAGTGACATACATACCTGTACATATGCACAAGCCTCTGTCATCACTATTGTAATCCTCCCACTCCCAGTGGGACGATTACAACAGATTTGCATCACTTAATATATAATATATAATATATATATATTATATATATAATAATATTTAGATGAATGCATGATGCCAGGTATAAATGGGACCAAAGAAACCAAGCATTGTAACTAATCAAGTTCACCACTGTCATCGTTATAGTTGTGGTGTAAACTCCTTTATAATCACTATTTTATCCATATGGATCTTAGCATCCCTATTCTAGGCATGTTAAAGGTGAAGGCGAAAATAGCCAATCAACAAGCTTTTAAAGAGACATGTATAGAGGGACTACTCTAACTCTACTACTAATGCATTCATTGCAATGATCTGATTTGGTAGCCTATTTATTTGTTACAGTTATAATAGTTATAATATTTTTGTTTTTGTTGTTGTTGTTGTTGTTGTTGTTGTTGTTGTTGTTGTTGGTGGTGGTGGTGTTGGTGGTGGTGGTGGTGGTGGTGGTGGGGGTGGTGGTGGTGTTGTTGTTGTTGTTGTTGTTGTTGTTGTTGTTGTTGTTGTTGTTGTTGTTGTTGTAGTTATTGCTATTGCTATACAACTTTGTGTCTCCCACCTCCCACCCCCTCTCTCTTTCTCTCTCACATAATCTCTATATGCCCCCCCCCCCTCCTCTAAATTTGGCACTGGAATAGAATAGAATAGAAGTTCAAATATATAGCATTATATTTATAAATGTGAAATGTGTATATTCTACTGAGGCTCTATCACAGCAGGTGATTAAATAAAGGCTAAGCTCTCTCCAAATGTTTGACCTTTTTGTCCCACTCAATTTATAGTAATACAAATGATGTGCTCAAGATAGGCTGAAAGTCCATTTATTTATTATTGCACTATTTTGTTGACAATTTTGTTTTATAGCCTAAACAAAAGAAGAATGTAGTTGTTGTATTCTTTATAAATGTGCAGATAGACAAGTAAATTGTGTTCAAGTTTCCACGTGAGAAATCACTTTATCTTTACCCCACGTGACTCAATTTGGCCACTGACCTTTTTAGCCCTTTTTCCATAGCCCTTTGCAATTCTCATCACATTGAAATGAAACATGTGTTTGTTTTATTCCTGTGTCATTTCCCTTGCATAGAGGACAACCTAAGTCGTCTAGGCTATAAAACGGATCCTCTTACCCAATGAATGCACTGTAGTCTAATGCTTCAAATATTTTGAGGATTGGCTACTGTGCTAAACCTTAAACTGGTCAATATAGTCATACTAACATACTACTTTTCCAGATGCTCATGATGGCCCAACCTAAAACTAGCTTATTCCAAGGCAGTCATTCAGAGGAAAGAGGAAAGACTCACTGGCATAATTTAATACACAGCCTTAGGCTACCCATTACAATATTAACTTGAGGCACTTGTGAATCTCATCAATAATTAAAATGTTGTCATTTTTCACAAATTGAAAGTAATGAAGTTCATTCATAATATTTATGTTTGTAAGTTTGGGTCCCAAGAGATCCCTTCCTAGAAATAGTGGAGTCAAGTAGGCCTACAATATTTGTATTTGAAATGTGACGGAGTGAAAGTCATGTGCAAAAAGAAAAAGTAACAGTACTAGTAAATATACTTCCAGTGGTGTAAATAAGTAAGTAGTACATTTAACTCAAGTACTGTAAGTACTTTTTTTTTTTTTACTTTACTGGAGTATTTCCAATTTTCAGTACTTTTACTTCTAGTCCACTACATCTCAGAGGCAAATATTGTAGCCTACTTTTACTCCACTAAAATGATTTGAAAACTTGAGTTACTAGAACTCTGTAGATTTAGATTTGTATTAGGCCTACTAAACACACATTAACCACTTAAGCTCTATAGCCTATATATTTAGGATATTTGAAAATAGCGTTGTGAGTACTTTTACTTTTGGTACTCTAAGTACATTTGGATGCCAATACCTTCGTACTTTTACTCGAGTAAATGTTGAATTCCGGACTTTTACTTGTAATGGAGTATTTCTACATTGCGGTATTGATACTTTTACTAAAGTAAAATATCTACTTACGTACTTTCTCCACCACTGGTTGGTAGTTGGTACTAAAGTAAATATACTTCGTAACTGTCCACCACTGGTTGTACTGTACAGCAGTGATTCTCAGACTTTTTCATGTCAAGGACCCCCAAATTGACACCTATTAGCCCGCGGACCCCCATTTGAAAAGAATATGCCATATGACCCACATATGAGAAGATTTTTATGGCTCCAGCAGTGATTTTCAACCATTTTAATTCCAAGGACCCCCAGTTTGACATGAATTATGCCACGGACCCCCCATTTAATGGCATTTCTATCTCTGGGACCCCAATTTATATTGTAAAATCAATGTTAATTTAACTCTGAGAGTGTACAAATGGAACCAAATAACTCTCAGAGTTACAGACCCACAAGGGTCCATTTGGTTCCTAACTATTCATCATTTAGCTGGGGACCCCCTGGAACTCCCTCAAGGACCCCTGGGGGTCCCCGGAACCCACTTTGAGAACCAATGCTGTACAGTATGTGGAGGCGGGGTGAAGCCATGTGGTCCGCCCCCGCAGATGAAGCAGCAGAGAGCGGACAGCAGCGGTCCAGTGAGTCCGCAGCGTTCTAGTGTCACCTCCACACACACATACACATACACACGCACACAAACACACACACATGACATGACGGGAATGACGGGAGGTCGAGCGACATATGAGCCAATATCCACTCGATCTGCGCGCTGCTGCTGCTTGCTGCTGAGCCAAAGTATGGAGAACAACGATCTACTGTAGGCTGCTGTACCCCCCGATCACTGCGGGAATAACTTCACTGCTTCCTATGAATTGGGGGATTATTATTGGACAGCGCGACCACGAGTAGGCTCTGCCTAATATGCCTTGTTTATTTAGTGATCGGCTGCGTGCTTTGTCGTTGTTTATTTAATATAACTCGGTCGCCCCGGTGGTATGAAAGGATATCACGGTCATGAAGCATGTGTGTGTTGTTTCTGTTCCTCCTGGCGCTGCTGGACTCTGCGCAACATTGGTATTACGCATGTTGATCCTTGAGACGTGTTCAGACAGTGAAGAGGAAACGTATTACATACTGGGCGATAATGGGCTAAACACTTACAACTTGTTTTATGTGTTGTAAAAAAAAGTGTGTTTCAACGTTGACCTCCATGGAGTGTTTACTTACGAGGATTGTCATTGTGTTGTGGTGGTGGTGGTGCCAACATTTGACCGCTGGCTTCAGCCTGGAGATGGGAGTCTATGACATAGAGAGGAGCAGAGCGGCTAAGTGTGAACTCATAACCATCCCTATGTGCCAGGGCATCGGCTACAACATGACTCGAATGCCCAACTTCATGAAGTACGAGAGCCAAGCCGAGGCCAGCGTCAAACTGAACGAATTCGCCCCCCTGGTGGAGTACGGCTGTGACGCGCACCTGCGCTTCTTCCTGTGCTCCCTCTACGTTCCCATGTGCACGGACAAAGTGTCCGCCACCATCCCCGCCTGCCGGCCCATGTGCGAGCAGGCCAGGCAGCGGTGCTCGCCCATCATGGAACACTTCAGCTTCAGCTGGCCCGACTCGCTGGACTGCTCCAAGCTGCCCATCAAGAACGACCCCAACTCCCTGTGCATCGAGGCGCCAGACAACGACACGCGCCCGGAGGCCAGGAGGGGCGAGGGGATGCTCCCGGTTCCCCCCAGACCCAGACAGCCCGGAGCGGACGGCCCCAGGCACGCGGGGGGACCCGCCGACCCGGGCCCGGCCCTGTGCGAGAACCCGGAGAAGTTCCAGTACGTGGAGAAGAGCCGATCGTGCGCGCCCCGCTGCTCGGCCGCCGTGGACGTGCTGTGGTCGCGCCGGGACAAGGACTTCGCCTTCATCTGGATGGCGGTGTGGTCCACGCTGTGCTTCTTCTCCACCACCTTCACCGTCCTCACCTTCCTCCTGGACCCGCAGCGCTTCCAGTACCCGGAGAGGCCCATCATCTTCCTCAGCATGTGCTACAACGTCTACTCGGTGGCCTTCGTCATCCGCCTGGTGGCCGGCGCGGAGAACGTGGCCTGCGACCGCGAGAACGGAGAGCTGTACGTGATCCAGGAGGGCCTGGAGTCCACGGGCTGCACCATCGTCTTCCTGATCCTCTACTACTTCGGCATGGCGTCCTCCATCTGGTGGGTGGTCCTGACGCTCACCTGGTTCCTGGCGGCCGGCAAGAAGTGGGGCCACGAGGCCATCGAGGCACACAGCAGCTACTTCCACATGACGGCCTGGGGTATCCCGGCCGTCAAGACCATCATCATCCTCACCATGAGGAAGGTAACCCCCCCCCCCCCTTCTTGCCACCTTCCTTCTCTCTCTCGATAGGATGCTGGCGACTGACCAAGATATGGCTACCATGCAGACCAGGGTTCATCAATATGTCCGTACACGGACAAATGTGTCCGTGGCAAACACTGGGCCTCGTCCGTGGCAAATTTTTGATTTTCTTTTTTACACACCATTATAATGTTCTTATTTTGATCATCAAATCATACCAATCAGATCATACCAATCAATGGACCCATTTGTACACTCTCAGAGTTACAGACCTGTTATGGTCATTCAGGGCTAGCTCTTTATGTGTTTCTGGTAATATTATTGTCCACTCATTTTGTATGTCTGTGGCAAAAAAAATATTTTGACCAAAATGTCCACCACAAGCCAGCATGGCGATGACCCCTGATGCAGACATGTCTTGGTCACTCGTTCTCATGGTTTTTGTTTCTTAGATTAGTTTTTCTCGACCACAAAAGTAAGAATGTGATTTAGGTGCTCAAACGTTTTAATTTCAAGGAACCCCCGTAACTCTGAGAGTGTACAAAAGGTCCATTTGTTTCCCTTTGTACACAATTCAGAGTTACAGACCTGTAAGGGTCCATTTGGACCCCCTCAAGGAACCCTGAGGGTCCCTGATCTCCACTTTGAGAAGCCCTGATTAAAACAGATGCTAGGTTCATTGTTTACCTGGCATCCTATAGTTTCAATGTACAGAAACATTGTTTACTTTAGACAGATGATTGTTTACCTGGTATCCAGGTTTCTTGAGGAACTACACTGTCCCCTCCACATTCTATTTACTGTGATTATTCACCTTGCTTATTGTAAGTCGCTCTGGATAAGAGCGTCCGCCAAATGCCTAACTTGTACATTGTCTTTGTAAGGTGGCGGGCAGTGAGCTAACAGGGCTGTGCTACGTGGGCAGCATGGACACGGACGCGCTGACGGGGTTCGTTCTCATCCCCCTGTCCTGCTACCTGGTGGTCGGAACCTCCTTCATCCTCATGGGCTTCGTGGCGCTCTTCCACATCCGCAAGGTGACCAGGGCTGCATCTATCCATTGTTTCATTGTCCATTACATTTTCGATTACAAAAATCGATTAATAATAATAATTGAGAATTATGTTTTTCTTTCTTTTTTCTTTCTTTTTCATGTATCGAATTGAATCAATGCGAAGGAATTGAATTTGATTATTTTATAATTGACTAAATCAATTAGTCTGATTAACCACTTAAGCCCTAATTTATGCTTTAAGCTACATCAGTGTCGGCCAAAAATAGCAGCTGTACAAGCTCAAAAAATGGCGCATTACGATACCCTAACCCTAGTGTGTACATCTAATATTTTTGCAAAAAAAAAACCTAAAAAGGCAAAAAGAAAATTACCCTCCAAATCGATTATTTGTATTAAAATAAAATATCGCAAATGTTTTATAACCGATTAAATCGATTGGTTTGATTAACCGCTGCACCCCTACAGGTGATGAAGACCGGCGGCACCAACACGGAGAAGCTGGAGAAGCTCATGGTGAAGATCGGCGTCTTCTCCCTCCTCTACACCATGCCCGCCGCCTGCGTCATCATCTGCTACATCTACGAGCAGCTCAACGCCGACCACTGGAAGCTCCGCGCGCTGCAGAGCAAGTGCACGTCGTTCCCCGGGCGCCGCAACGAGGACTGCTCCCTGGAGGCGTCGGTGCCCACCGTGGCGGTGTTCATGCTGAAGATCTTCATGTCGCTGGTGGTGGGCATCACCAGCGGCGTGTGGGTGTGGAGCTCCAAGACGCTGCAGACCTGGCAGGGCCTTTGCAACAGGAAGCTGGTGGTACGGAGGACTAGCGGGAAAGCGTGCGGCGGCGGCGGCGGCAGCTCTCACTGCCATTACAAGGCCCCCCCCGCGGTGGCGGCGACCGCAGCGCTTTCCAAAGCAGAGCCCTGTCCAGAGAGCCCTGCGCCGCGTGTGTGAAACGCAATCCTGTGACTCATTCATGAGTCTATGTATGGACTCACTGTCACAGGGACCAAACAGGATTTTTTTTTTACAGTGCTCCTCTGTAGGAGCCTTCCATCTGGAAATGGGTTTGTGTGTGTGTGTGTGTGTGTGTGTGTGTGTGTGTGTGTGTGTGTGTGTGTGTGTGTGTGTGTGTGTGTGTGTGTGTGTGTGTGTGTGTGTGTGTGTGTGTGTGTGTGTGTGCGTGCGTGCGTGCGTGCGTGCGTGCGCGCGTGCATGCATGCGTGTCCGGGGCTAATCTCCCAAACCGCTGGACTGATAAGCGCCACATTTCCTTTTTCTCTCACATATCTTACATTTTATAATGGAAGTCGAAGGCAATCGGATCGGGCTGAAACAACGCCCAAATATGGAGGCAAGGAGGCATACGTCATAGTTGACATCATAGACTGACCACATGAAGTCATTAGACAATATCTTGTTACTATATGTGACAGATGAGCACTATGACAGTGACTCTCAACCTTTTCAATTTGAAGGACCCCCCCAGTTTGATATGCATTAGCCAGTGGTTCTCAAACATTTTAATTTCAAGGACCCCCATAACTCTCAGAGTTACAGACCTGTAAGGGTCCATTTCGAACCCCCTGAGGGTCCCTGGACCCCACTTCGAGAACCACTGCATTAGACCACGGACCCCCATTTTGATACCCGTCAACATTGCTATGTCTGAATACTCAATATGACATACAGTTCTATTGGACATGGATGATACTTTATATTATACAGGCTGAACATTTCAAACGGTGCCTTTTGTCTAGTACCACAGGGCGCTAGAGTAGATGTTCATTTCATTTGTTGAACCCTCCCACAATACACAACATACAGACAGACAGTGTCAGAGGTGATTCATGACTGATGATGATGAATGTGAACACATTGAGCTGAAATGAAGAAGAGACCTTACAGTATATGGATGGATGGATGGTGTCTCAGGGTTATTTCCAGGTCCTTTTTATTTATTGTTTTGAAATACTTTTGACTGAATTATATATTATATAAACTGTACATTTTGTTTCTTTTCAGTAACAGTAAAACACAAACCTATTGCTATGTTAGTTTTATCCGTATTGCAGTCAGAAATGCTTTAAATAAAATAACACACTAGTTTGATCCTGGGAGTCTTAAGAAGAAAACAAAGAAAAAACATTCACGCATTTCCATGTCACTGCACAGTTATAGGAGTTAGGTTGTCTTGTGTTCCGTTTTTGAGACATACTGGACAAAACATGCTTGAAAATTACTATCACAAAATAAATCGCAAAAGTTTCACAATGTCGATTACTGACCAAACTCCACACTTTTAATTCTACATAACAGGCCTAACGTTTCAGTATAGAATACATGTTTTACCTTCATGAACAGATGTGCAAAGGTTTGCTAAACAGCCATCATAATAGTTAGTAGTCTACTAACATACTTTTGTGAAACCAGAAAGAGCAAAAAAGCATCCATAAAAAGCCCAGGATGATTCCTTATAATTTGTCTGCTTTGTGACAATGTTTACTTATTGGGGGGGGGAAGAGGCCTTTATAGTGTGCAAAAGAGTGTGTATGTACGATGTAGCTATCATATCAATTTTCTATACCTGTCACAATTCTTCACTGAGTCGTGCACCATTTTGTATTTTAGTTTTTTATAATTTAACCACATGAACTCTAGCATCCTTATTCTGGGCAAGTCATAACCATTCTGCTAAAATAGGCAAAATCTTGGCAAAGATAACATCTTGCAAGCTTGTAGAGCGACTATTTTCAGTATTTGAAGTATATACAGTATGTAAGGTTTAAGTGGTTAAATTTGGTTAGAACTAAATGATTAATAGTGAATAACATCATACAGTACACTGCTGGGATGAAAACAATTATTGTGTAATAGATTGGATTGTTGTGAAATACATTTTTGTATATTGTCTAAACATATATAAATGAGTTATGAGTTTTGAATACATTGCTTGAGCTAAAGTGCCTTTGAAGTTTATATTTTGGTGTTGATGGCAATAAACGTAAGCATATTTTCACTTGTGCCATACTGCCATTAAACCACACAGACATTAATGTGTGTGCTAATGTCTTATGTAGTAGCCGTATATTTGACTGAAATACAACATACTGTAAGAACCCATAAAGATCAATTTGTCTGATACCCACGCAGTTTTATGCATACATTTTATAAATTTGTATGCATAAATTGAGGCACTTGTGGCTTACAATGTGTGTGTACCTTGCAAAGACCTTGTTATGTTTCATCTCTTACTCCACACCAATAATGCAAAAATACCATACGATAATCTTGCAATAAATGTTTGTAAATCACGGGAAGTGAAGTGACACGTATTTTGTACAGTAATAAGTTAAATTCATGGTCAGTGTGTGTTGGCACACAGTTAAAGGGCACGGAAAAAAATATATTTAAAAAGAAATGTATATCCAAAAATGTATTAAGGTTTACACCCACAAAAAAATTACAACTTTTCAGAAATCTTCAGAAATCTTCAAAGATTTTCCAATTCTTGAAAAATGTAATTAAAAAATAGCTGAGCTACAAGGTCACGTCTTGCGATGTGACACATTACTAGCTTGTAGATCTGCTATTTTTGCTATTTGTCGCAGTAAAATGAACACAGAGGATTTTGCTGTGCTGTTGGAGCACATTTCATATTGGTTATGCTCCATATGAAATTAACAGGCAAAGCCCCACGCTGTTGACTTTATGCTCCTTTTAATGTCAATGTTTCTCCGTATTGCATCACTGCACCATCACCTTTTTGGAATTTCAAAAGCTCAGCTGCACAACCCAAACAAAAAGCTATTTATTCAACACAGTTCTGCTTCATTCTGGTAAGTCGGTGTTGAGTGTTTTCCTAACGTGTGTCGTCACTTGAGGTGGAAAATCATCACAGCCTCCTTCAGGGTTGAAAGAAGTACTCGGAACTCTAGCGCCCTATTCCGGGGGGAACATTTGCCAAAGACAGCAGATCTGCAAGCTCACAGCACGTGGCAACGCAACGCGTTGTGAGCTTGTAGATGTAGATCGGCTATTGTTGGTGGAGAGATTTGGTGTAGGGGGGGAAAAGGACGGGGCCTAGACTGGTACAGAGCCCTGGGGGGGAGGGGGGGGGTGTAAGGTATGTATAGGGTTTAGTGGCCTAAGTAAATAGTACAATGTAAAAGAAAAACTCCTTTACAAGTTAGAAATGACTGTACTGCATTAAGTGCAATTTCAAAAGTATTTGCATCAAAATATACTTACAAGTAACAAAAGTAAGAGTACTCATTGTGCTCATTTCACAATGCTATTGTTGTATTATAATTAGTAATGCAGCTGGTAAAGGTGAGACTGATTTGTATAACGTAATGTGCTGCTGGGTTAGATCATGGGTTACACATCATCATTTATGAGTTTATGGAAGGAAGTTTTGAATTAATATAATAATCTAAATCTGTAATGTTGTCTACTGTGACTAGTAACTAAAGCTCCACTACAAAATAATTGTGGTAAGAAAGTACACTACATTCCACCACCTGGTTTTCAGGAAGCTACACTGGATTATCTTTCCATTGAAAAGACCATCCGTTCTGAGTATAAAACCCAGAAAGGAATGGCAGCATCCCGTAGGTTCACCGGTGAGTCATGAACGCCACCAAAAGAACATTTTTTACTTGTGTAAAGCTCAACAGTGCAACAGTCAGCCAGCATGGCAGGAGGAGTTGCTTTCAAATAGTTTGCAAGTAATCCAATACAACCTTTGGGGTTTACTGCATATCAATAAAAGCTAAAGTTAGATATTTCCAACAGAGGTTGCTACTGTATTTCGCTTCTGTATCCATTCACATTGCGCCTAATGCAGACTTTTGTTTCACATTTGACGGAAATAGTAGAAATTGTCATAAAGCAGAATGTTGTAGCTATAAGTGCTCTTTACATTTCACTGGTGTAGTTTTTAACCACTTTCAACCTGGCGTTCCTATTTCAGACATGTACGTCATTATTCGGCGAAACATGTTCAAACACTGCGAAAACAGCAGATCTAATGGCTTGCAATGTGACGCGACATAGATCGGCTATTTTTGCCGATGTATGTAAAGATCTTAAGTCCAAAATCTGAGTACCTCTTCCACCACTGAGTTTGACCATGCACAACATGTACACGAACGGCTGTTGGAAAGACGGTGCTCATGGTTTGGCTCCCCGAAGCTTTAACAGTTTGTTTTGGAAGTCACATGCTGGCGTGCTAACCACATACACATGTCACAATAAAGTTTAATTAAAGCAAACCCACTCTAAACTTTTTACAACGGCGACACACTGTACAGCTGCAGTGCGTTCTCAGACACAGCTCTGTTTTGACTTTATACGACTCCTGGAAAGAAGCCCTGTAATGATAAGATACTGATGCAAGAGTTCACACACTATTAAAAGTGCCTGTAAGTGATTAGTTTTTTTAAATGAGTGTTTTTAAATAGCTCTACATATTCCCATAGTAACCATTGCTATAAAGTTTTTGTTCAGTAACACGGGTCAGCTGTCTCTCCAGCTCTTTCGTAAACAACATTTTCAGGTGGGACATCAAATTGCACCCAAACATATATCATGTATCTGCTGTTTGTTTGAATAAAACCTTGGAGCATAAAAGTGAGTTGCGAGCCCTACCTTTGTTTCATCTTAACATCTGACCACTGAACATGGCAGCCGAATGACTGCTGTGTTAAGTGGTCAGATGGGTGTGCCACATGCATTTTCAGAGCATGTTTATTTTAATTATCAATTTTATTTTAATTATCAATCAATTTAGTTTCGATAGATTATTTTTTCATATATGGGGCGGCAGTGGCTCAGGAGGTAGAGTGGCCACTCCCGGAGTTGGTGCCGGAGTGTCCTTGAGCAAGACACTGAACCCCTAATTACACCCGATGAGCAGGTTGGTGCCTTGCATGGTTTTCTCTGCTGTCGGTGTGTGAATGTGTGTGTGCATGTGCATGTGAATGGGTGAATGTAATGCACATTGTAAATCGCCTTGGATAAAGGCGCTGTATAACCAGTGTGCCCCGGCACACAGGTTGGGAACCACTGGCTTCAGTGGTCAAACTTAAATGTCACTCGAATAACACATGTTCAATGCTTGATAACAGACAGCCAATATAAATGAATCACCTGCCATCTGAATTCTGAAACAACTGGCAGGGACGACATGTGACGCTGAGTCACAGTCTGTGAATGAATGGATGTACAGACATCAGCTAAATCTGCAGTTTCTGTATTAGTTGGAAATAAGGAACCCCAGCTGTATTCAATCTTAAGTGGGCCCTTTACAGAGAAACATTAAACACGGACAGATCTAAACAACAAACCAAATATTGGTAAATGGTTACCACTTAACTCTATTAAAGGAAAACGGGTCAGTAACTCTGAAGAGGCTTGACAGGGCTGTCAGTGTTGTACATTTGGGATTGCTGACAGGAACATTTTTGTTTTGTTTTGATTTGATTTGTTTGGTTGGTTTTTTGATGTACTTTGTTTTTGTCTTTTGTAGTGTGGTTTTGTCTGGTTCTGTTGTGCATTTGACTGTGACTGTGTGAGTGACTATTGTCTTTGTGTGGTGTCTGTGTGTGTGTATTTGTGCATGCTTGCATGCGTGTTTTGTATACAGTATATATCTCAGCTACTATATTTGTAGTAGGGATAATGTTCCATTCCAGAGTTGTACCGCTGCCCTCATTGGCTGTGTGACACAACATGGACATGTCACAGGCTCAGCTAAGTCTTGACTTCAGAAAAATGTGACTCAGTTTAAATGTGATAGTATTAGTGCCCGGCCAGTGCCTGCCAACAAAATACATCATGGGATTTGAAGGAACACAGAGAAAGTCCAAATGGACAATATGGGTTGTGTAGTAAATATTGCTGTCAAATGCTTCTGCCTAAGTCATCGGAACATCGCTGAAAATGCACAGAAAATAAAATGGATCTCCCACCATTACTGTTACACCATTGCAGTCATGTAAATAAGGCTTACTGGAAAACCAAATGAGTTCAATCCAATCTATCTTGCAGTTTAGCAGAAATAAAAATAAAACAATTTTATTTTTATTTTTATATATTTTAGAATATATCTTTGTGAACGAAAATGGCAAACAGATGACAGCTTGCTTGAGTTACTCAAGCAAGTTACTCTGTAGCATTCGGATATTGTGTAAGAGTTGTCTGGCTTGACAAAGACTATGATAACCATCAGCCATGAACTGAAATACCCATCAACAGTGTGAGTGCTTTCCTTAAGACAGTTGTTCTCAAACAGGGGTCCTTAAGGGGGTTCCAGCTGGGGTCCCAAGCAAAATGAGGAACGGTTTAAACACTTAAACCCTGTTTTATACTTCAGCTATTTTAAAAAGTCCTTCAAAAATAGTGGAAGATTTGTAATAATTTTGAAAAAGTTTAACAGAAATGTCCTCTTAGTGGAGTCTGTGGAACAAAACCAGACGGGGGTCCGTGGCCAAATACATATCAATTTGGGGGTACTTATTTGAGAGACACTGCTTTAACCCATTAAAACCGGGAAATTGTCATTTTCGATTTTAGCGTTGGCTATTAAAAAATAGCTGATATAAAAGCTCACAACGCGTCATTTCGTGCCACGCTGCGAGCTTGTAAATCTGCTATTTTTGAACATTTTTGAAAAATCTACTGATTTAGAAGGCATTTGTAGAATCGGCCTCTGGTCTTTATGGGTTAAGAAAACGTGTCAATGCTTTCACACAGCTGAGCCTACAGCACCAGCCCAGAAGTTCAAAGCTTCTCTTTATAGCAACACTCTTACATTGCTTTCACACCACATGAAACCATACACTAACCTTCCTCCTCATAAACCTTCACTAGTGGTGTTCACTTATAATGTTTTATAATATTTGGAGAATGTCTTTTCTGTATTGTCGCTGTGGGGCAGAAGCTTACTGTAGTATCTATATATTTGACCTTTTCCTGTTTTTTTCTTTCTTCAGGAATTATATTTTATACTCATGGCAGATCTATAAAAAGCCAAGCTACAATAGCCTGTAGATCGGCAATTTGACCCATTTAAGTCTGTCTGTGAGTTTTATAAATATGAATAATAACCAAATAAAAGTATTAACAAGACCATGTGACTAAATAGTAACTACTATATTGGATCCATAGGATCACTGTTTTTTTTTTCTTCTTCTTCTTTTTCTTTTCCTGAAAAGTTAGGGTTTTGGACATACAGGTTTTCCTCCCAGCAGCGATGGTATGAGATGTAAATATGAGAGCTAACGTGTGTGCTGTGGGTCACAGTGTTGCTATGCCCTGCAAGCTGTCTGGGTTGTAATTGTATCAGAACAGTGAGGTGAAGGGTGCTCACGTTGCACCCTCCAGAGGGAAGGGGGGATCCTTGTTACATCCCCCCCAGATGGTTTCCCGTAGAGCCAGACCGATAAAACGGTTTGGCCGATATATCAGCCATTATTTCTTTGCGCCGTGTTGGGAGCTTGTTGATCGGCTATTTTTAAAAACTTTAATCAAATCAAGTTTACAAATTGATTTGAAAAGTCATTGACAATATATCAGTCAAAACATTGTTAATCGGTGGTCTAGGACAGTGGTTCTCAAAGCAAAATTAGTTAATATAGCATCATACATCATATAGCATCAATATAGCATCATACATCAGGCTATTTGAAAATAGAAGATCTACAAGCTCACAACGTGTCACAATGCGACACTCTCTTTTTTTAGGGGAATATTTTTTAACAACACAAATCTTGTATGGGGGTCCCTGGCCCAAAATATTTCCAGATGGGGGTCCACAGGCAAATACATTTGGGGGTCGTTGACATGAAAAAGTTAGAGTCTACTGGTCTATATAGGACTCTCCAAAATCGGGATCGGCATCAGACCCAACAATCTGGCATGCATGGGTCGGGTTCTGGTTTCCTTTCACTGGCTGCTTTTGATGTGTAAATGAGTGCATTGAGAAGGGCCATTGAAAAGCCTGTTGGTCCAGGGTGCCAACATGTGCTTCAGTTCCTCCATGAGCGTGGCAGCTACACATCCCACCTGCCCACAGGCTGCATTTCACTCTTATGGGTCCTTTTTTTTTTTACACTCGCAGACTCGCAGTGTTAAATTAAAGGTAGAGTAAGTTGAATGTTTTGGTTAAAACAAAAGGTTTTTTGTTAAAAAGTTAAAGCTCTATATTTTATAACAGGGGTCTCCTCGTTTCTCCGATCTTTAATAAACAGAAAACACATTTTAAGGTGGGTCGCCAAATTCTGCCAATCAGGAGAGTCATCTTTGTGTCATCGCTTCCCAGTTAATTTGTTTATCCTTTAATCCTGTATTGAAAGCACAGAGAGACAGTGGTTGGATTCTGTCCTATGGTCAATATGATGGTCTTCACCACAACACCATCAATGGCAATACACTTTGTGGCAAAAGTAATGGAAAAGTACTGAAGCAGTACAGGAAAAGTGCTGCATTCAACATTTTACTTGTTGCTAAAAGCATAAACATTTTGTTATCTAAATATACTTACAGTACTCATTATGACTCCTTTTCGCAATGATATTATATTGCAATTAATAATTAATTAATTTGTTCATCACATTAATGTTGCAGCTGGTAAAGGATGGGTTTAATTCTAATTACTTTATGTGCTGCTGGGTAGTTTGGGTAGTGAAAAAATGGAAATACTCAAGTAAAGTACAAGTGCCTAGAAATGTTGCCGGCCTGCTTGCTCAGGGGATAAATTGGATCTTGACTATCAGGTCCTGTATAAAATTCGTGTCAGATCCTGTGTCTAAGTGAGACATGACCTTTGACACGATCGAATTGTCTCAATAGAAGAGCAGGCAGACAAAATACAACCACCCCAATTGTATTAATAAGTACAAGATATATTGTATTAACATACTCTACTTATTTTATTCATTAAAAAAAAGGTTACATAGTGAGGCTTTAAGTAGAGTACTTGAGTAAATTTACTTTTACACCACTGACTTTCCACCACTGCAAAAGAAGAGACACGCCAATTAGCCACGTCAACATGATTTCACACTGTGATGAAATACTGTGGTCATCAGTCGTACCAGACAGCCTCCAGCTATCAAGCAATGGCGGTAAGGATAGCCACAGCGCAGTCACAAAATATTGCCATTGTTCAGGACGTATTGTGGTGATAGCGATCTCTGTTGAATGAATGCATTCCTGAAACATCTCCTTATTTACTTGAGACTAAACAAAAACAGACAGTATTACCAGACAATGGAATGCGAAGAATAGATACACCCACCATTTCATATTACTGTGCATGCAGTTGAATGACTGCGTTAGTGCTAATTACCAAGCTTATCAAGCTACAAGTCAAGGCAAAATCCTTGGGATTTTGAGACAACCACACATAATTACAAAAATTGGGCTATATATGTACTAGGGAAACAATGTTAAATCCCCGTAAATGCATTTCAAGGCTACTGAACAGCGCCACTGGAAACAAATCACCAAATGTGTGTTTGTGTGTGTGTGTGTGTGTGTGTGTGTGTGTGTGTGTGTGTGTGTGTGTGTGTGTGTGTGTGTGTGTGTGTGTGTGTGTGTGTGTGTGTGTGTGTGTGTGTGTGTGTGTGTGTGTGTGTGTGTGTGTGTGCAATCAGCCGCAGCTGTTGAGGTCATGGTGAGGTCGTGCTCAAACAGACACACAGACAAAGTCAAATGTAGAGCGGTTGGCACCGCTAAAAATATTCAAACATGCAAAAAGATATGAATGATGTTTTATTTACCATATCGGTACTTTGTGCGCACTCATTTCCCAATGTAGAGGCAAACTCTACCCTAAAAAATATACATATCAATAGTAAAAATAAAAATACATACATACATTAATTCCAACTTCCCTATTTTGGGTAGCATACAGTAGGCAAAATGTTCTTTTTTTTTTTCTAAGTAA
This sequence comes from Gymnoscopelus microlampas, assembly GCF_963454915.1. Lineage (NCBI taxonomy): Eukaryota > Metazoa > Chordata > Actinopteri > Myctophiformes > Myctophidae > Gymnoscopelus > Gymnoscopelus microlampas. The sequence continues at coordinate 45,928,363 of NC_139949.1, read as the reverse complement.
AATAAATATTTCAGCAATATTCAAAATAAAATACATTTATTTTTTAAATAAATGTTCACAAAACTAGAGGTTTGAGCTGCTAGGCGGCCCTCACATCTAAACTTCGGGCCGCTACATGGCCCTCACACCGACAGTACGTCGCACCACAGATCCAATTCGGGCCACTACGCAATCTTCCGACTCATGACGACACGTTTTTCTTTCTTTTTTGTCTGATGTCATGACTACACGTTTTTTTTGGGTCTGATGTCACAGTCAGCATGACACACGTCATATTTGGGTGTAGCTGCAGTGGGAACTCTATACTGTATATGGTTATGTCTGAGTCATAGTGAACTCTATATATGGTTAACGCTTATGGTTATGTCTTAGCCATAGTGACGGGGCGGTGGTCCGCCAGCCGGCCCACCCATGAGCCAATTTGAAAATAGGATGTTCAAACATTTTTCTAAAGATTTTCAGAAATCTTCTAAACAAAATTCCCAAACTTTCCAGAAATTTGGATTTTACTGTACCTAAAATAGTCAATCTACAATCTTGTAGATCGGCTATTTGAGCTCTTCCTGTAATAGGGCTTCAATGGCTAATTCATAACGTATTTTTGTAAGTTTTGTTAAAAAAAAAGGTTTGGGAGCCCCTGTGTGTGTTAGAGGATGTGGTTTCCTCTGCTCCACCTCAGCCTGGCTCAACAGGAATGCTGAGTTACTGAGAAAGAACAGGACAGGGGGAAAAGACAGCGTGTACCCACCAGGCCAGCACTATTCTGTGTTTTACTAGCTAAATTAGGCACACATGCCCCCCCGGCGACGTACGTTTCACCTCAGCGAAATCCCGCAAAAAGCTGCCATTGTTGCACTCCATGTTGTTCTTGTCCTGGTTCTGTGTTTATATTGCGTGTTTAGAGCCTAAACTTTATGGCCGTTGTTTGTATTAGCTGACTTGTTAAAATTCCACAGTCCTGAATCATCTGACCCAAAAGTATTACGGCAAAAGTATGAAGGAAAAAGCTGACAAAGTCAAGATTCAGCAAAACGGTCTGATTCTAACGCACAGGCTTGGAGACAAAGAAATTAGCTGACCACAAATCAGAGGTGTGTATAGTGTGACCTTTGACCTCTGAGGGTGTCGTGAGCGCGTGCACGTACCATGTATGCGTGTCACAATTATTACATAATCGCCTAATCGCAACTATTTGAGATCATCGCAAGCTCACAATCTTTTTTTCTCAAGTTCACGTGGTGTATCGTGCCACTTTGTGAGCCTGTAGGTCTGCTATTTTTGACAATGTTTGATACTTTAAAATAATTAATTGCATGGCCTGTTTTGGCCATAGTACAACATATGTTATCTGTCATATCTGCCCAGTGCAATTGTATCTATAAAACCTAAAAGTCAAACAGAAATGTAATTTTTATCAATATTTCTTTTTTGATAATCGATTAGTTCAAATAACTGTTGCACCCCTTAGGTAATCTATAGTTTTTTTAGCCCTGACAACAGAAAGTCTGTCCCTAACCACCCTAACCCTATAACCATGACTCTTTGGGCCAGGCAGCAGTGACAGCAGTATAGCGGAGGAGGTAGAGCGGCCACTTGGGGATCATAAGGTTAAATTCTCAGCTCCCCTGGGTTAGGCTCAAACCTTGAGCAAGACACTGAACCCCTAACTGCTCCCGATGAGAGGGTTGGTGCATTGCATGGATAAAGGTGCTATGTAAATGCACCATTCATAGCATATCTCTTAAAATAATGGCTCAAGTCATTAACATTTATTATTATTATTATTATTATTATTATTATTAATATTATTACCCTTATTATTATTGTTATTTATTATTATTATTATTATTATTATTATTATTATTATTAGAAAATGAAAATGTATTTTTTTAAGAATCTTTAAATAAATAAATACCAAGACATTATTTTAAGCACATGTATTATAAACCCAAGTTGATTTAATTGCACAAAGTATTAGCACTTTAGTCATTTGCACAGCGTATTTTGCACAGACATTATTTAATTGTTGAATATATTTGATTTGTTTCCTGTTTGGCTGAGATGGCCACTCAGCTAAAGAGTTCCACTTGGGGAGACAAAATTGTGGCAATCATGATGGGCAGGTGCAATGTAGGTAATAGGGCAATAGAGACTAGGTGCAATATGGTTAAAGTGCAATGTAAGTTGTTAAGGTTGGATTGAATGCCTAACAATTGTCTGTGTGTTTCAGCATGATTGGGCTGGACCATATCAGGATAGCTGGGGGGGGGGTTATGATGTATTGGTGTGATTGAAATGATGTTGTAGTGTGAAGAAGGAATTATTGTATAACTTGGGTAGTTAATGAGACATGTAATACATGTGTGTTTTAAGCTTATATTCATGTATTTACTGTATGTTTAGTTAGGTATTTATTATGTTTTAGAAACACCCGTGTCAATGGTGCAGTCTAATGGTTTAGTCCATGCTCATTAGCTCCAGCTGTGTATAAAATGCTGCTGCCATTTCACTAGAGGAGAGCTGAGGGTGAGAAGCTAGACCCCACCATGCCTGGGTGTTTCTCTACAGAACATGTCTTTGTCATGTTTTGTGACTAAATACACCTTCGGGTTAAACCCTACTATGAGTGCCTCTGTACTGTTCCAGCTGCTAACACGCACACGATATCGTCCTTCTCCAAACATGCTCTAGTGCCACCCTCAGGCTAAATTATTCACACATCTACTTATATAATCGAGGAGTGACTTCCGCGCGCCGCTGACGCTATAGCCACAGCTCTGTAATTGAGTAAACACAACACCGACACACCACATCTCGCCAACACAGTAGCCACGGCGGGCGCGCTGAATTTACGGGTGGCGTAGGGCACCTCTCATTGCTCACCACACATTTTCCACCTCGCAACATAATTAATTCTACTCACCACATTTCGGACAAAACGGAAGGGGAAACAGCTTCGTACCGTTTACCGTGAGCACCACCGACACCGAACGCCGACGGGTTTGGCCGAAACAACACGAAGGGCCGCCATTGAAACTCCGCAGCTCTCTCCATCGCCAGAAGGACAACAAGCGGCTCCTTCACCTCCCCTTCACCGTCTCTTCTGCTTCCACGCTCAATTCAGGTGACTACAATGCTAATACATTCACGCTCAACCTCACAATCATAAGCTTCTCCGTGTAGTGTTTCATTAGCGCGAGCGTGGAAAACAACTACAGCGCGTTCGGTTACTCCACTGTTGTTCAAGGATTCATGTCAAGGATTGATATGTAGCTATTTGGCCACAGACCCCATTTGAAAAATGTTGTACCAGGGAACCCCAAAATACCCCAAATTTGTGTCATTTGTAAGATAGCAGATCTACAAACTCACAACTTCCATTATTACAATTTACAATTTAGGCGTCTACTGTATCAGACACTCTTATTGTGTCTGATACAGCAGATTGCAATTATACTTTTATTAATAAATCATTTGGATGAGAAGTAATTGTTTTAACAATATTGTGATTGTTACAGCCCTAGTCATACTAATGCAATATATTTACAGGGTGATTTCATAGGAAGTGCAATTAGGGGGCGCTGTGAAAGAAAGCAGCAAGTGTTAGTGATCGGGAAGTGATGTAACAAGGATATGCAGGTGGAAGTGAATAAAGGTTCCAGGAAGTGGTCAGATGTTGTTGTGTCAAAGATGCATCATACATGGTCGTTATAAGACATTTGAGGGTAAAACTAAATAAAGTCCAGGACTTGTGTTCCTCTCACAAACAAACAAAAGTTCAGCCTTCAATCCCAATCACAACTTGATATACTGTAACTTCATATTGGGGGTGATCAAGTAAGTGTACTAAAGAAGTGAAGCATAATGGCCTATTTTTTTCATGATCTTTTTGCAATAGGCTCTATGCACAGCAGCCATATTGGAAATAAATTGGGCCTCTTCTTACTTCCTTTAAAGGTGTTACCAATGATACTAATGAAGGCTCTGTTCCATTCTGGTCAGGGTGCTGATATTGTGCATGTTGGCTCACTAGAAACATCCATTTTGGTTCCCAAATGGCCCCTTATGGTGGGTGTGTAACTCTGAGAGTGTACAAATGAAACCAAATGGACAATTTGGTTCCATTTGTACACTCTCAGGGTTATGGGGGTCCTTGAAAATTAGACAACCACTATGCCACACTAAATGGAACAGAGCCTTAATTAGTATTATTGGTAACACCTGTGAAGGAAGTAAGGCAGGGGCCCAATTCATTCCCAATATGGCTGCTGTGCATAGAGCCTATTGCCCTGACATTGGATCTTTGGAACGTTTTCTTTGTTTTGAAATACGGAAGGGTTTGGTTTTCATTGAAAGCTATTGGAATTTAAAGGCAGGGTGGGCTATGCTGAGGAGGATGGAGGTAAATCCATGCCTCTGCTTTTAATATGCCCCCTCTGGTTCTTTTTTATGTCATGTGTGGATATGTTGTATCCCTGCTTTTGGTCGGCCTGAATTCAACTGAATTACGACTGTCTGAATAGCTGATAGCTCACGACACGATGCGCTGTGACGTGTTGTGAGCTGGTAGTTCTGCTATAGCCATCAGTGGAATGATGTCACATGGTATAAAAAATAAAAAAAACGCTGAACTATTCCAAAAGGTTATGGTCCTTTAGAGCAGTGGTTCCCAAAGTGGGGTCTAGGGACCCCAGGGGTCCTTGAGGGGGTTCCAGGGGGTCCCCAGCAAAATCAGTTTATATAAGATAAATCAATTTAACCACTTTATACCATAAGTCACGACGTGACGCGTTGTGAGCTTAGATATTATATTTTTAAAACATTTTAACGACACAAATCTTGTCCCGCGGTCCCTGGCACAAAATAATTTGAGATGGGGGGGGGGGGGGGGGGGGGGTGTCCAGGGGCCACATACATATTAATCTGGGGGTCAAGGACCCCCGAAGTTTAAGAACCACTTGCGTAGACAAAAATAAAACCACTGAACTATTCCAAAGGTTATGGTCCTTCAGAGAGACAGAAGCTGTCCTGGAAAGAACATTATTGTTGCAAACAACTGCTGTGAGTGAAAGCTGATCCCCTGCCAGCTGCCGGGTTGCTGTTTTTTTCCCCCCTTCCCATAAAATGCATGTGGCAGTTTCCACAATCCACTGCTTGTCAATGTGATAAAGAGGCAGAACGGAGCATGTCGTATGTATGAAACACATGATGACTAGGGGCTGCACAATTCATCTAATTTTAACCGTGATTGCGATTTTGGCTTCCCGCAATTAAATGAACATTATCTCACGATTATTGACATTTATTGATGCGTTAATTAGCGGGCACAATGTGAAAGTTTGGTTGATTTAATTTAGTGTTCAATTTGGGTATGTATTCTGAGCATCGGGGGTTATTGCACATTAACAGGTACTGTACGTACTACAAACTGTGCTGTATACACACACGTACGCACTTTGCGCACATGCACACGCACACGCATACACACACACGCACGCACGCACGCACGCACGCACGCACGCACACATGCTGACACCAACAATGGCATTGTGGCAGTAGGCATACCATACAGTATATGGTTGTTTGAGCACAAAATGTTTTATTGCTATGATAAAATGGTGTTTGAGTGTGAAAGAGTATAATATTCCGAAACAATCTTGGACTCCAAATTAATAATAATAAAAAGCCTTACAGAATCAGCTAAAATAAGATTGTTTTCAGTTCTCTCATAAAAACATTATAGACATAGGCTACCTGAGGAAATATCTGTTTTACACATGCGACTGAAATATATTTTAACAACTGAACCTGAAGGCCTCATTAACCACATCCTAGTGGCCCTATTCTGGGCATGTCATCATAGGCAAACATTGGGCAGAAATAGGCAAACATTTGCATGAAGTAGTAGTTCTATAAGCTTGTAGATTAGCTATTTTCCGCAACGACATTTGGTGTATAGAGGAAAAAAGAGGGAGGCAAGAACATGCCTGGAGAGTACAAGATAGGATAAGATTCTAGAAGACCTTTATTGATCCAGCAAGGTAAATGTAGTCGCCAAAGGCAGCACAGCATCTTAATTATTTATTTATTTTAATAAAAAAGGTTAAAAAGTACTGTAGATACAGCCGGGTAAAAGACACTCACACTCAAAAGAAACACCATCAACTAGAAAAGTGTGCCCTCAAACTCTGGAAGGCAGTCTTAGCCAATTGGAATGGGATCTGAAAAAGCGGGATCATACATCATGATCACATGACCCCAGAGATGTATATAGGGCTGAAGTGGTTATTGTATGTTTTGTAATAATAATACAAATCTACAAAGTAACTAGTAACTAAAGTTTTCAAATTATTGTAGTGGAGTAGAAGTACAATATTTGCCTCGTAGTGGAGTAGAAGTAAAAGTACTGAAAATTGGAAATGCTCCAGTTAAGTAAAAATACCTCAAAATTGTACTTAAGTACGGTACTTGAGTAAATGTACTTACACACAGTTACTTTACACCACTGGTTAAGAGACAGGTAGCAGTTTATTGGTGCTGACGTGTAGCATGTGCATACACATCCACAGCATACAGGTCTAAATAAAATGCACCGTCTGACCTCTAAAGTGTACAGCATGCTTGGAGCTGATCCAACCTCCAGGCCTTGCTGCTGAGGCCTCATGCACACTGACATGTCCTGCACGCAGTGCTGAAAGAAGGCCTCCGATTATTTAACTTAAGTAAAAGTTGCAATTCCACAATATAAAAATACTCTTACTCTTACTATTACAAGTCACCTGTATTCAAAATGTTACTGGAGTAAAATACAAAAGTATTGGCATGAATATACTTACATTACCAAAGGTAAAAGTATACATTTTTTCAAAAAATAGCCAATCTCCGAGCTAGATCAGCTATTTTAGAATAGACACTGTATAAAATAGGGATTAATTGATTAATGCATGTTTTGTAATAATAATCCAAATCTACAAAGTTACTTGTAACTACATTTCCCAAAGAACTGTAATGAAGTAAACAAAAATAATATCTGCCTCTTGAGATGTAGTGGAGGAATTGAACAATGGAAATACTAAGTAAACTAGAAAATACCTCAAAGTTGTACAAAGTAGCACTTGAGTAAATGTAATTATTACATCCTTTTATTTTCCACCACTGCCAGCATGTCATCTCAATGTCAGCTGTACATTGCTTCCTTGTTGATACATTGTTGCTGTTGGGCACAAACCTCCTACCTCCATATTCTAACTTTTGTGCCCTATTTGATCATACTACAGCGTCACACGAAAGTATCAAAAGTACACGGTGCGAAGCGACGCGTTTCAAGCTTGTAGATATGCTTTCTTTTGCCATGTTTGAATTTGAATCCTGAAAATAGTTACAGTTTTGGAGATATGAGGTTTCCACCCGACAGAGACGATATACTGTACGGCTCGTTGACATGCCCACGGCCTTGGCATGCTGCGTGGGTTTACCGTGCATGACAAGCCACTCTCGGCTTTCACATTACCCCTCTTGTCTTCCAAAGCCGGACCTGCTCCGTCTGCATTACCCGGCGCTCACCAGTTCACACGCACCAGTGGCATGTAGATGGACGTTGGTCTTCAAAGATATGCCCCCTTGCCCCGTTGCTATGAGGCCATATGGTAAGCTCTTGGCATGGGAACAGGAGTCTCGAAGGCTACAGTCTTGGGACCGCTGGCATTCTCCTCAGCATGTGTTCACGAGGTCTTTTATCCCATACAGTATACGTAGTATATGCCAATACCTTATTGAATAACCTATTCTCCATTTTTTTTTCAATATACCAATTTCTCATTAGCAATAGCATTTCTTCTTCTTTTTTTTTCGTTCCTCAAGAGGTCTATAAAGTTGTCTGGAAAAGTTGGACCTTGAGTTTCAATAAAGGCATATTAACCTATACTTTGACGTACAATGAATAGAGAAAATAGTTGATGTAGCTTGTAGCTGTAGCTTGTTTTTCCTCCAAAAGCTTAAATTAGGCTTGGGCCTATAGACGCATAGGAGAGCAGGCCAAAGGGCTGGCAGTAGTAGGTCAACCATATGAAAGCCATATCCCACCATGCACACAATGCCGTCCACCCCAAGGAGATTACTAAGTGAACTCAGTGCTGCAATAAAATGGTTTGGCGCCAGCCTGCTGTTTCACGTTATCATGTCTGCATGCTGGCGAGTAACGGCTTGGATTAAGAAAACAGGCCTCGCTCCGAGGGTGGATACATCTTAATTGTTACTGTGTTATGAACCCCTCTCGTCAGCTGTTATGCGAACATTAAGTATTTATTTACCCTTAAATAGGGCCAGGGATGTACTGTTAATGTTGTCCACCAAGGCTGGATTGATATTGTTCAGTAGGTAGACGGTAGACTGCGTATTACTACTGCTGCTTCTCCATGCCATGTCATTTTAAACATAGACTTGGCAAGCCTAGTCTTCAGGACTCTTACTATAATGTCTAAAGCCCTTTTTGTAATAAATGTTAGGGAGCTGTTAACAGTTGATTTGTCTCGTACACATTATAAAACAAAAATGAGTTGATATTGTTACGACCTCGATACTTGAACAGCACACTTTTATTGATATACTGTAAAAATAGTAAAAGCACACCTACTTAATAGGACAGGTGGGTGTGTAGGAGTGCTACGCTTCGGTTGAACTGACCTTCATCAGGTATTTATTGAAACCTTTGGTGTCAGGTAGGACACAGGTCTACTGGTTCACAAATAGTACTGCCTGAAGTTCATAAGCTCAATAACTCCCTAGACTGAGCAGGGAATCTGTCTTGGAAGAGCGGTAGAGGTTTGATCTCCCACGTGGGCGACCTGGGTTCATCAAATCCAATGAATCTTACGGCCTCGCAGTTTTCAAGAGAAATGCACCTGTCATCAGGCAATCTGTGCTCTGTTCCCTAAAACAGTGGTTCTCAAAGTGAGGTCTGAGGACCCCCAGGGGGTTCGGGCCCCCAGCTAAATGATTGATAGTCCGGAACGAAATGGACCCTTACAGCAGAGGTTCTCAAACTGTCAAGGACCCCAAAATTAATATGTATTTGGCTAGTGGACCCCCATCTGAAAATGTTTAGTGCCAGGGACCCCCATCAAGATATGTGTTTTTTGAAGATATTTGTTTGGCCTTTTCTGCCTTTATTGATAGTACAGGAAACAGGGAGATAGATGGGGAGAGACACGCAGCAAAGGGAGTCGAACCCGCTACGCGCTATCAGGCATCAGAGCCTACATGTGGCATGGTCGCCGCTAGGCCAGCGGGCGCCCAAAGTGTTTCACATTTTAAGATTTTGGGAAAATAACAGATCTTCAAGATCACAACGCATCGCATTGTGACCCATTATTACCTTGTAGATCAGCTATTTTCAAATAGCCAACGTATACAGGGTTAAAGTGCTTAGACTAATTTTGACGCTATATTAACTAATTTTGCTGGGGACCCCCTGGAACCCCCTAAAGGACCCCTGGGGGTCCTAGGACCACACTTTGACAACTGTGCACTGCCATGGGGTGCTCCTTCCATTCCGACATCTCGCCACTCCGACTAGTGGCTTCCGCGTGCGGTTAGGGTTAGGGTGAGGGTTAGGTATAGGGTTCGTTAACGTCGGAAAGGCGACATGTCGGAAAGGCAGCATGCACCCCACTGCCATACATCGCTGATATTCCGCATATTCCACATAGTTTTGATGAGAAATACTCGCCAGCAGCCTTAAATGGCTTACATTATCTACTGTTTGATAGCTAATGGACATCTTTCAGATATATTTGTTATCAAGCATTCTCAAAATATCCCAAAAGTCCACGCTTTGATAATAGAAATTTCCTGTTTTTGTAGGCCTACTATTTATATATATTTTTTCCCCTCTGTGGCATGTTTTCTGGTGAAGATCAGAAGGATCAAACCAACATGATGGATGTTTGAAGTTCATTGTTTTTGTAGTTAAGTAATCTGTTACACATATTGGTTAGCAGTAGTAGAATAGTGTCGCTATTCACTGAGAACAGCAAGCTCACAAATCTACAAGAGCTTGTAGATTTGATATTTTCAGCGAAGAGATTTGGTGTTGAGAGAAAAAAGGAGGGGGCCAAGGATAGATCCCTGGAAGACCCCGGTCAACAAAGTATATAGGGTTTAAGTGGCTAATAGACAGATAAGATGTTGTGTTTTAAGGTAGTAATGTATTTTTATTTTTTACGTAAAGTCATTGGTTCCTTATTTTATCTTCTTGTTATTATTCTTGTTATATAGAGAGAAATAGAGAGAGAGAGAGAATGTCCTGCTCCAACCACCTGCCTAGTGTTTAAGGGCGCAGGGGTCAATCCGAGAACTTGACCTCCTCTTAATTAGAGGTGCCAGCTGGCCTAGCGCACTACACACACACACACACACACACACACACACACACACACACACACACACACACACACACACACACACACACACACACACACACACACACACACACACAGAGACACACAGACACACAGACACACAGACACACAGACACACACACACAGACACAGACACACACACACTCTTAGCAACTCTACTCAGGGGAATTGATATTGTGTCCAGTTTGGAACGCTGAGTGAGGCTCATACAGTACAGGACTTCTAGTTTGTAGGTTACTGCGGTCCAAAGGTCCAGGTTCATATATCATCATATATATATATATATATATATATATATATATATATATATATATATATATATATATATATATATATATATATATATATATATATATACACATACACATACACATACACATACACATACACATACACACACACACACACACACACACACACACACACACACACACACATAAAAATTAAAATAAATAAACATCTGTTTACACAAAAAACAGAACGTTCTGATTGGCCAATCTAATCAACAGACTGCAGGCAGGCGACATGGTGCATTAGCGCGGCAGAACTTATCCAATCAGCTGCAGCAGCGGTCAGTCTTCCTGTCCGGGGGCCATTAGCTTCCTTTTAGCTTATCAATGGCTTGTGCATGCCTTCACTCACACCTCATCCCCAACACAGATAGAGTGGATGGATAGGGGAGTGCTAGGCTGTGTGCCACTCGCTCTATGCTTTCACACTGGCATCTGGAATTTGTGTTGGCCGTGACATCAGGACTGGAAGTGCCAATATCACATTGTAGAAATACTCTGTTACTCTGTCCAGTATCTCAGAATTGACTTGAGTAAAAGCACAAAAGTGTTGGCATCAAAATATACTCAAAGTACCTAAAGTAAAAGTAGTCGTTATGCAGAAAATAATCTTTTGAAAACAGCAGATCTACAAGCTCACAAGAGCTTGAGAGCGGTGGCTTAAGTGGTTAATGTATGTTTTGTAATAATAGTCCAAACTGGTGACTAAAGTTTTCAAATAAATTTGTGTAGTAAAAGTAGAATATTTGCCTCTTAGATGTAGTGGAGTAAATACTGTATTCTGTAAATATACCTTTTGCTACTACTGGAGTTTTTACTGTATTGTATGGTATTGTATGTATTGTACAGTGTCTTACTGATGAATTGAGCATAATGGACCAGGACCACAATGGAAACAATTATGCCCTCTGGTGCTTTTGTGTTCTGTTTAGCATAACTTTTGACTGTCCTACTGTTAACAAACATGTTAATAGAGTATTCAATCAATCAATGAAAGAAGCCACAAGGACAGAGAACGATAAAAACAAAAGTAAAAACAAAGTGCCGACGACAACCAGCGACAACAAAGCTGCCCTTTTTGGGGTATAGGCCCCTATGAAAAAAAAGGCAGCTTCGTTGTCCGAAATGCCGGTACTTTGTTTTAACTTCATTTATTGTTCTCTGTCCTTAGATAAACTCGTGGCTTCGTAAGCTTCGAGTGTGCGATAACATCCATTTATAACGTTCGATAACAGTAGGTTAACATTCCTCTTCGTCTGACTGCAGCCCCTCTGAGAGCCACTTGTGAAGGACGTGTGGGTTCCACCACCAGGGAAACAGTATCCTGTGTCATGGATGTTTGTGAATGATAGCAGTGCTATGTCGGGAGAGATAAGCACAGAGGAGCCTCCTTGTGGGTGACAGGGTGTTGTAGAATCAGTGTCACATCTTTGCGTGTGTGTGTGTGTGTGTGTGTGTGTGTGTGTGTGTGTGTGTGTGTGTGTGTGTGTGTGTGTGTGTGTGTGTGTGTGTGTGTGTGTGTGTGTGTGTGTGTGTGTGTGTGTGTGTGTGTGTGTGTGTGTGTGTGTGTGTGTGTGTGTGTGTGTGTGTGTGTGTGTGTGTCGCTTTAAGTGACATGCCTGCTGTCTCTCTGTGTTGTCACCCCTTGTGTCTGCTGTTTTTGACGTGCGACACCGTGGAACGACGGAGCATACAGTATCAGCCACTGCCCAGAACGTTGTGTTTTTTATCTGCAGCCAAAAGGCCAAACTTTGATCCTGTTGTTTTTCAGCTCGCTGCTCTTGGCGAGGTCTCCATCACCTGTGCACACACTCTACTGTGCTGCAAAGCTTCTCAAAAACATCATAATAATATAACAGAGCCTGTACAGGCCTGTGGCATGCGTGTATAGCTTCATACTTCACACTGGCTTCATACTGTTGTTCTAAAGCCACTCCTGACTGTTGTTCACAGTCAAATCCTCTTAGTTAATTTAACTCTGATATGAGAGTGTATATGAATTCCATTAAATAGTAAATAAAATAATTAGTTTGCTGTCTGCGTCACAGGCATGACCCTTGGGTCTCGACCCAAATTATATTGTCCCTTTTTTTCCCCCCCACAAGCTATCTACGAGCTTGTAGATTGGCTATTTTCAGCGAACATCACTGTCGCACGATGATATATAAATGAGGCTTTAGTTGACCGGGGTCCAGTTGTCAGCAGGCAGGCAGAGGAGAGGAGGTGACAGACCACATGGTGCACAGACAGCTGCTTGCTTCTCTTCTTTCCAATGCAAGAGACGCCTGAACACTTATGTCCAGAAACTCCAGAAAATCCTTTTTGTTTTCTCATAACGTTTTTTTAATGTTTTCTAATACCATGTTTTATCTCCAGCACCTTCTGTTGAATATGGGTTTCAAAGATTTTGAAGTTCTACTAGAATAACTCTTCTAGTAGTGGTAACAAAGGCAAAAGAAACAACACACTCTTCTGATGAGATGGCTATTTCATGATAGAAATAAATTAAAAACAGCACAGGGATGGAATTGAATGACTTTGTCCAAAGTGGGGAGGATTGTTAAGTGGTCAGATGGGTGGGCCGCGACCTTATCCAGGAAAGGTTGGAAACCACTGCCCTATACTTCATTGACTGGAGTCCCCCAGGGATCCATACTTGGCCACCTACTTTTTTCCTTCTGCAATCTGCACCAAATCTTAGCCGAAAAGAACTGATGTACAAGCTCACTCCACTGAATGTTCACCTATTTTCACCAAATGTTTACCTTTTACAAAAGGCCCAGAATAGGTTTGATAGGGTTCAAGTGTACTCAGTCACCTTGCAAAGTTAAAAGGGTAAGAACTAAGCAAAAGGGAAAAAGAGGGAGGAGACCTCTCCCTCTCCTTCTCCCCCCCCCCCCCCCCCAACACGGTTGAGGCAGATGGCCGCCCACCGTAGAGCCTGGGTCTGCCTGACGTTTCTTCTAGTTCAGGGGGAGTTTTTTGTTGCCACTGTGGCAAAATTGCTTGCTCAGGCTGGGACAATGTCGGGTCTCTGCTCTATTCATGTAAAGCGTCTTGAGACAACTTGTTGTTATTTGACACTTTCATACAAACTTATATTGAATTGAATTGAATTGGATGACCATAAAATGTCCTTTATAGCTTCCCCTTCTTGCCACTGTTCACAAACCGACACGTTCAGGTTAATATAATATAACAACGACAGATAGGACCCCTTATCTAAATGCTCTGCATTTCTATAGCACCTTTATCCAAACGGCTGTCCAATGTGTGTTACATTCACACACACACAAATTCACACACCAACAGTGGAGGAAACCATTCAAGGCACCAACATTGGGAGCAGTTAAGTCGTTCAGTATTTGCTCAAGAACACTTTCAACGCTATGCCAGGCAAGGCCGGGGATCAAACCTACTTTCACTAGCCCTACAGTGATGTGATGTGATGTGATAGATACCCAGGCTAGAGTATGGTTTGTGGCTCAAAACTCAGACGTTGTCAGAACACATCAGACTGAAACTTTAAGTCAAACAGTATTAGAAGTAGTACAACATGAATAAGCCTAAGCGTAGCTACTGGCATAGGTATGACAGACTCACGTACACAGATAGGCTACAGAGTGACCTAAACCCCCCCAAAGTCACAGAAATAATAAAATAAGCAGCATTCCCAGCATTCCGCAGTAAATGTTGATCTGGTTCCTCTTGGGGGTCTCTTGAGATTTGGCAAAACCCATTCCGACCCGCTCCCATTAGCCCAACAAACAGCTGGTTCCAGGATTCCACACGGGTCCCCTGGGTTTGTTGGAATCTGCTGGTGATGTAGAGGCTGTTTGGGCTGTTTAAAGAATGATTGATATTTTGCCGTGCGGTGACGGAAATAGCCGATCCACAAGCTCCCAACGCAGCCCAGCGCGACTCGTCGTGAGCTTGTAGATCGGCTGTTTTCCGACGCACAACGGCACCGTAGGTAGGATGGAGCATAATTTAGGCCTCTGGTTCTCAAAATCTGGTTCGGGGACCTCCAGGGGACCAAATGGACCCTTTCGGGTCTGTAACTCCGAGAGCGTAGAAATGGAACCAAATGGACCCTTGCGGCTCCATTTGGTTCCATTTCTACTCTCTGAGTTTCTGATAACTTAGGAAAACCAGGTTTGTACGCTTTCAAAAAGGATTCCCGTAAAAAGAAGTAACACGGAGTCAGTCTCAAATAATAATCAGGTTTACTGGATTATTTGCACAGGAGAGACAAGGTGGTACAGCATCAAAAATATTCTCTACTGGTAATACAAAATGTTCATCAATATAACAGCAGACAGTTTATCTTTCATTAAGCCCACCCCACAATATAATATCAACATGAACAGGGGCAAAGGCTCATTTTGGTGGCAAGGTTGTCTGTTCTAAGGCATCATAGATAAACTGTAGCCACAACTTTCATGGGTAAGAAAGAGTAGGCCAGGGAGAAAGGACATCTTATCTTAGCAGTTACAGAACTGTCCCTTCTGAGCAAATACATCATACTTTATGCAATTATCCAAAGTGATACAATACAATAATCATACAATAATTATAATCTAATAAACTATCGATTATAAATTATCCATTAGTTACATTAACAATGAGGTTTTTACGGTGTAGATTGGGGTTCCAGTACAGTCCTGTTCAGTGATTCTCTACCTTTTTAATTTCAAGGACCCCCAGTTTGATATGAATTAGGCCGCGGACCCCCATTTGATTTAGATTTTTGATTAGCTCTGGTGCCCTAATCCAGTGGTTCTCAAACTTTTTCATGTCAAGGACCCCCAAATTGACACTTATTACCCCCCATTTGAAAAGATAAGCCAGGGACCCCCATAAGAGAAGATTTTTACGGCTCTAGCAGTGATTCTCAATCATTGTAATTTAAGGACCCCCAGTTTGACATGCGTCAGGGCTACGGACCCCCATTTAATGGCATTTCTATCTCTGGGACCCCAATTCATATTGTAAAAGCAATGTTAATTTAACTCTGAGAGTACAAATGGAACCAAATGGACCCGTTAGGGTCCATTTGGTTCCATTTGTACACTCAGAGTTACAGACCCATAAGGGTCCATTTGGTTCCTATAAATCATTTAGCTGGGGACCCCCTGGTATCCCCTCAAGTACCCCTGGGGGTCCCCGGACCCCACTTTGAGAACCAATGCCCTAATCTACACTGTAAGATCCTCGGTGTTCATTTAACTCTGAGAGTGTACAAATGCGACAGTCAGCAGCCTGACAGGCCTGGAATGAAAAGTGTTGTGTGGCTTATCTGGGTTTTCCCGCTATCGCACCTTCCAGCCGCCACTTCCTGTGCTGGGTCTGTGTTGTTGGAAACGCCGCCAGGCGGCCAGTCTGATTGGAGGTCAGTTTATCACAGCAGCAGGAGAGAGCGGCGAGTGCCTTTTTGGTTATTTATGCAAAACACAGACTGGAATGTGTGTGTGTGCGTACGTGCATGCGTTAAAGCAGTGGTTCTCAAACTTTTTCATGTCGAGGACCCCCAAATTGACAATTATTAGCCCGCGGACCCCCATTTGAAAAGATATGCCAGGGACCCCCATAAGAGAAGATCTTTACGGCTCTAGCAGTGATTCTCAACCATTTTAATGTCAAGGACCCCCAGTTTGACATGCATTAGGCTACAGACCCCCATTTAATGGCATTTATTTATCTGGGACCCCAATTCATATTGTAAAATCAATGTTAATTTAACTCTGAGAGTGTCCAAATGGAACCAAATGGACCCGTTGGTTCCATTTGGACACTCTCAGAGTTACAGACCCATAAGGGTCCATTTGGTTCCTATCCATCATTTAGCTGGGGACCCCCTGAAACCCCCTCAAGTACCCCTGGGGGTCCCCGGACCCCACTTTGAGAACCAATGCGTTAAAGGATTCCAGGATTGTCAGCATTCCTCGAAGATGTGACGGTCTATATATTTTATATTGTAAGCAACACCCCTGAGAGTGCAAGTAGTTATTATTATTATTATTATTATTATCACATAATCCTAATCCATCCATCCATCCTTCTTCTACTGCTTATCTGGAGTCTGGTCATGGAGGTAACAGTTCCAGCAGACCACTCGTTCCCCCTAGAGCCACATTAGCTACCTCGCTCTAACCTGGGGATACTGAGGTATTCCAAGGCCAGCGTGGAGATATAATCCCCCCATCTGGTCCTCGGTCGGCACCACGGTCTCCTTCCAACTGGTCATACTTTGAAAGTCTCCCTATTGATATGATTATTATCTCTGAAGGCAAGGGGGAGATCGTGTTTTCACCTGTCTGTGTGTCTGTGTGTCCGGACAGGATCTAATCTCACTAACCATTGGACAAATCATTGCTAAATGTGTTGTTTATGCTGCCCCTTAGGCCAAGGAACTAACCCTTATCCCTATCTTTTCACATAATTGTGAATATTTTTTTTCTTTCCTTACTAATGTAATACTTTTAGAACAAATGTTATACTGGAAGTCAAAGGATTGGGCTGAAACTTTGCCCATACACAGTATGGAGCTGAGTGACATCACAGTGCTGACATCATAGATGACTAAGTGACATCATAGATTGACCTCACTTCCTTGCGGAGATATGCGCTCCACTGAGCGAATGCACCTTTCTAGTTTTTATATGTTTTTTATTCTTTGTCCTCAGCATTGCCTGGGTTATTGCACTAATGGGATCGGCAAAGTTCTTGGAGGCCAGTCTTTGATGTCAGTCGGGGTGCTCCTTCCATTCCGACATCTCACCACTCCGACTAGTGGCTTCCGCGTGCGTTTAAGGTTAGGGTTAGGGTTAGGTATAGGGTTAGTCAACGTCGGAAAGGCGACATGTCGGAAAGGAGAAATGCACCCGATGTCAGTCATCAATAACAGGGTTTCCCATTTCAGCTTGAGACCCAAAATATCTTTTTGGTGTCTCCCCGGGACCCAAACTTACAGAAATACATGAATTAACCCCAAAAAATAGTGAAAATAGCCATCTACAAGCTCCATTGGCTTCCAGCGCAACATAAAAGTTTAAGTTAAATATTAAAGTATTAAACATTTCAGATCATAATACAGCGACATTGGGTTGTTGTCCCCAATGTCTTTTAACACACATTGGTCTGTCTGCATGAGAGGAAAGCAGGCTGATAATTTTTTTTATAGTGGAGGGTAGGATGATGCAAAGATACAATGACAGACAGGCATCGATTAGGTTGTTTTTTTATCAAGCTTTTCTCCTATACCTTCTTCACAATACTGACACTTCCTGACTCTGTAAAATCACATTCATATTTACATTATTTGATCTGTTGTGGTTTGGTTTACATCACTGGTTCTCGACCTTTTTAATTTCAAGGATCCCCAGTTTGATACAATTATTATTTATTTATTCATTATCTCTAGGACCCCAATCTACACTGTACAATCCTCAGTGCGTCTTTAACTCTGAGTGTACAAATGCAACCAATGGTTCCATTTCTACACTATCAGTTACAGACCTGTAAGGGTGCTGATATTGAGAACCAGTGCCTTGGAATAAGCCAGCCATCTCAAAATTATAATTCAAGTGCATAGACAGAATTCTAGCATTCAAAGGTAAAGTCAAGAATGACAAACCTAAATCTTACAGTACTACTGGCTTCTGTATGATTGATGTGACACACAATGATGGGGAGAGAGAACCCCCTACTGGTTATTTGTGGTTATGAAAGCCACAAATAGAAGCCTTCTATCTGTGAGCAGAGCAAGTTGTACTACAGCATAAACTAGCACTGCATCATTAGCAGTGGTGGAAAGCAATATACTCAAGCCTACTGTACTGCTTACTTAATTTGATACATTATACTTTTACTCCACTACATCTCATCGCAAATATTGTACTTTTTACTACAATTATTTGAAAACTATAGTTACAAAAAAATCTTCTAAACAGCCTTTGTCCAAGACACGTAGGACAAACAATGTAACAAATATTCCAAATATCCAAAAGTTTTTATTTATACATTTATCAAATCCATTTTTACACAAGCATTCAATTCACGATCTTGAATACATGTGTTAGGATACCATTTAGCTACCACATGGTCATTTAGCTCAATTCATACATACTGTGCATTCATACATAACTACATATACATGTATATTGACTTGAAATTTTTACTTTTAATACAATTGGACAATTGTACTATTTTATTTTTATAACACTGAAGATTTTACAGTATACTGTAGATTGTATTGATAGTCCCAGAGATAATCCTATCAATCTGGGGGTCCTTGCAATAAACAATGTTAAGAATCACTGCTATAATGCACATTGTAAAGTGCTTGGGCGAAAGGCGCTATATAAAAGCACAATTTGCCATTTTAACTAATGATATGAGGCCAATAATGATTATCAATGCCATAGTGAGGTTCATCATGGTCTGAACATATGTCAGAGCGGACCACCTGGATGACAGCAGGTGATTGTTTGGGAAGCCCTGATCTACGTCAGTGATTCTCAACCTTTATCATTTCGAGGACCCCCAATTTGGAATGCATTTAGACCACAGACCATGACTCTGAGAGTGTGCAAATGGAACCAAATGGACATGTAAGGGTTTCATGTGGTTCCATTTGCACACTCTTGGAGTTACAGACCTGTATGGTCCATTTTGTTCCTAACTAAAGGTTAATTTAGCCCCTCCCCTCCTCAAGGACTCCTGGTGGTCCCCGGACTCCATGAGGAGAAGCAGTGGTCTCTAGGGCTAGGCAGTGGAACTGGTGTGAAGTTGGGAGGTGGTGTTGATGAGGTCACTGGGCAGACGATCTCTGGCCTCCAGCATTCGACCCCTGGCTCTGTTAAAGGCCTCTGAGAGAAGAACATGCAAGCATTCATCACACACACAACGAACGACTGTTATAAACTTTAAGTTTAGGAGGACAAACACACATAGTACTGTAGCGGCATAGTACTGTATTAGCCTGCTTGATTGAATGCTCGATTCCGATTGGTCAATCACAGCTTTCAGTGGTCTGTTATTATACAAATTGGCTTTTCGTGTGATTGTACTAAAATCTGTTGGTACAGTACGTACCGTACTTGAGTAAATAAATAGACTTAATTACTTTCCACCACGGGTCCTTACCCATGATGTTATAGACAGCTCCTTGTTGGCTGAAGCCTCCTAGCTGGTCCAGAACAGTCTGTCTCCTTCTCTTCAGCGTGCTGGCATCAACAAACGCCCTACAACGCACACACACGCATACACACACACACACACACACACACACACACACACACACACACACACACACACACACACACAGCACATGTATTTCTTTTTACTTAAGTAACAGTAGCAATACCACAATGTAGAAACACTTTCTTACAAGTAAAATGTTATTTGTGTTGGCTACCACTCACCTGGCATGTTGCATACAGTGCAGGGTAAATGTCACACTGCCAGTGCTTTGAGTACGAAAACCAAAACGACTTAGCCTGTCTCCCTGGAAGAACACACACACACACACACACACACACACACACACACACACACACACACACACACACACACACACACACACACACACACACACACACACACACACACACACACACACACACACACACACACACACACACACACACACACACACACACACACAAGTTTAAAACAACAACCTCAATTTCACTGAATGGCTGACAGTTCTGGGAGTTCTGCAGCACTCCTGTAACTTTGTTCACTGATAAGATAGGGATATGTATTATGTACCAAACACTTAGTTGAAAACAGAAGTATTCTGTACAGGAACAGGTGCAATGTGGCCCAAGCATTAAAAAAAACAGTAACAACAAAAAAGCTATTGCTTACGTTCAAACATGTCAAAATGTTGGATACACAATAATGACTAAAATTACAAATAAAAATAATATAAGTAAAGTAGACATATTTCTGTGTTGTCAGGCTAGTATCAGTGTATTCACTATAGTGAAACTTGCCATAGAGTGAAGTTACACACAATATGCAGAGTTATTACTAATGTAGCACAATATCTATGTTATGTTTTTATGTAACCAAGTCACAAAAAGGTAAGGTTAGTGGAGTTGTGAGCTTACCTTGAAGGTACCAGGTACTCTGACGTAGCTGTGGTCCTCCAGCTCAGGAGAACCTCCAATGAAGAAGCGTCTCAGCTCCGATACCGTCCCTCCTATAGGTCTCCATGTCTGGCACGTCACTGTGTGGTTGCCTGAGGAGCGGCCAAGTACGCACGCCACACACACAAATATAGAAAGAAAATACACACCAAGAGAGAGCATGTATTTTTTACTTCACATAAAACCGTTCTTATCACTTAAATTCCAATCTGGGAAGTAGGAACCCATCGTCAAATAAAAAGGAAAAACAGCGCCCCCAGCGTTTTTCACTTTTTCATTTGACTCTGGGGGGGGGGGAGTGATTAAATAGACCTACGATGACTGGAAACCGGCATTTGGTCTCTGCCCTCAGCCCTCCACTTCCGGTGGTGCGCCTATGTTTTCATTCCCACTAACAATGTTTCTCCACGGAACACTAACACCGTTTTGGTTATAAGCCCACTTGTTTCTATTATGAACAACAAGTTAAAATGTTACTAACTTTCCGTGATTTTGTCGGCTCCGAGGACGCTATCGTTAAATGAGTTTGGGTTTGTTTCCAGTGGGAAGCGAACGCTTCCAGTAAATCCCGCCCACTACATTTGATTGGGTAAAGTCCGGCCTGCTTCCAGATCTGAAGGCACGCCCACTTGTAGGCCAACGCTCAAGCGTTCTGAACGGAGCTCCCGACAGATTCAGTAGTGCAGCTCTGAATCTGTTCTTGAGAGATTACTTAAATTCTGAACATCAAATTATACCTGAACTTAAAACAAATTAAAGTTACCTCTCAGCAACTTAAAAAAAATCAAAGTTACCTCTCAGCAACTTAAACCCTATTTTAGTTTATACTTCGTCGTATGGCAGAGTTGTGTGGTGAAAATAGCCGATCTACATGCTCGCTGTGAGCTTGTAGGTTGGCTATTTTTGACGCACGACACCGTCGTACGACAAAGTATAAAATGGGGCTTGAGCGGTTAAACAGACAGATTGTTGTGTGTTATGTACCGGGTGTTTCAGGAAAGAGCAGGTATCCGTAGCCCTCCAAACGACAGCGCTGCCAGGAGTCCACAGATTGAACCTTGAAATACAACACGGGCCACTGAGATAGACACTCTGTGGCCACAGGACATTGCATAAGTGCAAATATATGTTACACAAATACATATTAACAAACTACTGCATTGGGTCTGAAACCAGTGATGTGTTCTACCGTGGTACGCTGTATACGTAGTATGCTGTAGATTTTTTTCATCGCCACCGTATACCTTCAAAAACTGTTCAAAACAGCGTATCTGACTTCAAAAACTGTTCAAATGCGTGCGCACATTTTTTACATTTAATTAATTATAGACGCGCGCATGCCGTGCGTGTGGGAGGCAGGGAATAATATACCCACTATATAGTATACCCTCCAAAAAAATCTAGAACACACCACTGTCTGAAACGTTTCAATTTCAAGGAACCCATAACTCAGAGAGTGTACAAATGGAGCCAAATGAACCAGTTACAACTCATAATCATAATGCTTTCTAAAAATAATCATAACACATTATAAAGCATTGCTTTTATGATGACTTATAAGGTCAAGTATAAAAGCATTGTAATCAGCTTATAACACTGCATAATCACAGTTATAAGCACTCACAAGTCCTCATAATGAAATCAGAACACATTACAAGGCCTTTAATAATTACTTACAAGGTCATATCATCAGTATCATAACACTAAAACAAACATAACATGCAATGTATGCAAGAACACAAAGCGTTTCTGCCTACACCTCCAGGAATGTGACTTATAATCACACTATAATGCATAACGATGATTATAATACATTATAACATTATAATAATGTATTGCAACTATGGCAATAGTAATACACAAACGATACTTGGAAAAACAAATGTCTATGAGTATGAGTGTCCAGCAATTACAAAATGATATGATACGTGACCTTATGTAAATATCATTTTTAAAACAGGTCCTCCTTCGAGCCGGAATTGAACCAGCGACCTAAGGATGTCCGTTATCCAACTACAGTCCTCCGCTCTACCAGCTGAGCTATCGAAGGGGTGAAACATATGCTAGCAGCTCTACATTGTTTACTGAGCGCCACATGATGACAGACGTGGACAATTCAAGGCCTCAGCCGTCAGCTATGTGCCAGTAGTGAGAATAACTGAAAGAGATGTCACAATGGTTTGTGACGTTCTTTGTTCTTGTGAAATAACAATTTCATAGGTCATTGGTCTTTTACAATATCATATCATGCTTAAAACAAGTCCTCCTTTGTGCCAGAATTTTACCAGTAACATAAGGATGTATGTTTTTTGACTACAGTCCTCCGCTCTGCCAGGTGAGCAATTGAAGGGTTGATAAGGAGATCGTTGCTCAATATTTTTGCCAGACCCAAGGGGTCGGCCTACATGATGCTTTGTCCCTCTTTCGTCCATACATGGCCATAAAATGGTGTATTTTTTTCGTCCCCCTTTCGTACATGGGCATAAAAGGGACCTCGGTTATTCTGGGTCTGGCAAAACTAGGTCTTCTGGTCTTGTTTATTTAGCATCGCATGATGACAGAATCATTCGAGAATCAAGGCCTGCACCGGTGAGCTATCTTGTGTGGCCGTGAGCTATTTGGAATACCAGAAAGACAAAGGAGCTCAGCATTTTCTACATATTTCAGAGGTAGCTGTTCTTTTACAATGTTAGGCTTAAAATCTGTCTTCCCTCGAGACAGAATTGAACCACCATCCTAAGGATGTCTGTTATTTAGCTACAGTCCTCCGCTCTACCAGCTGAGCTATCGAGGGGTTGAAAGACAGTTATTACTGAGCACCACATGATGGCAGACTTGGACAATTCAAGGCCTGCAGAAATGCTGTGTTATGTCTGTCTCTCGCCATTAGAAATGTGCCAGTACTAGCGAGAAAAACTGACAAGGAAAGGTACGTCACAAAGGTCACAATTTGTGACATTCTTTGTTCTTGTGAAATAACAATTTCACAGGCGATTGTTCTTTCACAATAACATGCTTAAAACATGTCCTCCTTCGAGCCGGAATTGAACCAGCGACCTAAGGATGTCCGTTACTCAACTACAGTCCTCCGCTCTACCAGCTGAGCTATCGAAGGGTTGGGACACATTTAGTTGCTCTACATTTTTAAATGAGCACCACATGATGACATTCAAGGCCTGTAGCAATGAACTATCTTGTGTGGTTATGTGCTATGTGACACTACCTGCATTTGGAATAACTGAAAAACAATTGAGTTCACCATGCTGGGGGGTCCCCTACACCCTACATTGAGAACCAGTGTAATAAACCACTGATAGCTTCAGAAACATTATGAACTGACCTTCACTTTCGTTTTCTTTTCTGTGGAACGCCTCAAAACTGAAGGGGAAACTGAAGTGGGCTACGTCATCCTGTAGGAACACACAGCAAACGGGCATTAACCACGTAACCACGCCTAGTTTCCACTGAACTCTGTGTGATGTCCGTAGTTCCATTTAATATACAAAATACTTTCTCTAGTGTTTACGGGTGATCAAAACGATAATTTTAAATTCATGTTAAGTGCATTTGAGTACCTTGAAAAGCGCTCTATAAATACAAATGTTATAATTAACAGTCAAGCAAATGAATTGAACAAAATAGCGTTGTTTTCTTGTTTCGTCTCCGAAATCTGTACTCGAGGTAAATTCCGTATGGGTGAATAAAACTGAAGGATGAGTTTCGCAAGCACATCAGAGATCGTGGAGGTTCCCATTGGAATTAATGGACTAAAATGAATTATGGATATCACACAGAACTCAGTGGAAATGAGTCGTTCACCCTATACACTTTGTCTAATGACAAACAGAAAAATAATAATCTATCTACAAGCAATAGCCTATCTTGTAGATAGGCTATTTTCTGATCATCCAAGTATCTTCTACTTACTCTGCCAGAGCACTTGGTGCGACAGGTCTGTGTGACGCCCGAGAGCGACTGGAACGGCAAGCTGGACCAATCTGAAGCAGTGCAGAGGTTCATACATGTCAGTGAACTGCAGACGACATGGCATTGTCAAAACACAGATATTAACAAACATTCCATAACAACGTGTACTGTAGCTTACTGTTGGGTAACTCCATAAAGAAATGGATATATAAGTTGTCATATTCAAAGCCTTTGGCTGAGACTGGGAAGAGAGAAAGAGATGCATAGAGTAAATGTTAACAGCATAAATGTTATAATGTATATGCACAAGCGTTTTATATAACATGCTCTAAACCCATTAAGAGATGTAGATCTGCTATTTTTGAAAAATCTTGAAAATGTGTGCAAATCTTTGAATATATATATTTTTAAAGCGAACATTTTTAACTCAAATCTTTGCTTCTGGGGGGTCCCTGGAACAACATATTTTGATGGGGTCCGCGGCCAAATACATATAATTTTGGGGGTCCTTGACATGAAAAAAGATTGAGCACCACTGATATAGAAACATAGGTTTTTTCAGAATACTGTTGAAATTTAGGAGACATGTAGAATCGGCTTCAGGTCTTATGGGTTAACCAAAAACGACAAGCACGTAATAAACATGAACAAGTCATCAGGTGGGTTAGAATTAATCGATGTCTGTGGTTGATCAGTTGGTCTAAAAAACAAACAAAACAACAACAACAAAATCACTTGTGGTCTTATTACACAACCCACCTATCTCTCCATTCACCAGCAGACGTAGAACACCAGGAGGAGGCTGTAAGGAGAACAAAAGACTTCATAACAAAGCAAAAGGTAGCATAGCTAGGCTTGATCTTTGTCAGCATTATGTGTACAGCTGAATACTACGAAGCTGTAATTAAAACCACTTCAACACACATTTCCTAAAATGAACCGAAACCTTTACAAACTTTTTTTTGGTAAAGGTTTTGCATAGTTTTTCAGTCTACAAGCTCATAACATTGCAAACTTCTAGATCTGCTAGGATTGAAAAAGATCTGAACATTTCAGATTTGTTTCATCTATAATGACATCTATGGATGCCATGGTTAAAGTGTTATGGGAATGATAGTGTAATGTAAAGTACCACTGATCATTCTGACGAACCAGACATCTTAAAAATGTCATTTGTTTGTGTATGATGTACTGTATGTGCGGTACATTACATAAAAACAACAATAATCAACAAAGGTTGATTATGAAACAACTTTACCATTTCAAACTCCTGTCCAACGAGGCTGTTGAGATATTCTTTGTGCCGTACATACAGCTGTGAACAGGGAAAAACATGTGTTAAAAAGTCAGTGATGCCTAAGAAACTCTTTGTTCAACCATTTCAACCATTCTTCCTGATTGAATCTGTTAGGGCACTAATAATGGTAAAGCACACCCTCTCGTGTAATACTGCTTAAATACGGTACATTAAGCATAATAGAACTCAGTCAGTGTGGTCACCGCACAGGCAAATTCATGCATGAATAACCAAAACAACCATGTGTTATTTGGGACAATTGCTGACAGGGGGAGGCCTTCTGTTCTTTTTATAATGTCGATACCTCTCAGAAAAAGGGATTGAAAAGGGAAGGCAGAGCACTCACGTCTTTGTAAATGTGATGTTCCCTCTGCTTCTCCTCTACGTTCATGGCTGTTGACACATTCTCCACAGTGAGGCGCCATACCTCTTTCTTCTCCCCCTCTGTCTCAATCCTACAACACAGAGACGTGCTACTGGTCAGGCAATACAATGTAGTGATGCCTAGATTACATATAAATATGTCATTATGAAAATAAATATATGGATTAATATAGCAGTAAATATAAATGAGACAATACATTGTGAAATAATACATTTTTCAAAAGACAAGATTAATTTAATACTGGTATTTTTCACAAGTCTTATATCACGATATTGGTATAATAGCAATATGTTGCTCAGCCCTATGTCACAGCATTTGTAAATCTTGATGAAGTGTGAAGAGTTGTTGACTTGCCGGTACGGATCTTTGTCTTTATTGAAGTCTGGTTTGATGATGACAACTCCGTTTCCATCTGCTCTTATGGTTACCAGCAAACACTCACTCTCTTTCTGACCCAGTCTGACAAAACACATCATCAGAATCAGCAATGGACCTCATCATCTATCACAGCTTTTGAATTCTGCTAGATTTAAATGATAATCATAGAAATCTACTGTTGTTTTGTCTTAACAGCAGGACATACAAGAGCACACCTGTGTGTCAAACGTTAACACAGTTTTACTAACTTTCCGGGGGGACTCAGGTCTGCCATGATGTGCATGGTTTGCATGGCACTGTTCACAACATGGCTCCTCTTCACAAACTCCTCTGTAGGCTCCCAGTTAATCATCTTAGATTTGGGGACGCTGGAATCCCTGGAACATGCAGCACATCGCCGGGATGAACAAACTGAGACATCATCCCATCTTTAGAACACAACACAGCTCTTCAATACATTAAGGCAGTGGTTCCCAAGCTTTTCTGGATCAGGGCCCATTTGAAAATCTCAAACGGTTGCGGCCCACCCATCTGACTACTTAACACCGCAGCCGAAAAAAAGTTAAGTAGTCATTAAGCATAAGTCAATCGATTGTGTTCTGGCTTGGATCAATGGAACTAACATAGAATACTTAGTATAAGTTCCTATTTATCGGTATCACAATGAAAACTAGTTGTCTAAAAGATATTTTGCATAATTTATTTTATATTCGTGTTATATTCTCATTAAAATCTTAATGTTTTACCAATTATTTGGGGGCTCACTTGCAATATCATCACGGCCCACAGGTTGAGAATCGCTGTATTAAGGACTACCGTACTACAGGGAGCATTCGCAAAAGTTAGTGCCAGCGTTACTGTGCCGCTAGGTGCTGAGACGGCCAGCGTGTTGTCCTGTAGGGCTGTCACGATTACAAATTTAAGTTGACGATTAATTATCACTCAAATAACTGCGATTAACAATTTAATTGTGTTTCTGTCGTTGAAAATTAATGGAATATTATGAATAAAAATTACTGTTTGCTTTTAGCTTTCGTAAACAAAAGTTGCACAGGGCAGATATGACAAATAACACATATTTAATTACTTTATACTTAAAAATAAATATCAATAGTGGAAATAGCCGATCTATAAGCTGAAAACGCGTCGCATCGCGACGCGTTTTGAGCTTACAGATCAACTATTTCCACTATTTTTGACATTTTTTTTAAATATGACATTTTTTAACATGGAATTGATTATGACGATTATGCAAAAAATAATTGCGATTATATAAAATAAATCCGATTAGACGATTATGTAATAATTGTGACAGGCCTATTGTTCTGTTTCATAAAGTAAGGGTGCATTTGGTTTGGAATTACAGACACGTACGGGTCCATTTGGTTACTATCTATCAATAATTTAGCTGGGGGGGACCCCCTGTACCGCGCGCTGAAACCAGGCGGTGAGTGACCTACACGGTGCGTCTGTCTGCCTGCCTCCTGTGTCTGATGCTGGCCATCCTCTCTGCCAGGAACGTGGGCGTGAACTTGGCTGTGGTCACCAGATCCTGGGTGAGCTGCATTCAGGATGGGAAAAAAACAACAGCTTGTCAAACGAACAATGGATGAAGTTCTTGTTATTATGGCTGCATGTTGTTGCAGTCGGGCAGAAACCTCTTATCTCCATATTTAAACTGTTTCTGTTTTTTTTGGTAAATTTACGCCCTACTTGATCACACTACAGCGTCACACAAAAGCATCAAAAGTAGCAGATCCACAAGCTCCACGGTCCACGACAAGTTTCGAGCTCGTAGATCTGCTACTTTTGCCGTTTTTGAATTTGAAACCTGAAAAGTTAACCGTTTTGGACATAATGAGGTTTCCACCCGACAGAGACGATATATATACTGTATATTGCCCAGCCCTAGTTGTTGCTTGCTATGATGAAAACGGTGTTCTCCTACCAGCTGTTCGAATGGGAGACAGTTGGTGTACGGGTCGTGGTCAGTGTAGGTGAAGATCCTGTGGTTCCGTCTGCCCTTGTTCCTGTTCAGGGCCTTGATGTCTGCATGGTACTGTTTCTCCAGAGGAGTCTGACACACTGCCTCACTCTGATACACATCCGTCTCATACTGCATACACGAGGAGAGAGAGAACCAGTGGTGGAAAAAGTACTCCGATATTTTTCTTATTTTACTTGCAATAATAAAGAAATACTTTGTTACAAGTAAAAGTCCGGAATTCAACATTTACTTGAGTAAAAGTACAAAAGTATTGGCATCAAAATGTACTTAAAGTACCAAAAGTAAAAGTACTAAAATGTTTGAAAATAGCAGATCTACAAGCTCACAACGTGTCGCGATGAGAGACGTTGTGAGCTTGTAGATCGGCTATTTTCAAATAGCCTATGTATAAAATAGGGCTAAAGTGGTTAATGTGTGTTTTATAATAATATAGTAATTGATAATTGTAAAGTAACTAAGTTACTTCACTACAAATAATTGTAGTGGAGTAAAAGTACAATATTTGGAGACGATATGTAGTGGAGTAGAAGTAAAAGTATTGGAAATTGGAAATACGGAAGTAAATGTACTTAGTCACTTTCCACCACTGGAGAGAACCCATTACAAACGTTCCTAACTATCAATATATTTAGCTGGGGACCCCCTGGAGC
Organism: Gymnoscopelus microlampas; assembly: GCF_963454915.1. Lineage (NCBI taxonomy): Eukaryota > Metazoa > Chordata > Actinopteri > Myctophiformes > Myctophidae > Gymnoscopelus > Gymnoscopelus microlampas. The sequence goes on along the minus strand of NC_139949.1, from coordinate 45,898,853 downwards.
CCCCTCAAGGACCCCTGGTAGAAGTGGTGGCTGTACCTGACTGAAGAGTTTCTCCTGCCAGCCCACCACCAGCTCCTCTTCATTGTCACCTGGTGGAGAAGGAGACAGCGTCATCGTCACTGTTACTAACACAAACAAACTGCCTACAAACTAGGCCTGGTGCAACTATCATTACGGGGCCAGAGCTCTGCTCTGGACACGTATTGTTATTCACATTATTCTGTCACTTCTTCTTCTGCCACTTTTCGCAGTTCTGGCTGAACCGCGCTGTCGGTTTTTACGAAACTCGGCCATATGGTAGATGGTCATGAAAAACGATCAAAAAATAATTCTCACAATCTTTCGTCCAAAGGTGGCGCTATAGCACTCAATTGAAAATGCCAACTTTGACCAGGTACAACTCATGCCCTGTTTGACCTACAGCCATGAAACTTGGATACACATATGCGTCTCCTCATGCTGAACAACTTTCACACTCTGACTTTTGACCTCTGACCTTTAGATCTCCCACCATTTTGAATTATATGAAAAACAGTCATTGGCTCCTAACTTCTGCATTTTTTCACTTATGGAAAATCCGTTGGAAATTTTTGTAGAAAGTGGTCCAAAGTTCAAGTACGAAACGTTTCGTGCAGATTGCTCAAAAATCCCAGGAGGAGATAGATTTTAACTATTACAGTTTTATGAAAATTATTCATCTGTGCCTAAAACATACATGCAGACTCACATTTCTTTGAAACTTTGCAGAAATGTACAGGGTCATTCCAAATATCACTGAAACCAATCTTACTCCAATTGGCCAAAAGGGGGCGCTATAGCAATTTTTTGAAAAGGCAGACTTTAAACAGGCATAAGTCATGCCTCGTTTGGCCGAAAGTCGTGAAACTTGCTTACACATGTGCCTTGACTCATGAGGAACACACGTATCGATTTGACCATTAAGCTCCGCCCTTAGATTTTCCGCAATTTTGAGCAGTTTGAAAAATACTTGTTTTTGCCAGTTCTGGCTTAACCGTCCATACGCTTTTTACGAAACTCGGCCATATGGTAGATGCTCATGAAAAACTACCAAGAAATAATTCTCACACTCATTCGTCAAAGGGTGGCGCTATAGCACTCAATTGAAAGTGCCAACTTTGAACAGGTACAACTCATGCCCTGTTTGACCTACAACCTTGAAACTTCGATACACACATGCGTCTCTTCATGCCCGACAACTTTCGTGGTCTGACTTTTGACCTCTGACCTTTAGATCGCCCACCATTTTGAATTATATGAAAAACAGTCATTGGCTCCTAACTTCTGCATTTTTTCACTTATGGAAAATCCGTTGGAAATTTTTGTAGGCAGTGGTCCAAAGTTCATGTGTAAAATGTTTCGTGCAGATTGCTCAAAAATCCCAGGAGGAGATAGATTTTAACTATTACAGTTTTATGAAAATTATTCATCTGTGCCTAAAACATACATGCAGACTCACATTTCTTTGAAACTTGGCAGAAATGTACAGGGTCATTCCAAATATCACTGAAACCAATCTCACTCCAATTGGCCAAAAGGGGGTGCTATAGCAATTTTTTGAAAAGGCAGACTTTAAACAGGCATAAGTCATGCCTCGTTTGGCCGAAAGTCGTGAAACTTGCTTACACATGTGCCTTGACTCATGAGGAACACACGTATCGCTTTGACCAGTAAGCTCCGCCCTTAGATTGTCCGCAATTTTGAGCAGTTTGAAAAACACTTAAACCCAGGATTTCTCAGCTATTTGCGTGGAACTGTATCATCTGTGTGATCTCCTTTTTCACAGTTACTTGTCTGTTGGGCCAATGGCGTCTCCCTTAAATGAATGCCTCACAATCTCAAGGTCGCCAGTTCAAGCCTCACTTGATGCAGACTTAATTTAAGTTGAATTGCAAACAACATGACTGTATCAATGAATACATGTGCAAATGGTAAAGATGACCTGAAATGCTTATTTGAGAGTACGTTTTTTCAACGTATGACATACTTCATTCTGAAAATAGCTGATCTACAATCTCACAACTTTTCATGGTTTGTGAGCTTGTAGATCGGCTACTTTCACTAGTTTTGGTTGGAGGAGATTTACAATTTTTTCATTGGTAAATGGTTTGTGAACGAGTGATCTTAGTGTTAGTGAAACAGGGGCTTGGTTCATGAAAGAAGGCAAGAGTTTATGATCTTCAACAGACAATATCAGCCTGGACAAGGCTATAGCACTATAGGTAGTGTTGCAGCCTATTAGTCTGAAGGTTGAGAGTTCGAATCCTGTTAATGGCAGTAGGTTGAGATGTCCAATCAAACCATTATGTTTCCATCTCTCTCTCTCATCAATCTATTGTTTCCATGTCACTCTCTCTCTTCAATCTATTCCGTTTGCATGTGTCTCTCTCTCTCTCTCTATTCACTGGCCCCGTATTATCGCTGCTTGCAGCTATATTACGAATTGTTTTTCGCTCCCTCTCAATTCAAGGCTAATCTTAGTTCTGGCTTAACTGTGCTGTCGCTTTTTACGAAACTCGGCCATATGGTAGATGGTTATGAAAAACGATCAAGAAATAATTCTCACAATCTTTCGTCAAAAGGTGGCGCTATAGCACTCAATTGAAAATGGCAACTTTGAACAGGTACAACTCATGCCCTGTTTGACCTACAGCCATGAAACTTGGACACACATATGCGTCTCCTCATGCTGAACAACTTTCACCCTCTGACTTTTGACCTCTGACCTTTAGATCTCCCACCATTTTGAATTATATGAAAAACAGTCATTGGCTCCTAACTTCTGCATTTTTTCACTTATGGAAAATCCGTTGGAAATTTTTGTAGGCAGTGGTCCAAAGTTCAAGTGTTAAAAACTTCGTGCAGATTGCTCAAAAATCCCAGGAGAAGATAGATTTTAACTATTACAGTTTTATGAAAATTATTCATCTGTGCCTAAAACATACATGCAGACTCACATTTCTTTGAAACTTTGCAGAAATGTACAGGGTCATTCCAAATATCACTGAAACCAATCTTACTCCAATTGGCCAAAAGGGGGCGCTATAGCAATTTTTTGAAAAGGCAGACTTTAAACAGGGATAAGTCATGCCTCGTTTGGCCGAAAGTCGTGAAACTTGCTTACACATGTGCCTTGACTCATGAGGAACACACGTATCGATTTGACCAGTAAGCTCCGCCCTTAGATTTTCCGCAATTTTGAGCAGTTTGAAAAATACTTGTTTTTGCCAGTTCTGGCTTAACCGTGCATACGCTTTTTACGAAACTCGGCCATATGGTAGATGCTCATGAAAAACTACCAAGAAATAATTCTCACACTCATTCGTCAAAGGGTGGCGCTATAGCACTCAATTGAAAGTGCCAACTTTGAACAGGTACAACTCATGCCCTGTTTGACCTACAACCATGAAACTTCGATACACACATGCGTCTCTTCATGCCCGACAACTTTCGTGGTCTGACTTTTGACCTCTGACCTTTAGATCTCCCACCATTTTGAATTATATGAAAAACAGTCATTGGCTCCTAACTTCTGCATTTTTTCACTTATGGAAAATCCGTTGGAAATTTTTGTAGGCAGTGGTCCAAAGTTCAAGTGTTAAAAATTTCGTGCAGATTGCTCAAAAATCCCAGGAGGAGATAGATTTTAACTATTACAGTTTTATGAAAATTATTCATCTGTGCCTAAAACATACATGCAAGACTCACATTTCTTTGAAACGTTGCAGTAATGTAGAGAGTCATTCCAAATATTACTGAAACCAATCTCACTCCAATTGGCCAAAGGGGGGCGCTATAGCAATTTTTTGAAAATGCAAACTTTAAACAGGCAAAAGTCATGCCTTGTTTGGCCGAAAGTCGTGAAACTTGCTTACACTTGTGCCTTGACTCATGAGGAACACATCTATCGCTTTGACCATTAAGCTCCGCCCTTAGATTTTCTGCAATTTTGAGCAGTTTGAAAAACACTTAAACCCAGGATTTTTCAGCTATTTGTGTGAAACTGTATCATCTGTGTGATCTCCTTTTTCACGGTTACTTGTCTGTTGGCCAATGGCGTCTCCCTTAAATGAATGCCTCACAAACTCAAGGTAGCCAGTTCAAGCCTCACTTGATGCAGACTTAATTTAAGTTGAATTGCAAACAACATGACTGTATCAATGAATACATGTGCAAATGGTAAAGATAACCTGAAATGCTTATTTGAGAGTACGTTTTTTCAACGTATGACATACTTCATTCTGAAAATAGCTGATCTACAATCTCACAACTTTTCATGGTTTGTGAGCTTGTAGATCGGCTACTTTCACTAGTTTTGGTTCTGAGGAGATGTACAATTTATTCATTGGTAAATGGTTTGTGAACGAGTGATCTTAGTATTAGTGAAACAGGGGCTTGGTTCATGAAAGAAGGCAAGAGTTTATGATCTTCAACAGACAATATCAGCCTGGACAAAGCTACAGCACTATGGTAGTGTTGCAGCCTATTAGTCTGAAGGTTGAGAGTTCGAATCCTGTTAATGGCAGTAGGTTGAGATGTCCAATCAAACCATTATGTTTCCATCTCTCTCTCTCATCAATCTATTGTTTCCATGTCACTCTCTCTCTCTTCAATCTATTCCGTTTCCATGTCTCTCTCTCTCTCTATTCACTGGCCCCGTATTATCGCTGCTTGCAGCTATATTGATAATTGTTTTTCGCTCCCTCTCAATTGAAGGCTGCTCTTAGTTCTGGCTGAACCGTGCTTTCGCTTTTTACGAAACTCGGCCATATGGTAGATGGTCATGAAAAACGATCAAGAAATAATTATCACAATCTTTCGTCAAAAGGTGGCGCTATAGCACTCAATTGAAAATGCCAACTTTGAACAGGTACAACTCATGCCCTGTTTGACCTACAGCAATAAAACTTCAATACACACATGTGTCTACTCATGATGAACAACTTTCACACTCTGACTTTTGACCTCTGACCTTTAGATCTCCCACCATTTTGAATTATATGAAAAACAGTCATTGGCTCCTAACTTCTGCATTTTTTCACTTATGGAAAATCCGTTGGAAATTTTTGTAGGCAGTGGTCCAAAGTTCAAGTGTTAAACGTTTCGTGCAGATTGCTCAAAAATCCCAGGAGGAGATAGATTTTAACTATTACAGTTTCATGAAAATTATTCATCTGTGCCTAAAACATACATGCAGACTCACATTTCTTTGAAACTTTGCAGAAATGTACAGGGTCATTCCAAATATCACTGAAACCAATCTTACTCCAATTGGCCAAAAGGGGGCGCTATAGCAATTTTTTGAAAAGGCAGACTATAAACAGGCATAAGTCATGCCTCGTTTGGCCGAAAGTTGTGAAACTTGCTTACACATGTGCCTTGACTCATGAGGAACACATGTATCGATTTGACCATTAAGCTCCGCCCTTAGATTGTCCGCAATTTTGAGCAGTTTGAAAAACACTTAAACCCAGGATTTTTCAGCTATTTGCGTGAAACTGTATCATCTGTGTGATCTCCTTTTTCACAGTTACTTGTCTGTTGGGCCAATGGCGTCTCCCTTAAATGAATGCCTCACAATCTCAAGGTCGCCAGTTCAAGCCTCACTTGATGCAGACTTAATTTAAGTTGAATTGCAAACACCATGACTGTATCAATGAATACATGTGCAAATGGTAAAGATAACCGGAAATGCTTATTTGAGAGTACGTTTTTTCAACGTATGACATACTTTATCTGAAAATAGCTGATCTACAATCTCACAACTTTTCATGGTTTGTGAGCTTGTAGATCGGCTACTTTCACTAGTTTTGGTTCTGAGGAGATGTACAATTTCTTCATTGGTAAATGGTTTGTGAACGAGTGATCTTAGTGTTAGTGAAACAGGGGCTTGGTTCATGAAAGAAGGCAAGAGTTTATGATCTTCAACAGACAATATCAGCCTGGACAAAGCTATAGCACTATAGGTAGTGTTGCAGCCTATTAGTCTGAAGGTTGAGAGTTCGAATCCTGTTAATGGCAGTAGGTTGAGATGTCCAATCAAACCATTATGTTTCCATCGCTCTCTCTCATCAATCTATTGTTTCCATGTCACTCTCTCTCTCTTCAATCTATTCCGTTTCCATGTCTCTCTCTCTCTCTATTCACTGGCCCCGTATTATCGCTGCTTGCAGCTATATTTTTTTTCTTAGGATTTATTCTATCGACTACTTTTTTGATTAATCAAATAGTCGAGAAACGTGTTTTTTAAATGTTTTAAATATATCAACAAATTGATTAACCACTAAAGCGTTATTTTAGACAACGTGTCGCATCGTGTCACGTTGTGAGCTTGTCTATTTGAACATTATTTTGGATAAAAAAAAAACGTTTTGCCTATAATGACATGACTAAAATATGAATTGATTATTTTCAAATTTGCGACTATCGATTTTTATGATCGATTAGTTAAATGAACTGTTGCAGCCTGTAAATAAAGCATTATAGATGTCAGAATAACAGAAATTCAGTCCACTCGCCGTACGGTACCTGCTGGGGCTTGTTGGTTGAGCGTGTCCAGTTCAATGACTGGTCTGTCCTGCTGGGACAGGACCTGCTGCTGAAGGTGTTGGGACAGAGCTGCTGTGGAGGTAATCCTCTCAACACGCACCCTGAGAGAGCAACACACACAAACACTGTCAAATACACACACATTGATTGATTGATTGATTGATTGAATACTTTATTAGCAGTTTGCAGGACTGGAAAGTACAGTTCAATACAAGGTCAGCTAAGAGGATTTAAACCCAAGAAAGCCTACGGCTTGTTTCCATTGGCCATTGGGGTCCTTTGTACTCACTTCATAGAGACATTTAATGACAGGCAGATATGCACTAATATGCAAAACATCATAAAAACAGACTACATCCTCTCTGCCATAGTACACAGTCTACAGACTGTGTAGTATATATTATCTATTTAGTGGGTTTTCTGCAAAAAATATGGATTTCACATTCATTATCTAGATAGAATATATTTTCATTGAATATCTGTCTTGAGAGATACTATCCTGATATATATATAACAGTATATTATGTTAACAGTGTGTAAACGGGCCCATTGGTATTTGCCTCATAAGATGAAATAATGAAAATCAAGGCTATTCAAAAACCGTCCATAGTCAGAAAGATCTTGCACGTGAGCCAGTGTTGTTTACTATCGTTTCTATAGCAACCATGCAGCCACAGTAAACTACCCTAAAAACACCAACCAAATCTTTTCACAATCATGACTTACTTGACCCTCATGTTTTTGACATGGTCCCTGGAGCGGTACACAGCCTCTCCTGTGTCGGTGTTCCATCCATCTGTCATGTCTGGATCATTAAATCTGATGATTATGTCTTCTTACACACAGGAGATCAGAACCAGTTGAGTTAAAGTTGTTTATACCTAAGTAATAACGTCTAGTCTGCCGCTTGCTGCTCTGTCAACAGAACATCATCTACGTGTCACTGCAGGAACAACAAAAAGTTACGGGGGAGAAACAGTTTTAAGAAGGTACCCATTAGATTAGATCACAATCCATATAGGTTTAAATCGTTCACCGCTTCTGTGATTATTAGCCGATTAGCTGCTAGCTAACAACAATAACAATATCACTTCCGCTTCCGGATTTCAAAATAAAAACCTACAGGCACTAGTGTTGCCATGTACGCCTATTATAAGCGACTTTGGAATTGTTTTTCTGTAAGGTTGCTTTAAATATTGGTAGTTGCGGCGGGTTGCGGTATTTTGGCCTTGTTTCTAAAGTGTAGTTGCTTATTTGGTCTTGTTTACTAATGTTGTTTAAACCAATGTTTCTCAAACATGTTCAAGTCAAGAACCCCCATTAATATGTATTTGTCTGCGGACCCCCATCTGAAAAGATTTGTGTTGCTAAAATGTCAAAATGTTTTCAAGATTTTTTTAAAAATAGCAGATGTACATGTTTAAAGGAATATAAGGGCTCGCTTCTTTTGTGCTTGTTTTCATAGCTCTCTCTCAAAACATGCCAACACTGACAGGCACCATCACCTGTCCAAAAACAGCTGGCACGAATAACAGCGAAAATAAAATGCACAAGCACATAGTTTCATAATTTAACCTTTAAAAGCTCCAAAGCGGTGAAAGCGCCCAACTCGCTGCTTGGACCCATAATTATTCACACATAAATTCATTCAGTTTAAGATGGGAGGGCTACACAGCCCTTCGATCCTTCCTTTAGAGGCAAAAAAAATACCACATGCCACGTCGCTAAGCAACAGTCCAAAACAAAATGATTTCTATGCTGACTATTGTGTTTACCATACGTTTGGTAAACACACACAAACAGGTGTTGTAAGAAGCAGTATTCACTCATAACACACTTAAAACTTAACATCTACACGAGCATAGCTCATCATCAACCAACCACACATTATAGCCTATCTAACATTATTTATAGCTTTTTTTTCAGGTGTCACCATGGCTGGGACCGTTCTATGTGAACCGTTTGAGCTGTACAACATTCTTAACCAGTACACCCACCTCCCCAAGCTGGCACAGATCAACTACCTCTGTTTAATTGGTGAGTGGATGAGATTCAATTCAATATGTGTACCCAGGTATTCATATTTAACCTCCCCATCTCTCTAGTTTGATAGGTGTGATGGTGGCACAGCTTTGAAGGCATGTTTAAGTGTAATTACCTATTCCCCAGATGCCCGTGAAAAGCAACATTACAATGACAGTCATATCATCACAGCTAAAAATGCTAAAAGGGTATGATAACTCTTGCTCCATCTTCTCATCCAGCCTTTGGCATGCACAGATACAGTATATATAGGCTATACCAAGAAACAGATATTTAGCACACAACTGATCAACATCTCTCTTTAATCACCATTTTCCAGGATTCTGAAGGTGCATTCATGATACCAGAGACAGTGGAGGTTGAGAGCATGCAGTACATAGTGGTCTATGACAGTGACACAACATGTCTCCAAGGGTTAGGTAAGGCTTATGTAGGCTGTTGTTGTTGTTTGATGTATATGCCTTTTGGTCTATATGCCTGGGTTTAACCACTGCACCACCAACTAAGTTCTCAAATGAGTCGAAAAATAAGATTGAGACAGTCAATGAGGCAATGAAAATGTTTCATAACTACAACACTTTCAATGAGTTGCGGACAACTTCTTGAAATATCCCACAAAGCATGACTCAAACTTCTGACTAATCTTATAGGTGAAGCCATTGAATGTGCTGAGGTCCTGGCAAAATCCAGCTTCTGTCCTGTCTATATGATGAAAGGAGGTTATCGGAAGTTCTCAGCGCTGTATCCTTTCTTCAGAACAACAAAAATCATGTACACCATCAGGGTAATGTCCTTGTTCCTGATGCCACCTGTTTTGTTAACATTCAGGGTTCAATTTGCTGGGGAGATGGGGGGGATCCATGCCTGTGCTTTTGATATCCCCGGCCCTCTGGTCATTCATTCTTATGGCCATTGGGTATATGTTTTATCTCTGCATTGGTCAGACTGAAGTAAAAATATATTTCCTTTTTTAGAAATGTAGACTGTCTGATATGTTTGATAATATCACAATTTAACAATTTAATAAAATCTTGGAATCCCTATTTTCTAGAAACACATTTTCGCTATTTGTTGTACGAAGAAGTATCTAGGACAAGTGGTTAACAAATCGAACCATGGTTGGATTCACCATTTACATTTACGTGGGCCATTTCATTAAAATAGTTGAGTTATTTTGATTGGATAGTGCTTGTAAGCTGTGGTTGTTGGACATTCACCAGGAGCTGGAAGATCTCAAACCCTATCCAGTGGAGATCTTAGCAGGCCTGCTGTTTATGGGGGACTCCAAACAAGCAACCGATCGCAAAATCCTTGAGCACCTGAAAATTACCACAATGGTTAATATCTCCCAGAGCAACATTCTTGAGTAAGGCATGCCTTGATATTTGAAATGCATAAGGAAAATATGCTGCATTTTGTGACAATATTATTTGATTGATGCTGTCTTTCAAAACAAATGTACATACATACATATATATATATTTATATCAATATATGTTTGTATATTTATTTATTTATTTATGTATTCATTCATTCATTCTTTCATTAATTTTTAGGTTTGAACAGGGAAATCATGCCATTCTTAACATACACATCACAGATTCAGTGATGGCTGATATATACAAAAGAGGGGATATGCACTTTTATTGGTAATTAGTCCCCATCATGCTTAAATGTATTTGACTTAATACTGTGTATTCTACTGTTTATATATATCATTTATAATTGTGTCCACCATTATGTTTCTACAAACACCCACATTCATTGCTAATCCTCTCTTCTGCCTCTTACCTATATATTTAGGTTCACGTTTAAATGTGGGGTCTCCTGTCTTGATATGTTCCACTCACGGCATAAGTCGCTGTAGTACTGTAACCATCGCCTTCCTCATGCATCACCTGAAATACACACTGGAGGCAAGTTCTGTTCATTTGTCTTCCCAGCTCAGTGGCCTTAGCTTGTGATTAGACTTGTGGTTCCCAAACCTTTTTAGGTCGACAGCCAAAAGAGAAATTTGATGTCTCCCCGGGACCCAAACTATAGTGAAAATAGCTGATCTAGAAGCTCACAACGAGACGCGCTGCCAGCTTGTAGATCTGCTATATTCATTGCTTCTTAAACATTTTTATATTTCTTTTATTTATGGCATTTTTTAATTTTATTTATGAAATAGGCCTACTTTTGAAACATTTTGGAATTGTTGAAACTGATGAAAAGTTGTGATTTTTTTAAAATCAAGACTTTTGAAATAATACAAAAAAAGAAAAAAAAAAGAAAAGGGGATTTACTCGTGAGTTGCGACCCATACAAATGTTCTGTAGATTCACTGGGTTTTGGGCCTCTGTCCTTTCTCTCTGCATTCAGTCTGCACTCTGACCAGCAAAACTGAGAAGATGAACATTGTAATTGATAAGGGTGGTATGTCTGTATGTTGTTCTCATTCGTATTTGTGCCATTTAAAGAATATACATCGGCAGCTTATAATCTGCATGGGGGACAGTGTATACACTCCAGTGGTTCCTAAGGAAATCTCAGAAATCTCCCAAAGTAGCCGATCTACAAGCTATCGGCTAGATAGTATGACGTTCATACTATCTAGCCGATTGAAACTGTTGTCACATTGTTGGTTTTCTCTCCTGTTTAAATTTGGAAAGGATTTTCACTGTGACGCCATTGCTGGTGTCTCTTCAGAGTACCTAACTGACTGAAACTAGTGTTACAATATTTACAGAGGTAAGGTTTTTCTCCAGTGTGAACACGCTGGTGTCTCTTCAGGTTAGGTAACTGAATGAAACTTTTGTCACATTGCTGACAGAGATAAGGTTTTTCTCCAGTGTGAACACGCTGGTGTCTCTTCAGGTTAGGTAACTGAATGAAACTTTTGTCACATTGGTGACAGAGGTAAGGTTTTTCGCCAGTATGGATACGCTGGTGTCTCTGCAGAGAACCAACCTCAGTGGCCACAGTTACATGGACAGTTGTATTCGGAATGAATACACTTCTATTCGGAATGAATGAATGGATGAATTCATTCCGAATAGATTTGCTCATGTAAACACCCCAATTGGAATAGAATATTCCATTCCAGTCTGACCCGAATGCATTTTCATTCGGAATAGGAGGGGTGGTATAGACCGTTTGAATCGGGTTAAATCAATCGGAATTGACCATGTAAACACTTTATTCCAAACGCTCCTGTCTGTTTGGAATACATGCATTCCTTCGCGCATGTCCGTGCTTAGTAGGGCTGTCAGAATTGTCCAAAAATGACCTATCAAAACTCTAATTCGGCCACGGTTGGTGCTGAGAAGCGCTCGCTCCTGCGGGATAAAATTAATGTTTCTAATAGCATCATTTAATAAGCCTGTAATGGTTAAGCCCAGACTTGTCCAGGAGAACGGACGCTCCGAGGATTGCTGGCCTAGGCTACACTTATATAGGCTATGGATCTTTTTCTAAACAGGTATTTTAGTCCTCAGTTTTTAAAAAGAATCCCTGGCCACATGACAAAGATTTTTTTTTTAAATCCCTATCCACACGTAAACGCAGAAACGCATTGATCATAGACTGTAGTGTTGCGCTCTCTCTCTCTCTCTCTCTCTCTCTCTCTCTCTCTCTCTCTCTCTCCATTTATTATTATAATGACCATGTGCGAATGCGCGATGACATCATCGTACGGTACCTACATGAGAAATGTGACAAATACTATAGGCTAGCCTACGTTTTACCGTGTCTGGTACCAATACAAAAAAAGAAACTGGTCTGAACTTGTAGATCTGCTACTTTTGCATTAAAACGGCGATGACAAAGGAGCACAGGCTTGCACCGCATACAACTCTGCCTGGTGCGTTGCTTCCGGGCCTGCCTACGACCGATAGACCTCCGCCGCGGAGGCACAAGGGGGCTATTGCCTCCTCCCATGCCCACCAGGGGAAGCTCTGCTCTGGGTAGTGGCCCCTGGTCCATGCCCGGGCGTAGGCGGGAACCACTTTGCGCATGTCAAAAGTTATATTCTGAATGAATGCTTTGGTCATGTAAACGAGGAATACTTTTATTCAGGTCCCATGTAAACAGGTGAGTGGATCAGATTCCTCTATTCAGAATGAGTTCATTCGGAATTAATTAATTCTGAATGAATACATGATGGTCCATGTAACTGTGGCCACTGAAACTCTTGTTACATTGTTGACAGAGGTAAGGTTTTTCTCCAGTGTGGACACGCTGGTGTCTCTGTAGAGAATCTAAAACACTGAAACTCTTGTCACATTGTTGACAGACGTAAGGCTTTTCTCCTGTGTGGACACGATGGTGTTTCTCCAGCTGACCTAACCGTCTGAAACCCTTGTCACACTGTTTACATATGTGGGTTTTCGTTCCTGTGTAAGTCAGATGATGTGTCTTAAATTCTTCTAAAATCTGAGTCTGGGAAGACTGGGGGCTCACTCCTTCCAGGAGTGGAGGTTCATCATCAAAGCTGCTGGTATACATTGTATACATGTGTATATCTACTGGGAGCTGGAACACTTGTTGTTCTCTCTCTCTCTCTCTCACTCTCTCTGTGTCTCTCTCACCACTCTCTGTCTCTCCTTCTATCCGTCTCTGTATAAACTCTCTGTAGGACAATCATGTTAATAAGACATTACATCTCAGATGAAGTGGAGGTCTAAAGGTATTTTCACATCTTATACAGTTGAACAGAGCTCTGCTGTGATGACATGCACAACACAAACTGTTGCTGTGCATTTTAAACAACGTTGATTTGTGCAGGTAGTGTTGCACTTTGTACATGCGTGTCCTGAACTTGTCACGTTCTCATTAATGGACTCCATCACCGTATTTGGAGAGAGCCCAGTTATGTTCATTAGAGCCTTACCCATTACACATTTGTTGTAGACTACTGATTAGAAGTTCAAAATCTTGAAATAATTTAAACAAAATGTAGATTAGATAAAGGTTCTATTTGAGTTTTATTGCCAGACCCAGAGGGTCGGCCTACATGAGGCTTTGTCCCTCTTTCGTCTATACATGGGCATAAAAGGGACCTCGGTTATTCTGGGTCTGGCAGAACCAGGTCTCCTGGTCTTGTATTTTAATTACTAGAGGTTTGGTAAACAGTGGGTCCCCAACCTCCCACTCTCAGGGTGGACACACGTATTAATTTAATAAAAGTGTCCACCCTGAGACTGGGAGGTTGAGTCATACCAAAGACTTTCAAAATGTTAACGCCTCCCTGCTTGGCACTCAGCATCAAGGCTTGGATCGGATAAGTCCCTGTGACATACAGTGCTAGTGTCATGTCCATGTGGGGTACTTGTATGGTTGGGGGATGTACTTGTACATCAAGCTGCCTCACAACACAACAGAATCTGACTCCTGTCCTATGGGCCACTTGGCTCAGGGCTAGTGGTAGTACCCAGGGGCCAATTGCTATATTTACTTCCGAGGAAAGTGTTGTCCTAGATATTATATTAAAATAACATTGTCATGTTCCATTTTCAGGAGGCTTGGGAGTATGTCCTTAAACGTAAAACCAACATGAGGCCCAACAGAGGATTTGTGCAACAGCTGTCAGACTGGGAACTTCACACTACAGGAAAGCGACTGGCTGATATTTCTGAACCAAACTTTTGAAAAAGGAATTGACTGACAGCATCGTAAAAATAACTCATTTGCTTCTAAGTGAAGGACTACAATTTACAGTTTTGTGATATATTATAAAACCATTCATATTGTGTGTTGTTTCTCTGCTAATATATAAGCCCATTCCAGTAAATGTAAGTATCAGAAATAAAATGTAGCAGTTTTTTAAGGCCTTTTTTTGTATATTTGGAGAGCATTGCATCAGCCCTAAGCCATTAAAACAGACAGATGTGATGTTTTTTTTAATTTGTATGTGACATGTCCATGTTAAAACCTCGAGTATTTTTTTGTAACATTCTTATTTCCTGTTTTCTTGTAATATTATGTCCATATTTACTTTGTGTTGATAAAAAAATAATCATTTATCGGTTATTTATAGATCAACCGTTGATACCTGCCGCTGATTGTCTGAGACGCAGCCTCCAAGGCTCTGGTGTAAAGTAGTAGTGAGGTCATCATACGCGCAGCAGTGCACTAGTGTTGCCATGTCCGCTTATTGTGAGCGACTTACCGACTTTGGGCTTGTTTTTCTGTAAAGTTGCTTGTAGTAGATATTGGTTGTTGATGTTTTTTGGGCTTGTTTGTAAAGTTGCTTGTTTGGGCTTGCTTCACAGTGTTTACATTACTTTAACCAGTGGTTCTCAAATGTTTTCATGGCATGGACATCCAAATTACAAACAACCCCCCCCCCAGACTGTTTACTGTACATATTTTTATTTTCTACCCATTGATATGATGTTTACCGTACATAGTGCCTTGCTACACGACGGTCGTCTGTCATGATATGGGAGTCATGTGTATCAGGGCTATAATGGGCTATCATACCTAGTTGCTTATTTTATCTCACACAATCTGGCAACACTGCAGAGCACAGATAGTACGTGCAGCCTGTAGACTCAACTGTTGCAACAGTCACAGTCGCTGCTCAGAGTTTTTATCCTTAAACACAGCATTAAAACACATTAAAACATTTAAGAATGCTGTTCAGCCCGTGCGGTTTAACAGAATGTCTCGCCGACTGGGAGGATATAGAGAAGGACTACCAACAGGTCCAGGTAAAGTTTAGTTTAGTTACTATGTGTCAATGTGTGTTAAAAGGGGTGTGTGTGTTTGGGGAGCGGCGATGATACACCGCACTTGGTGACCTATCGAATCCTGTAACCCCCCAGAGGTCTGCGTGTGTTGCAATACTCAACTGTAGGCATCATTTCGATAGCGACGTTTGTCCGAAATTGCAAAACATGTCCACGGAGAGAGAGAGAGACTTACCCCTTATTACGAGACAGTAGTGTTTGTCACATAGTGTGCTGCAGTGGTGGAAAAAGTAACCATATTTTTACTTACAATGTATTACGAGACAGTAGTGTTTGTGTGCTGCAGTGGTGGAAAAAGTAACCATTTCTTTTTTTACTTACAGGTGTTATGACATGTTATGACAAAAAAATAGTAAAAGTATCAATACTGCAATGAGATGTAGAAACACACTGTGTTACAAGTAAAACGTCTGGTAATCAAAATGTATGTGAGTAAAAGTGCAACAGTATTGTCATCAAAATATACTTAAAGTCCCAAAAGTAAAAAGTACTCATGCAGAATGTTTCACAAGTTATCATTATGTCTAACATCATGCAATGCATTGTGTGAGATCCGCTATTTTCCAACAGCCGAAGTTTAAATAGGGCTGATGTATGTTTTGTAATAAGAATCCATATCTTCAAAGTAACTAAAGTTTTCAAATACTTGTAGTGGAGTAAAAGTATAACATTTGTCTCTGAGATGTAGTGGAGTAGAAGTACAAGTACTGGACATTGGAAATACTCCATTAAAGTAAAACAAAATACCTCAAAATTGTACTCAAGTACTGTACTTGAGTAAATGTACCCAGTTACTTTACACCACTGCTCCAATTCGTCACACAATTCGGTGGGTAACCAATTTGCTTGCACTGACTAGCAGCTGTAATAAACTTCTGCCTTGCAAGAGAGTACACTGTGGACTTTACAGGCTGCCTGCACCACTTCAACTATTATATGTTCATTCATTAAAACTGAACTGGATATTAAACTGCTGAATGCTGGTGGTTATCTTACTGTATAGAACATAATGATTTGAAGCTGGATTCATACTCTCTCTCAGATCTGTTTCATTCACTCAAACTGCATGTGGCCTTGCCAGGATCAAAAACAGATTATGTAATGTTGCATGAGTTCTGTACTGTATGTCCATTTGCAACTGTTGCTAGTTTAACTTCTATGCAGTGGTGTAAAGTAACTAACGTACATTTACTCAAGTACTGTACTTAAGTACAATTTTGAGGTACTTTTACTTTACTGGAGTATTTCAAATTGTCTGTACTTTTACTTTTACTCCAAGACTCAGAGACAAATATTGTACTTTTACTCCGCTACAATTATTTGAAAACGTTAGTTACTTTGCAGATATAAATTATTACATTATACAACATACATGAACCACTTTAGCCCTATTTTATACCTAGGCTATTTGAAAATGGCAGATCTACAAGCTCACAACGCATCGCAACGCGTTGTGAGCTTGTAGATCGGCTATTTTCAAACGGTTTAGTACTTTTACTTTTGGTACTTTAAGTACATTTTGATACCAATACTTTTGTACTTTTACTCAGGTAATTTTTTTATTCCAGACTTTTACCTGTAACAGAGTTCTTATACACTACAGTATTATTGATACTTTTACTGAAGTAAAACATTTGAGTACTTTTTCCACCACTGCTTCTATGTGATGATGTGTCTCTGTCTGCAGCCAAACACAATTATTGTATGATTCCCATATATGGGCCAGTAAAGCACTAAATACAATAATATCCTGATATATATCTGTTGGTACTTGGTACTAAACAAAACAAGAATTTAGTGGAAGATGTCCTTTGACATAACTGGCTGCAGTGACAACGTGGTGTTGTCAATCTGGTGGTGTCATGGGTTGCGGACGGACCGGTCATTACATGTCAGTCATGTCAGGAATGTCTTGACAACAACAATACCTTGTGAATGCAATCCACTTCTGCTTTCTGTGGGAAACACACGATGTAGCCACAAAGTGCTGCATTGGAAGAGTTGCCAACCGTCCCTTGAAATGAGGAATCGTCCTTTTTTTTGGAAACTAAAAGACATGTCCCTTATTGAGCTGATAAGGGACACACCTTGTTCATTATTTTTTGGTAATCTCCAATCAATGACACACATCTTACAAGTTCAAACAGCTCATTTATCCCATTAAGACCTGAGGCCGCGGACCCCCATCTCAAAATATTTAGTTCCAGGGAGGGACCCCCAGATCGAAGCAAAGATTTGAGTTACAAATGTTCACGATCTTTCAAAAATAGCAGGTCTACAAGCTCGTAGCGGGGCAATCGGTGCCGCGCTATGAGCTTGTAGATCTGCTATTTTTGAATAGCCAAAGAAATCTAAAATGACAGAGATGCGTCCCCGGTCTTAATGGGTTAAATAATACACAGGTTGTAACCACTTACACCAAATGTAGATTGGCTATTTTTGGCTAATGTTCCCCATAGAAAAACTTCATCTTTTTCTGGGCTTCCCTTATTTTTCGTAGAAATAAGGCACGCCTGGTCAGGTGTCCCTTATTTGACTTTCAGTTGGCAACCCTAGATATGACAACAACAACAAAAATCTCACTGATGTATGCACTCCTAAACCCTTAACTGTTAAGGCTTTAAGGAGTGAATGCGTCAATGTGATTTTTAGTAAAGAACTTAAGTTAAAGCTGCACTTAAACTTTCCTCTTCAACCCCAGATTTGAACCCGGTTTCCTGCGCAAGTGCTAAAAATGTTTTACCATAATAGAGCCTGCCTGCTTGCTCAGGGGATAAATTTAATCTCGACCTTTAGGTCAAAATTTGGGTCAGATCCTGTGTCTAGGTGAGACATAACCTTTGACACGATCTAAATGTCTCAATAGAAGAGCAGGGAGACAAAATACTACCACAGTATTAATATACTGTACCATACAGATTGTAGAAAATTACAGGCTAAACGTGTTAAGCTGTAACATGTGTCATCCTGTCATGATCTACTGGAGGTGATACATAAAATGATTTTTAACCACCCATTAAGACCTGGAACTGTGTAATTTTTTAGATTTGAGCTAAAAAGCATTATTTTACACTTTGGGCTATTCAAAAATAGCAGATATACAAGCTCATAGCGCGGCACCGAGTGCCGCGCTATGAGCTTGTAGATCTGCTATTTTTGAAAAATCGTGAAAATGTGCGCAAATCTTTGAATATATATATATATTTTTAAAGCGAACATTTTTAACTCAAATCTTTGCTTCTGGGGGTCCCTGGAACAACATATTTTGATGGGGGTCCGCGGCCAAATACATATAATTTTGGGGGTCCTTGACACGAAAAAGATTGAGCACCACTGATATAGAAACATACGTTTTTCAGAATACTGTTGAGATTTAAGAGACATGCAGAATCGGCTTCAGGTCTCAATGGGTTAAAAACAGTGTATACCTGTTAGACCAGCGGTTCCCAAACATTTTGGCTCGAGACCAAAAAGAGAAATTTGATATCTCCCTGGGACCCAAACCAGAGAGAAACTAGCCAATCTACAAGCTCTCCTAGGCATCGCAATCGCGATGCGTTGTGAGCTTGTAGATCGGCTATTTTCACTACTTAAAGGTAGGGTAAGTGATATTTTTTGGTTAAAACAAAAAGTATTTTGTTAAAAGGTTAAAATACTATATTCTGATAGTAATCATTGCTATAGAGTGTTTGTTCAGTAACAGGAGTCTCCTTGTCTCTCCAGCTCTTTAATAAACAGAAAATACATTTTTCGGTAGGTGTCAAAATCTCAGCCAATCAGGAGAAAGTACCTATTTTTAAGCTTAATTTGTATAGTGTTCCAGTTCCAATTTTGTCTGCTCATTTCTTAGTGTCATCACGTCCAATTTCACTTGTTTAATCTATATCCTGATTGAGTTCTCTATCCTGATTGGATAAAATTGGAAATGAAACTGAAATGAAAATGCATTTTCTGTTTAATAAAGAGGTGGAGAGACAAGGAGACTTATCTTACTGAACAAACACTCTATAGCAATGAGTACTATCAGAATATAGAGCCATTTAACACTTATTTTAACCAAAGCAAATCACTTACCCTACCTTTAACAATAAACGTTTTTTCTTTTCCCGGTTTGTCCAGGGAAGATATTGTTTTCAACCAGCAGGTGTCCTACCCAAAACCAGGGTCTAAATGTCTCAATGGAAAGAGCAGGGAGACCACCTCAAACCACTGCATATATAGGAGTATAGAGCATTGGTTCTCAAAGTGGGGTCCGCGGACCCCCAGGGGTCCTTGGGGGGATTCCACGGGGTCCCCAGCAAAATGTGTTAATATAGCGTCACAATAATTTTAACCACTTTAACCTTTTATACTTTGGATTTTTAAGTTGAGGTATTATTAATTCATTACTAAGTTCATTCATTGTTTAAAATGTATAACTGGTCACGTAATTGCTTAATTGTACATGTGAAAACTGAAAAAAAAACATTTTATTCATTAAAATAAGTCAAGAACTACAGCTTTAAAACACAACCTCCTTATTACTTGCCAAATGGGCTGGACATACTGTAGGTAATGTATTATTACTGTGTGTGAAATGTGTTATACAGTACATTATATATTATGCTTGTGCTTTTCCTCGGTAGGAGACTCATCGTCTATATAGACAGAAACTTGAGGAGGTCACCAAACTGCAAAATAACTGCTCCAATGCCATCGCTCGTCAGAGGAAGAAATTAAAAGAGCTTTCAGGGTCATTAGAAGAGTGAGTATATTTACTGAGCACATATTGTCAATTTTTGGGTGAACTATCCCTTTAAGCCCTATTTTATACTTCATCGTACACTGGTGTAGGGCTGAGCAATTAACCGAAAATAGATATCGAAACCGTTATTTAGAACGGTCAACCAATAACGACTTAGTCTAGATCATGTAGGTTAATCAAATAATCGAGAAGTAGGTTTTCCAATATATCATTTTATTTATTGTATATCAATGAATCGACAAAAAAAAAAGTTCTTATACAGTATCATATATGGCCAGGTAGTTACTGTATACAACACAATTTTCTACCAAAGTTAAACATTATTTTGAATAGTAGTTTCTTTACTTGACATGTACTGTATTCGGGGATATATTGCATTTCTTTCTGGTTATAATGGTATGTAATATTCATGATGATATATCATCTTTTCACACTTTTCTGTGTTTAGATGTAAAGAAGACCATGAGAAAGAAGAATTAAGTCCAGAGGAACTTAATTCCATAGATGGAATCCTGGAGACGATCGGTGACAGACCAGATGTCTTCTTCGAAATGGAAGCTTTCCTGCCAAAGAAGAATGGGTATGCCTGTTTAAATAGACTTTCAGTTGCACTTGAAATGACATTTGCATCCAGCCATAGTTTAGATGTTGACGTACCATTTGCATTGCAAGATGTAGATCGATGTCCAAACGGCCCGCAGGTTTTTACGGCGTGGCCGTAGCTGTCTGTAAGAGGGACTGTCTGTGTGTCTAATCTTGAAAACCACTGGACCGATCAGAGCCAGATGTCTTGTGCACATCGCCAGAGAGGGATAACTTAGTGCCGTCACTCATTTTTTTCCACACTATTATAATAATGGATAGTGGAAGACAATGCGGCTCGGATCAGGATGAAACCTAAATTAGTCACAGGCTAGCCACATGAAGTCCAAGATCCACATTGGAGCCACAACGTTCCTATGTGTGGATCCCAAGATCCACATAGGAACTGTGTGGCACTTATGTGATACATGCTTTTTGGCATACAGTATATGCTTTTTAGTATATTCTATTCTATTGTGTCTTATCTTATGTGAACATGTTTTTTGTGTATTCTATGTCATCGTCTGTTATGTAATGTACTGTATATTATTGTCTTGGACCCCAGGAATACGAGGGTCGTCAAGGCGTCAGCTAATAGTTAATTTAAACAAAACAAAACAGTGAAGACATTAATGACTGTTTGTTAATTTAAAAAAAAAGTGTTCCAACAAAATATTTTAGTATGATGACACACAATTGTGATGAAGTGATTGATTGATTCGCTCCTTTTCTTTTCCCCGTTCAGATTATACCTCAGTCTAGTTCTGGGAAACGTCAATGTAACACTCCTCAACAAACAATCCAAGTAAGCTGCTAAACTAGCTCACTCAAATAACACCACAATGCATGACAAGGCCAACGCATACCATAACCAGGCCTGTCTTCTGTGCTCTGTCTTCTCTTCTACAGATTCGCCTACAAAGATGAATATGAGAAATTCAAATTAATCCTCACCGTTATCCTGTTCCTGTTTTCCTTCACGTGTCGTTTCTTGTTCAGCTCCAGGTACAAGCTCCTGCCAAAGAAAATACCTAGCAGTCACACTATTTGAGTTTTGTCATCATGTTATCGTTGCTGTCGGGCAGAAACCTTTTTTTTTCTCGTAAATTAACGCCCTACTGTACTTGATCATACTACAGCATCACACAAAAGCATCAAAAGTAGCAGATCTACAAGCTCTCTTGAGCTTGTATATCTGCTACTTTTGAATTTGACAAAAAGTAGCAAAAGTTGTTACAACTTGAAGACCCTATCTGTGTTTGTTTTGAACATGTAAATATCAGTTATATTCACATACTTTCACATACATATGCCATTTAGAACTTTATTACATCATAAATAAATCTATTTTCCTCTGTTTACAAGTGTTACCAATGTAAACAAACATGTTACTATTACAGCCCCAAAATACAGCAAACACAGTTAAAAATGGTAGAAACAAGTGGAGAGGCTTGAGAGGAAAGTCCTTCTATGAATCATTACTATTCTGCCCTCGATTCACCCCCAAACATAGCAGTTATATAACATGTTTTTAATACTGTAGGTCCAAGAGAATAAAACATGTTATGTAACAACAACAAAAAAGCGAACCCCATTTGCGTGGGAAAATATATTACATGCCGGCAGTGGCTTAGGAAGGGGAGAAGCCGCCCTGGGAGCCGAAAGGTACCCGTTTCGATCCCCAGCTCCTCCTGGCTGTGTGCCGAAGTGTCCTTGAGCAAGACATTGAACCCTAACATTGCCTTGTCCTCCACCGTCGGTCTGTGAATGTGTACATAATGTTCCACTGTTGCGGTGTGTTGGACTTGGTGAATGTCAAGTACATTGTAAAGCGCATTTGAGTGGTTGGAATGAATGAATGACATTTACAAAAAGTGCTGTATTAATGCAGACCAGTAACACCGGTTATGTAGAGACCTTGTGTAATTGCTGAAGTATTACTCAATTACAGTCAGCTTGCGACTGCAAACTGTTCCTGTTCGCAGATGACTCGGCTCAGCTGGTCTCGGACAGGGACAGGCTGCAGGTTGAGAAAACTCTCAGCACTGAACTCAACAAGATCTGCATCTGGCTCTCCGACAACAAACTTTCATTACACCTGGGTAAAACTGTATCCATCCTCTTTGGATCCAGTCCTAACCTTAGCAAGGCTGAGAGTTTCACGATCAAAGTGGGTGATGATGTTATCACAAGAAAGGAGGAAATTACCTACCTGGGTTCTATCTTGGAGGCAAACCTCTCCGGTAACAAAAACGCCGAAAAAGTGAACAAAAAGGTCATCCAAACAATACGCTATTTGTGGAGGATTGATCGTCTAGTCAGTAAGAATACTCTGAAGATTCTTGCAGGGGCCCTCATACAAGGTCATTATGATTATGCATGCACTTCATGGTATCACAACACCTCCAAGGCCTTAAAAACAAGGCTCCAAACATCCCAAAACAAACTTGTAAGGCTACTACTTGGCCTCAATCACAAAACCCATCTAACCCCTGCTCATTTTGCTAGGATCGGATGGCTTAGGGTTGAGGACAGAGTACAGCAACTTGCTATGGGCCTGGTCTTCAAGATACACCACAACATTGGGATCCCCCTGTATTTGTCAAAATACTTCCAAAATGTGAATCAAGTCCATGATCATAACACCAGAGGCAGCTCCACAAATCATGTTCAACCCAGATTTGGCTCAACAAAGGGAATGAACTCGTTCTCATGCTATTCATCAAAAATGTGGAATACCCTACCAAAAGGAGTAAAGGAGTGTAAAACCCTACTCACTTTCAAAACTGCCCTAAAGATACACCTTCAGAAGGCTGCAATTGAAAAATGGAGTCTTCCAGTTTAGTAGACCTTGTATTGTGAATTTGTACTTCCATGTACTGTTGTTCTCATGTCTTACTAAATAAAGTACATCCATCAATCAATCAATCAAACAGACATGACATTACAGGATTTGAACTAGCTGTCAATCTCGACTGCTGTTGTTGAACACTTTTTTCAGATTGTCTGAACTCTGCTCCTCGTGACTATATTTGTTTGTCTTCAGAGCCCTGGATGCTTTGTTCAACTTCCTGTTGGTGTGGTACTACTGCACCCTGACCATCAGAGAGAGTGTCCTCATCAGTAACGGATCAAGGTCTGTTTCTGCCATCTCGTTAACTACTGTGTATCCAGCATCCCTATTATTCAGAAAATGTCAAACAAATGTAATTTATTTTAAATTACATTTATGTTTGCCTTGCAAACTACAGCGTTAAGATGACACACAAGGAGTTTGTGGTATTCCAGGTATTATAATTTAAGTACTATATGATAATGTGCATGACCACCAACTATTCAAAAAGCATGTCCCTGCTAAAACATAACAACAAGAATGACGTAATGCTTGCACACAGGAACAACTCAATAAAACACACACAGAGTTGATGTTACTACCTGCTGTCAATTTTCTATGAGCCGAATGAAAGAATTATCGCATTTGTTTGACATTTACTTGTCATCATGTTTTAGTCTACTGATTGACTTGACAGAAGTTATTGTATGAGCACATACCACATAAACCTAATATGTCTAACATATGTTTACTCAGAACTGAACGCCATTAGACCCAGTCATGCAGACTTAGCAGGCGTAGTTTCTGCAAACCACCTGGCATTCTCAAGTCAAAGATCTTAACCTTTATCATCTCATCGGGCAGCGGAATACAGTAATGTCCATAGTGATTGTCTGTGACTGTGTCTTCTGTGTCATTTCAGGATTAAGGGTTGGTGGGTTTTCCATCACTATTTGTCAACGTTCCTGTCTGGGGTCATGCTCACTTGGTGAGTGATTTCACCCATGCTTGCTTTTCCACTCTCAACCACTTAAGCCTAATTTATACATTGTCACATGATTGTGTTGTGTTGTAAATTAGCCGTAGATCTGCTATTTAAAACATCTTTTGGCCTATAAATGACATTCCCAAAATATAGAAATCAATACATCTGTTAGATTATATTACAAGATTACTTATGTCAACATTGCACGCAACAAGTGGCTTCAGACAAAGCAGAAGTACAAGTAGTAGTGCTGGTGTAAAAGTAGGGAAGGCCAATGTGTTTCAACAGATCTAGGAGCAGTTCAGGGAGGGGAGCTTGAAGTCTGAACTATCCTCATCAAAAAATGCTAAACATTAACCACATGAACCCCAGCGTCCCGATTGTGGGCATGTCAGTCATGTCTGCCATTCGTTGATAAAAGGATGGCATTGATAAAAGTGGACATTCTGTGAAAAAAGACGATCTTCAAGCTCACAATGTGGTGCGATGAGTTGTATGAGCTTGTATATAGGCTATTTTTGGCAAGGAGATTTGTTGAGGGTAAAAAAAGGAGGGGGCCAAGGACAGACTCCTGGTGGTGGACCCCGGTCAACGAAGGGTTATATACTTAAGTTCAGAGTAACTTATCTTTCCTCTGTCTTCCCAGGCCTGAAGGTGATCTTTATCAGATGTTCAGGGACCAGTTCCTTGCATACAATCTATATCAAAGTAAGATCTACTACTCTCTGGTGCTTCCAGTAGGATTTAGCTACTTGTCTATTTTTTCCAGTTAACCAACATGGGTTCAGTTATTTAATGTGTTTATTTTGAATTAGCCTGGAATGCAGACTGATTCGCTACCTTCGTCATTTGATTTTTTTTCACTGAGCTTAGTGAAAAAATCCAAAAGATAAACGTAGCGAATCAGTCTGAATTCCAGCCTAATATTTAAAGCCATTTGGCATGTTATTGTCTGCATGGTGGGCTCTGAAAGTGCATATTACATGGAAACGATGTTATTGCTCCACTTTTTGATTCTCCGTGCACTGACTTAACAATATATGATTATTATCTGTTTCCATCACAATATGAGAAGGGTGACTGTTTGTATATTGTGTTCAGATAAATGTTTTTTCACTTACCCTACCTTTAAACAAATATATCTTGTTGTCTTCATGTTCACACAAACATAGCCTTTGTGTGAACATGAAGAGTTGAATTGACACTGTATAATAATAACACGTAAGCAGCAGGTCTAAGACTAAAAGCCTTCACATGCAAAAATGGTCAAATTGTGCCCAAGGCCCATTTCCTTTCAAATAAATCTATAATATATAAAGAAAATTAAGTAACACCAACTGCATATTCAAGGACAGCAACAGTGTTGGATATAAATGTAATTTACTGTTGTGTTATATGAAGATTTATCTGCAGCGTAAGAGCATCATAGAAGCAACTCTCAGAATTAATGTTCGTCTTGTGAGGCACAAGGAAATGTCTGGAAAATATATGGTTGAAGGTTTCTTGGAGTGCAACATCTGACATTATGAATTATAGTCTACTTGTATAAATCCTAATTCCCGAGCCAGGGTGGAATGAAAAAGAATGCAGGGAGAAAGTTTATGTGGTGAAAGAACAAAGAATCAGTTTATAAAAACATGTTGGATGGTAGTACACTATATTAAATTACTTGCATCACTATTGGAGAGAAAAGCAAGTTGATTGTAACATGCTTAAATAATATACTTATTTGTCTTTTGTTCTTTATCACTAAACAGGCTTTGTTCAGTTTCTCCAGTACTACTACCAGAGTGGTTGTCTGTACAGACTCAGAGCCCTGGGAGAAAGACACACAATGGACTTAACAGTTGGTGAGTTGATAGTTATCTCATCTTTTTAAGTCGTTTCATTAAAACATTCCATTCCACTGCCCCAGATATAAATTTGACATCCTCTCTATTTGTCAATCGTACCAAAATATCACCATAGCCTCACTTAATCCCCCAAAATACATAAATATATACAGTATATTAAGGCGTTCATTTCATTATCCCATCCCTTCACTGCAAAAATACAAACAAACTTTCCATCAGAACCTATGAATCTTAATGAAAAGAAATCGATACCACACACCAAAAAGTGTATTTTTATATGGGGATTGCTTTATTCTTATTATTAACAAGTTTGAGTTGGTGGTTTTTGTCTGACCAATGGAGCAAATGACAGGTTAACAGGTTGGCAAATGACAGCATAACGTAGTGTCACCACAGCTGTTAAAACCTAAAGCCACAATTCGTAAATTGTGGCTCATTTGAAGTACAAGATGTGCTCATTTGAAGTACAAGATGTGCTCATTTGAAGTACAAGATGTGCTCATTTGAAATACAAGATGTGCTCATTTGAAATACAAGATGTTCGGGCCGCGGTGCGGATCCGACAGATTTGCACATGTGTCACCAGGTGACACATGCACAGCTAATCTCTGTTTTTAGGCAATGGTTTGTGTAGTGTCTGACATCAGTGCATGTTACGTTAGACACGCCCCTTCCTATAGACACATTGTAACTTCAAACTCCATTATTTAATAAGCAAACTCTCATTTCATTTCAACCATGTCCCTGGTTCTGGTGATGACTGATATTGTCCATCTAATGCGTCTCCTCTCCTCTCCTCTCCTCTGGCTGTCTAAGGAAGCTGTCTAAATTTCAGATTGATGATTTTGTTTTATAGAGTAAAATGTACTTTTCTGTTATCTGTCGGTATGGTAATCTTGGCATTGGAAAGAAGAATGCCCTCGGTAGGGTTGTGAAGGGAGCAAGCAAGATTGTGGTAGTACACTTGAACCACATATTTAACAAACTTGTTCTTAATAAAGCTGCGGCTATTAGTTCAGAAAGCCCCCCCTCCTCTAAACCCTGAATATAAGCTCCTACCATCTGGCCAATAGTTAAGTGCCCCCGCTAATAAAACAACAGGTACACATTTTCCTGGGGGGGGGGGGGTGTTGACGCTGATCTTGTATGGAGTGTGTTTTCATCATTGTTTGGCTCTGAACTTGCTGTAACACAAATTGCCCAGCTTGGGACAAATAATAACATTCTCCTCATCGCTCCCCTCATCTCCTCTTTTCTTGTTCAGAGGGTTTCCAGTCATGGATGTGGAGAGGTTTGACGTTTCTCCTGCCCTTCCTGTTCTTTGGTCATGTGAGTGTCTTCTCTTGCAATAATGTCTACTCATCTAAACCCCCCACCCCCAGCTGCTCATTAACAGTTGATATGTGTGAAAGATTGGAAGGAATTTGATTAAGAAATGACTTGTGCTTTCAGTTCTGGCAGCTTTACAGTGGCCTAACACTGTTCAGAATGGCTCGGCTTCCACAATGCAAGGAGTGGCAGGTATGTGCACCACGATACGATACACTGGAAACTTGGAACAGCTAGAATAACAAAACTACAGCAGGGCTGCCAACAGTAACACGTTAGGGCATGCATTTCATTTAAAATGGATAATGCTTTAATGTTTGTGATGTGATGTAATTATTATTCTTTTGGCAAAACTGTTACGTGCAATCTCCGTAAAAGTGATTTTAAAAATCACCAAATTAAATGCAGATTTACAGTGTTTACATGTAATTTTAAAGAACTGGTTCACCCCCCCCAAAACAAAATCTGTCATTATCTACTCAGCATCAGTTGAAACATGAATATAGTTTATTTTCTCAAAAAACATCTTCCTCCAAAATAAATGATGGCGCAAATCTTCACTATAGTTAGTTTAGCTTTTGAGGCTGAAATGACTCCCTTGAGCAGTAGAGTGCAGTACACTGCCATCCACTGGGTCATTTGCTGAACAGGTAACAGGCTATTATTTCCACATGAACTGCTCTATCTAAAATAAAGATCTTCGCAGACTAATTTTAGTTGTTTCATTTTGCATACAGAATTAGTATGTATGCATTAAAAAACATTAAGCTTCAGAATACTAAATTGAATACCTGAAATAAACTAGCATAATAGAGCAGTGAGGGTATACGATACGATACGGTGCGCGTGGTCGTGGGTATACGCTCTCGCGTTTTCAATGGATGAAATGGTTATTAGACTGTATACGCTTCTTCCCAAAATAATCTGGACTGTGTACGCCGTATACAGCGTATAACGGTAGAACACACCACTGGGGCCATGAGGATATTGCAAGTGGGCACCCAAATAATTGGCAACACACTAAGATTTTAATGATGATAAAACGTTAAAGCTGCACTAAATAACTTTCCTCTTCTACCCCGGATTTGAACCCGGTTTCCTGCGCAAGTGCTGAAATGTTTACCATTGAGTTAATGGAGCCTGCCTGCTTGCTGTATGAAAAAAACAACAACATAGAAAGTCATGGTTTTTATTCTTTAAAATGTTGACAGAAATTAGTTTTCATTGTGAATCTTAAAGTATACTACGTTAGTTCCATCGTTCCAAAACGGAACACAATCGATTGTCAGATTAAAATAAACTTGCTCTGAAAATGCACGTGGGCCAGGCCGCCCACCCATCTGACCATTTAACATGGCAGCCATTAAGCGGTCAGATGGGTGGGCCGCGAACACTTTTTGAGATTTTTCAGTGGGCCCTGATATAGAAATGGTTGGCTTGAAAAAATGATTCCTTAAAACTATCTGTCCAAACAGTGAGCTGGTGGCATAATTCCATATGAATGTAGACTGTCTGAACAGTATTCCACTTGAATGTCCATTATGGCTGCAACTATCAATTATTTTCTCAGCCATTAATCTATCGATAACTTTTTTACCGAATCATATTTTATACTTTACACCAAGACGTGTCACGATGCGACACGTTGTTAGCTTGTACATCGGCTATTTTTAATGTTTTCAATGTTTTGAGACTTTTGCCTTTATGACATGCCTTTTTATTTGCCTTTATGACATGCCTTTTTATTTGCCTTTATGACATGCCCAAAATAGGGATAGATCATTTTATTGAATTATCGATATTCTTTTCATAATAGATTAAATCGATTAGTTCGATGGACTGTTGCACGCCTAAAGTGTATGTGTTCATCCTGCACTGTAGGTGGTGATGTGTGGCTGCTCCTACCTGGTGCTGTTCATGGGGAACTTCTTCACTACACTGGGAGTAGTTTACCAGAAGTACAGAAATAACCAGGACAAGCCAAAGAGCCTATAAGGTTGCAATAGATGACAAGACAGTGTTTACCAAAAGGAAAACCTCTGCCTATTTATGGAATATGGAATATGTGCAAAGTTATTGTGATTGCACTTTCTTTTTAGTCGTGTTATGTGTCTGATTTTACGAATGTTTGTCCTTGTGGACTGTTTACATTTCTGTGAGCCAATGTATGTCAGACGTTTTCAGATGGTACCTGCTACTTAAAGGAGGCTGGTATTGGTTGGTATTGTCAGGTTCCTATGTAAAGATCGTATGCTTTATACCGTTGCCCAGTGCCTGGATGGCATACTGGTGGAGATGCTCGCCTCCAGGACCGCGCTTATTATCCCTGCTGGTCTGGGATTGAATCCTAGTGCCGGAGTCCTCCACATGGTGCCTGCCCTATGCTCCCTCTCTTGCTGTGGTAAATTGTACAGCTGAGAATCACAGGGATGTCGAAGTAACCTCTGATATATACTCTTTGGTTGTGCGCCGGTGTGGCGCACTGAAAATAGCAGATCTATGTGAGCTTGATCGACAATTTTTGGTATGTGATACCAGCACGCAACTGAGTATAGATCGCCCTTCATACAGTTGTTGCCGTAAACAACTGTTCTGTTGTTTTTAGCCCCGCTAGCACTGGGGCTATATGGCAATGTAGGTCCATCTGTCCTGCACTACTCCCCCAAACAAGATATCTCCAAAACTACTGGCTGCATTGGAATTTAATTTGCATTGTAACTTACCGCTCCCCGGAGCATGAACCCTAGTGGTTTTGGTCACGCCGTGTTGTTTCCTCTAGCGCCACCTTTAGGTCACTGTTTCCATTTGCTGACTTTTAAGATATTGCAAAGTCTAATGGGAGAGCGCAGGGATCTAAATATGGCAATGTCTGTCGGTTGGTCAAACCCCTTAGGTCACGGGGGGTGTAAGGAGCAACATGACCTCTAGGGGCCCTAGTGGAGGGGTTAGACTGTCCATAAAAATATATATATATATCAACACATTAGTTTGGTAATGCAAAAGTAATAGAGGGTTAATTACGAATTTGGGCAAATCCTTATTACCTACATAATATACAGTATACATGCCTTTCTGAGAAACATTTTTGCAGACTGTGTACTTGGATACTAATGCAGGTACACCTAGTGTTTACATCTTATCTTTGGATTATTTTTTAAATCACATTTTACTGCTCAATCACACCATTTCAATAGGATCCAGCCATTATCAGCTACCACCATTAAGTTGAAATATCCTCACTTTTACTGAGCAGAGGGAGGGTTGGCGCTTTGAAGTTGTCCTGCAGTGCAATTCTTAACACAGTGCCTGCCAGTGGCCTTGTGACCGTTTGTTACAACGGTGTGGTTACATTGAGCCTAGCTATGTTGCTGTGATCTGTGGAGTGAGTTTGTTGTATTGACTAAATATGACGTGGTTGAAAAAACTCAATCCTTCGATATACTCCTGCCTGATATAACACTGTCTTATCATTACACCACCCAAACTGGTTCCTTTTCAGGGATGTACTGTAATGAAAAAGACACTGTGAATCCAGCATTGATGCAACTGCATTTACATTTTGTCTTCTTAGTTTGCGTTATGTTTTTTGTATTGTCCTCATACCCCTCTTGTGTTGTCATATTACGTGGCCACTGATATACTGTACCTGCTTACAGTAGGCACACTATTTCACATTCACCCTGTTCTAGTTTATGTAATTTATGTACTGCAGATCTGTGGAACCCACATGGAGTGCCTTTACATATTTCTTCTATGGTAATGGTTGCTGTTTTTATGTCGGTATTTACTTTATTTTGACTCAAGGTGAACTGTGTTATATTATTATTTATTGTGTATTATCATCAACGAAACAGTTACTTCTTTCTAGGGGTTGTTGCTGCACCAATCATAGAACACTGATCATCTCTGAGAAAACCAACTGTAACCTCTGTTAGATAAACCTCCAAAACGCTTGGTCGCTGAGGTGAAATTGACTGTGCCACCTAATAGATAAATATATATTTATATAATATATTACCAGATAAATGCAATATTTTCTTTCCCTGTATTTTCTGCACTGGATAGTAAAATTCCCCGCAGAGTGCCTGCTGCAATGGTTTGTCTTTGACATATGCTGCATTTTAATCACGTACATCCTATATACGTGCGGAAAGCTCACAACATGTCACATTGTGACCTTGTAGATCTGCTATTTTTGCTATTGTTGAATATATAAAATACAACAAAGAACTCTTTGAAAATGTTTGATATGCCCAAAATAGGGACATCAGGTTGAAAGTGGTTAAGAGTATGTTGTACAGTATGTTTTACCAAGGGAAAATATTATGAGCCATCCGCAATGGACGATCACAAGCTACCCCATATGGGCCTTCTCAAAGTGTTATTAAAATGATTGATTGCTGACTTTAGGTTCTGAGGCTGTCATTGTCATTACTGTCATTCTATAAAAGCACACTCCATGCAAATGGATGCCCTGAAGCATCCACCACATAAAACAAAACCATGCTCTCAAGAAGGTGCGATTTACAATTATTCTGCATCTGCCGCCACATGTTTGAATGGACCTATCTTTATTATGTAGAATTGTGCTGAACAATTGCGTTGATTTGGATAATATGTCCACACACAGAGCTGATGTGTGTCTGATGCTAGCTTTCCTCTGGAAATGGAAAAATTGAAAATCTTATCTCTTCCAACAGATAGAATTTCTGTATTCCACTCTTTTATTACCGCAGTAAAAGAGCAAGCTTTGACACAAATAATGTTACCAAGTTGATGTGTTTGAAGAATCACAAAGGAGCTTTTATGTGTGGGCGTCGTAAGAGAAATGACCAGAGTGGTTTTACAGAAAGGGGGCATTTTTAAGAATAAGCTACAGCACATAACTCCGGTCAGGAGTCGTTTAGAATAGAATAGAAACCTGTTTATGCTGCTCGGCTGATATAAGGATTAAGAACCATGTTCCTCCTGCCAAAGACAATTCCTGTGATCAAAGAGCGAATCACTTGAGGAGGTCATAAGACACATGAGCTGAAAGGAAGTGTAAAAGGATGTTTAATATATCAGTGAAACAGAACATTATAAGAAGGTCAGTCCTCCATTGTGTTTGTCAGGAGGAGGGAATAATTGAGTTCACAGTTGTTTTTTAGTGCATGTGCACTCAGGAGCTGTTACTGTTGCTGGTTATTGTCTGATGTCTCTCTCCTAAACTTCATCACAATCACATGCACTTTTAAAACAACTAAGGTGATGCATGAACAACTTCGGGGGAACAGGGGTTTGAATCTTGTTAAAGGAATAGTTCACCCAAGTGAAGCCTTGAATTCATGGAGATTTGTATATCCGGTAGGAGACTCAAAGAGTCTACTTTGAGTCTCCTACCGGATACATTAGCATCTTTCCGCCAGTTATCAAATTGTTGGCTTTGTAATGTGACAAAAACAAAAAAATCTCCAAGAATTTAATGCTTCATGGGGTGTATAATTGATAGAAAATAAGTCATTTTTTTGGGGCGAACTACTCCTTTAAGCTATTCTGATCCTGCATTTTATCATTGGTATTCATTTGTCAGCCTACTCACGCTGGCTTTGGATGAACTGTGTTCCCCCATACCCTCCACAAGATGGCAGAAGTGTGTAGTTGTCAAGAGGGTTTAATTGTCATTACAGGTACAATAAAGCAGCGAAATGTACTTGTAAGGTCCATAAAATGGACACAAACAATAAGAGCAATAATAAATATAAACATAATGCACTAATAAGAAAAGATTATGATAATAAAAGCAAAGATAAGCCTAGTCCTGTAGCAGCAATGGGGGCGATAGCTTTGCATCTACCAAGAAGTTAAGCATGGTGGATAGATGGCAAAATGATTCAATAATTAATCCCATTCTTTTGAAGCACATCTTTAAGATTTAAATTTACCTAGATCTTACATTAAAAACTCATTTGACAAACATGATCATATTTCAGCTAATTCAAAGTCTTTCTTTTCTTTTCCCCCACTTTTGTAGGCTACTCATTTGTACATTCATTGTGATCCATAATTAATCCCAAATGGAATTTCTATCATTTGATTTCTGTGATTGAAATCTCTTCAGTATAAGCCGGTCCTGTGTGTGCTGTGGTCCAATGATAAGGGAGGTTCTCTAGTGTAGACCAGTGGTTCTCAACTTGGGGTCCAGGGACCCCCAGGGGTCCTTGGGAGGCTTCCAGCTGGTCTATAAATCAGAGAGTGTATACAATGGAACCACTATGGTTCCATTTTATACACTCTCAGAGCTAAATTAACACTGAGGATTAGAGTCTAGATTGGGGCCCTAGAAAATAATGATGATGATGATAATAATAATAATAATAAAATAATGATAATAACAATAATAAATGGGGGTCCATGGCTTAATGCAGGTCAAACTGCAGGTCCTTGAAATGAAAAAGGGTTGAATCACTGGCTTAGATCCTGAACCACAGTCATGGCTTCATGAATTTAAGGGTGGGGGTTGTGAATATGTGATGGACATTTTGAAGGTTATTTCTCTGATTTATTTTTATTTGATAAGGCAGGAGAGAGAGAGTGGGCGGGGGAGAGAGAGTAGAGTGTTATGAATATACAGTAAAATATGGGGTGTTATTCTAACTCAGAGTTACAGTATGGGTACATTTTTACACTTTGTGTGGGTGTGGGTTACCAGTTATACCATTTTGTGTGCAATTATACATTGAGAAAAATAACCACATTTCATTACACTCTTTTTGTGGTCATTTTGATGGTACAATATTACTCCAGTAGATAAAGTGTGATTATGAAAATATTTAAATTAAATAATTCCAGTGTAGCAGCACATTTGAAGGTGTTCTTTGTATACCCATAATGACACATGATGTAGGTCTACAGGTATATCGCTTTTTCCTTACATGTTATGGCTTTTGTCCGTGTGTTTGGTGGCGTGAAGCATTCTTTTCTCTCTTGTGCCGTGTCTAAGATTTATTATTGAAACACAGGCTGGGTTTTTGATTTGCCGTACAGTAGCTGCACCCCAAACAGCAGCGCACATATAAAGACAATAAACTGGTGCAAGAAATTGAGAGAAAATGGCATGGAAGATCAGAGGGAAGAATAACTAAACATTTTGAAAAAGAAGAACAAAATTAACATTAAAACCAGGCTGAGCTGTGCTACTGAAGCAAAAACCTCCCCCCACTCTCACAAAAGAGGGAAAAAACATTTGGGATTCTTCTTTTCTTTTTTGTGTAGTGGTATAGAGCTGGAGGGCTGAAGCAGAGAGAGAGTCTGGGCTGAATAAAAACGGGATAGAGAGAAAAGTGAGGGGCCGGGCGGGGAGGTGGGGGTCGGAGGGGGGGGGGGGGGGGGGGGGGGGGGGGGGGTTGTACTCCTCTGCTTGTGAACCTTTCATCTTTCTCATTAGAGCCAGAGCAGCGGGGGCCGTCAAGAAGGGAGCCCAAGGAATTGGGGATGGAAGTGACGGAGCCACAGCCCTCTGCACATCAGGAGACTGTAGGAAGGGGGAGTGGGGGGGGGGGGGGGGGGGGGGGGGGCTTGAGTAAAACATCCTACTCAAGTACAAGTACTGTTACTTGACTTAGGTATTACTCAAGCAGAATGAAGATTACTTGCATTGAAAATGACTCAAGAGAAATAGCTCTTTTGAAGGCTATTCTTAACCACCTATTCTTGGGGGGGGGGGGGGGGGGGGGGGGGGGGCGAACATTCTGTAAAAAAAATTGCTGATCTATAAGCTCACATCATGTCACCTTGGGTGAGCATCTTGCCTCTATAAAGAAAGGTTCAGATCCAATTTCAATAGAATCTCCTCCTGACTACGTCCTTCCTAACAGCAGAACTGTAGGCCAGTGGTTCTCAAACTTTTTCATGTCAAGGACCCCCAAATTGACACTTATTAGCTCTGCGGACCCCCATTTCAAAAGATATGCCAGGGACCCCCATAAGAGAAGATTTTTTTACGGCTCTAGCAGTGATTCCCAACCATTTTACTTTCAAGGACCCCCAGTTTGACATGCATTAGGGCTACAGACCCCCATTTAATGGCATTTCTATCACTTGGACCGCAAATTATTGTAAAATCTATGTCAATTTAACTCAGAGTTACAGACCCATAAGGGTCCATTTGGTGCCTAATCTATCATTTAGCTGGGGACCCCCTGGAACTCCCTCAAGGACCCCTGGGGGTCCCCGGACCCCACTTTGAGAACCAATGCTGTAGGCTATACTCTCACCGTCCTGACGTTGGGGAAACGGTGGCCTAAACCTCCCTCTCCTCCCCAGTCTCCCTCCAGGCTCCCAGTCCCAATCTACCTCACCTCCAGAACTCCTCAATCTCCTTTCTCCTCCTCCTTCTCCTCCCCGTTCATTCTCATCGCCCCCTCACATCAGTGCACACCTCCACCCCCCCCCCCCCCCCCCCTCTGGGATTCAGAAGAATAAACTCTTATCTCAGCCCACCTTCCCTCCCAGCCTCCTAACGTCAGTGGTGGAGGGGGAGTGAGGGAACAGGCCTGCTGTCTTTAGTGAGCAGGATGGCAGCAGGGCAAACGCTGATGAGCTTCCATCTGGGGGAGGCTGATTAAAAGTAATGCATGAGAAACAGACTGCACTGCTCCATGATAAAAGCATTTCAGAGCCGCGGCTGAAGAGAATTGGGTGGCCCGGGATGTGTGTGTGTGTGTGTGTGCGTGCGTGCGTGTATGCGTGCGTGTGTGTTTGCGTGCTTGTGTCATACTTGTAAGGGCCAGTTGTCCCCACAAGTATAGTAGCCTACAACGTCAGAAATAGACGTATTGTGAGTACAATTCTCCTGGTCCTCACAAGAGCAGTTATTTTATTTTTCTAGCATTTTTCTTATATATTAGTGTGTGTGTGTGTGTGTGTGTGTGTGTGTGTGTGTGTGTGTGTTTGTTTGTACAACATGCTTCGCCTGAATGTACTATACACGGCGTCCCTGGCAACCTTATCTGCTGTGCAGAATGACTCTTCAGTTTATAGCTGGTATTTTAACAAGCCTAATCAATGAGAGACCCTACATGCCTTGACTGTGAAGTCGAATCAATACAGGATCACTGTCCTGCACATACATAGAAAGATCTCAAGCGCTCAGGGTGGCTCAGTGATAAAGTTCCTGTGCAGCAGTGGTGGAAGGTAACTAAGAGGCATTGTGAGCTTGTAGATCGGCTATTTTCAAAAGATGTTATACATTTGAAAACTTGTGAAATGGGACCTTCTGCATAATGAGTGGTTTCTACTTTTGGTAGGCCTACTTTAAGTACATTTTGATACCAATACTTTTGCACTTTTACTCAAGTAAATTTTGAATTCCGGACTTTTGCTTGTAACAGAGTATTTCTACATTGCAGTATTGATACTTTTACTTAAGTAGAACATGTGAGTACTTTTTGACCACCGCAGTGTACGTGACGGGTTAGAATTGTCCACAGGGCCTCTGGGTGGCCGAGCGTCCATAAGAACACAGTTGAGGTCTTGTTCGCAGGAGAGAAGCAGGTGCTCAAGTTAAAAAAAAAATGTGTTTAAGATTATATTATTTTTGTTTACTTGGTACTGCTCTTTTTTCCCTCTACACCTATGCCTCTTTGCCAAAAATAGCCGATCTACAAGCCCAGAACGCCGCGCAGCGCGAGACGTTGTGGGCTTGTAGATCTGCTATTTTTGGATAAAGTTCTCCTCAGAAAAGGGATGCTAGGTTTCAAGTGGTTATGGTAAAAAGAAAAATCATATCACATAAAGATTTGGCGGACCCCCTGTAGTAACTCTGAGGACCCCCTAGGGGTCCCGGACCCCCTATTGAAGACCCCTGCTGTAAACTGGAAAAAAAACAACTTTTTTTTCCTTCTTTTTTTCAAAAGGGCACTTCTGGTCAAGAGGGCAAAGGGCAGGTGCTCCAGCACCACCTAGAGTCTATCTGTGCACGTCCCTGAGGATTGGCTATGCTAAAAGCTAATAATAATGATATCTTCTGTCAATTTAACTCAGATTTACTAATTCACTGCAAAGTGTGCCTCCCTCATTTATGCATACTGTATACTCTTAAGGGAGGATCACATAAATCAACAGGAGGAGATACGTTTGGTTGATTATGCATTATGCAACAATTGGGTTGAAAAGGTCAAAGGTTAGGGTCACAATCAAGGTCAAGGTCTGACTGTTTGGGATGGGAGGATTTTCATGACACTTTGTGGGAATGATCAGTAGGCTGCCCCAAAGAGATGATGCACTTTTGGGTCAAAAAGGTCAAAGGTCAAGTTCACAATCAAGGCCATGGTCAAAATTGAGGACGGCCGGGCAGATTGATTAAGTTTCGGTTTAATAGCAGAGTTTTATTGAAGGACAACTTCACCGATTTTCAACCTACAGTATCTTCATATAACCTATCCTCCATAACCTATCCTCACTAATACTCATGATAAAATGGTACAATTTTGGTAAAACATTTTTCTACTCGGTCTGTGTCTCAGAAGAGGGCTGTGGACAGTTCAGAGTCCTGTCTACCATTGACATCATCAATGGGGAATCCAAGCTCATAGAAACTGCAGGCTTTCTATTCCTGGAAAGTTGCAATGCAATAAAAGAAGCCATTGTTCTCGTGTTAATGAAAATCGAAATAAAAAATGTGAAATCTTGTTGGAAAAAAAATCATGCCTAACGATGATGTCACTGGTAGACGGATTTCTGAACTGTCCACAGCCCTCCTATGATAGCCTCGCGTGGCCAGACAATATCACACGACACACTGCGTGGATATTAGTCTGGTCCCTATCAACGATAGATTTTTTTCCAAGGGGCGGTTACAAAAAGATCCAAATAAGGTGATAAGCCCGCCCACATTTGGATACTGGGCCCTGATTGGTCCCTCACGACTTCGGAGGGAGAGAAATGAAATCTCTATTGAGGGGGGCCAGACCTAATCTGCCGAGGGCTAAAGTGCGATGCAATTTTGCAAAGGCAGATTCGTCTGGAACCAGGCTACTCCTATGAGACACAGACCAAGTAGAAAAAAATGGTACCATTTTATCGTGAGTATTAGTGAGGACCAATTATATGAAGATAGGTTGAAAATCGGTGAAGTCGTCCTTTAAGAGTCACAATCAAGTGACAAAACAAGAGAAGCTGCTGCAGGCATGGGCTTGTACCCCCAGATGCATTTGTTTAATTTTCAGCATGGCTTAATTTAACTCTTATTCCTGAACTGGTTGAATGCACCATAATGTACAAATCCCATCATTCCACTACACCTTTTAAGCTCTGCTTCAAACACAAAATGCTTGAGAAGGACCCATTCACTGAAGCTGCTGCCTTTGTAGAGCAGAAGTTAACTCCACACAGTGGCCCAGCGTTAATTAATGGCTTTGGAAGTTTGACGCATTTGCAGCAGTGGAATCGGTACAACTGGTGCTATAGCAGTGTTGATTTTGTTGACTAAAACTATGACCAAAAATGTTGGTCAACTACCTTTTTTCACTGACGAAAACGAAATAATAACTAAATAAAAACTAGGCTATGATGACTAAAACTATGACTAAATATATTGACAATTTCGTCAATAAATAAAAACTAGACTAAAATGTTAGGGAGGGACGAGTGGAGAAGAGATCCAGTAGAACTAAAAGACAAGTTGTTTTATGTTTGGTTGTGCTTGGGTGTTGCGCTCTGAAAATAGCAGATCTACAAGCTCAAAACGCGTCGCAGCGCGACGCGTTGTGAGCTTGTAGATCGGCTATTTTAAGCATGCAACCAAGTGTAAAATCAGCCATTATGACGCCATCACGGCCATTTTAGTCGACTAAAAAGTTGCCCCTAATTAAAAATAATTCGCTTTGAGCGGTTGGTGTTAGGATCCACCAATAGGAAAATAGCCACAAATGTAACCATGGCAATTTGACATAATGTTGCAGGAGAGACAGATGTTTGATCGTGTTGTTCAGCCAGAGTGTTTCTCAAAGATCAAGACTGACATCCTGGTAGGAGGAGCCTAGATGCTGTGCTGCATGTGGGGAGGCTGGGGACTTATGCCTGATTTATACTTGGATGCACACAGTGGTGGAAGAAGTACTCACATTTTTTACTTAAGTAAAAGTACCAATACTGCGATGTAGAAATACTCTGTTACAAGTTAAAGTAAAAATAGAAAATGTACTTAAGTACCAAAAGTAGAAAGTACTCATTATGCAGAATGTCCCATTTCACAACTTTTCAAATGTATAAAATGTATACAAATCTTTAGCAGAATAGCAGATCTACAAGGTCACAATACGTTGCATCGCGACACATTGTGAGCTTGTAGATCGGCTATTTTCAAATGGCCGAAATGTAAGAGCTGAAGTGGTTAATGAATGTAATAATATGTTTTGTAATAATAATCCAAATCTATTAAAAAATCTAGTTCTAGTAACTAAAGTTTTCAAATAATTGTAGTGGCGTAAAAGTACAATATTTGCCTCTGAGATGTAGTGGAGTACTGAAAATTGGAAGTAGGCCTACTCCTGTAAAGTAAAAAATACCTCAAAATTGTACTTAAGTACAGTTTGGGTCCCGGGCAAACGTCTAATTTAACTTTTGGGTCTTGAGCTAAAACGTTTGGGAACCAGTGGACTACATAGTCAATGCAGGTACATGTTATTGATTGATTAAATACTTATACTAATATTAACAGTTAGCAAAAAGTACAGAGGTACAGTTATACAATAATGCTAAACGGATAACACAAAAATCCCTGAGGGCTTGTTTCCACTGTGGTCCTGTACTCAATTCATCAAGACACACAATACTATACAAGAGATCATCAATACTAGGAGCAGTAAAAGTATATTTACAGAAACAACACTGGGGGGTCAAGCTAGAAGACAGGGGTTCTTTTATGGCGGTTTTAAGGAGGGTAGGGAGTCAGATCTTTGTATGGCTGGTGGTAGGGCATTCCACATTTTGGTGTCATAATAGTAGAATGAATTCATCCCCATGTTTGTGCCAAATCTGGGGGGGATGAGATCAGTGGAGCGCCCTCTGGTGCCCGTGGGCGTCACTAACTTTTTTTTAAGTTACGGTGCAAATGTTTTAGATCCATTGTTATGCCTATAGATCACTGGTTCTCAAAATAATTTCATGTCAAGGACCCCCAACTTAGTATGTATTTGGCCGCAGACCCCCATCTGAAAATATTGTGTGCCAAGGACCTCCATTTTCCACCATGTTTTTGAAAATAACAGAAGGCGCGTTGAGAACTTGCAGATCTGCTATTTTCAATATATATATATATATATATATATATATAGGGTTAAAGTGGTTCAACTGATTTTGTTGCTATGTTTTTTAGTTTTGCTGGGGACCCCCTTGGAACCCCCTCAAGGACCCCTTGGGGGTACTCAGACCACACTTTGAGAACCACTGATGTATATACATGTTACCCTACATGTATTGGAGCAGATCCATTTGACTTCATCCACGTGCCGTGTTGGGTTGTCGTTGGTTGTCCTATACGTCACTAGGAGGAGGATCTGAAACAAAGTCATAAACATTTAAGACAGGATCTACTCTGTCATTGAACAAGCAATATAATATGTAGTCTGGCATTTTGTTTACTATTCTTACATAAATGTGCAATATGAACCAACTGTTTCCCCTCATTCACTTGTTAGTTTTGTCATTCTTTGAGTTCAGTTTTGCCATCTCAGATAAATCTGCTCACTTGCAATTCCCTCAACGTCCACTTGGCTTCAAAATATCATTAATTCTGTAATCTGATGCCACTAATCACTCAGTATTGTAATTGTTGTTCAGTTACTTTACACCACTGGATGCACATCGTATTGCACACCTAACAAGCCTAATCAATGGCCGTTTCTACATAGTCCTAGACTGTGAAGTTGAATCAATACAGGATCCCTGTCGTACACACGACATTTTCAAGTGCTCAGGGTGGCACAAATATGTAGATCTGGTATGTTACCTGTGTGACACAATGCATAATCAAGATCAAGACAACAACATTAGGTTTTGAATTATGTTGGTAAAATATTCTATGATGTGTTGTTTACTGGTTACTTTTTTATTTGATTTTATGTAAAAACATTTTTAAAACTTAATAATAATCATATCCAGTGAGCAAAACATTACTCTTATTAGAAGGTAGGTTTACCTTGAACAAAAGGTTAAACTACTAAATTGGGGATAAAAAAGGGGTAAAAAGGCAAAGCAACAAAAACAAAGACAAATTCATTGTTTAATTTAAATTGATTAATATAAAAAGGGTTATTTTTCTGTCAGATTTTTGTATTATTGAACTCTTGTGTGAGGTTAAAGAGTATTTCAAACCATACCTGTTTCATTACAGTATGCAAAACGTAAGACGGGTAGGGGGGTTGAACCAACCTCAAATCCATGACATCATGAGCAGGTCTGTGTCTATGCGCTAGTACATCAAGGACATTCAGGACACGCTGTTCAGTTCCGCATGGCTGTTAATGAGCCATGGTGCCAAGACGCACAGAGGGATGTACAGTACTACTTTGTTTCAAATTTAAACAACTCTGTGATAGGCTTTCATATTTTCAACATCTCACAGTTAAATTGGGGGAGAAAAAACAGAGAACATCGCTGAAGTTGTATAAAAGCCAGATATGGAACTGTGATCACAATGAAGACAGCAGTTAGGCTTCTCGCTTTTCTTTTTCACTCTGGGAACCAGTTTTTAAGTTGGCCTTGGAATTGACATCTTAATAGGCTATATAGTTGGCTTAAGTTGAGCCACTGCTTGAGTCAACAGTGGTTCTAGACATTCTTATCTGTTATCTATTGCTAACAATCAGAGGCTAATGCCTAATTCATGCTCAGTCGTACGTACCACAGAGAATAAAAAGCTCATAGATTGGCTATTTTCAGCACGTGACACCGTTGTGCGATCAAATATAAATCGTGCTTTAGGATGCAGAGTCAGTCGGTGCTAACAATGGACACATCTGGATAATCAATGACCCCTCTGGATACTCTTCCTTTGGTTAAACCTACATGGACCGCATTATACAGACAATTAGAGCAGGACAATTGATCAATAATGTGTCCATTCGCTTCCATGGATGTTGCTGGTTAAGCAGAAAAACAGATCTCTGATATCCATCACCATCATCATTACTTTTCGTTGAAAAATGAAGCCCTCTACAGCGCCAACTTAACTTCTTGAATTATGACCTATGA
This sequence comes from Gymnoscopelus microlampas, assembly GCF_963454915.1. Lineage (NCBI taxonomy): Eukaryota > Metazoa > Chordata > Actinopteri > Myctophiformes > Myctophidae > Gymnoscopelus > Gymnoscopelus microlampas. The sequence goes on along the minus strand of NC_139949.1, from coordinate 45,855,949 downwards.
TGAGAATTAAACATGCATATTTAATCAGATAGGAACATGATCACATCCACCTCTTTAATGAATGCACGCAGGAGATCTGAGGGCGTGTGTGGAGGGTTTCAGAACATAGCCTCCGCGGTCTACAGAAAGTGAAACCAAAAGAAAAAGAGGAGAACTCATCTTTATTCAACATGGCTCTTTGGGAATAACCCTCTAGCAGGACTTCCCCCCCACACTGCAGATGATTACATGGATTCTGCCTTGCTGGGAGTTTGGGCCATGCGCATGTTCCTATAGCAACGTACTGTAGCAGGGAAAAAAAAAACTGATACATAGAAGTTGATTTGCTTGCCCTCTACTTTGGTGATTTTTATTTTACTGGTCCTCAACATCGGGTTCGGGGACCACCAGAAGTCCAAATGGACCGTTACGGATCTGTAACTCCATGGCCCCAAACCCACATTCATGCTAAATGTTTGAGTGACCCCATGGCCTTTCCTCTACTGCCACCATCAAGCCAAAATGTCAAGTTTGCACACAGGATATCTCGTAATCTAATAATCTATAGGGCAGATTGCAAGATGAACCATGCTGATTGTGGTGAGTGACTACGTGGCATTTCTAGCGCCACCCTTTAGCCAACATACTATCTGGTTGGGTGTAAAGAGCAGCACAGCCTCTAGGCACATCCAGCAGGGCTTTTAGACTCTTGAGTCTTGTTTATCCTCAGTGTTCCGAGACACCAGATCCATCCACACACACACACACACACACACACACACACACACACACATACACAGAGAGTGTGTATGTAATTTATGTCAACAGACAACAAACTCTCTCTCTCTGTGTGTGTGTGTGTGTGTGTGTGTGTGTGTGTGTGTGTGTGTCTCCACCAGTCACAACATAGGATTAGATACGTTAGAATGAGTGATGTATACAATACAATAATATGTACATCTGATGAGCATGCCCACATATGTTTTTAGTGTTAAGGGGAGATGAGAGCATAACTTTCGTGCTGTCAAAAGTAGATGAATTGTCAAAACCTCAAGGACAAAAAAGGAGACCAAAAGGACGAAAACACATTCATCATCAACCACTGATGACACAACAAATTGCCGACTGTCAGTCAAGGTTCTTTTTAAAGACTGTACCCCTAAAATAACCCGTACTGTACACATCTATAGATACGTCCCTGACCCCGGCCAGGCTCCCATGCCCTCTGAAGCACCGCCAATGTCATTGTCACATAATAAGCATATTCCACTGTAAGGCACGCAGAGACCAACCTCCTGACTGTGAGACTAGGTCAACAGCACCACTCCCCCTCACCTTGTCTCTTCTTGTATGACAGATGGTCAATTTGGTCAAATCCAACGGAAAATTAAGCGGGACACAATTTGCCCCGTTTGAATACAATGACCTCAGAACATACAGCCCTGCAGCAAAGAAACCATCCCCCACCTCCCACTGAGCATTTACAGGTAATACGCGTCTCCACCGAACAAACACAATGTACAACTGTCTCTGGAGAGTAGCACAAGGGGCCCACAGCCCTAAGCACCAGAGTCGTGACGTGTTGTGAGCTTGTAGATCGTCTAATTTCGGTGTGCGACGCGGTGTACAATTAGTAAATCAGGCATTAAGCGCCGCTTGGAATTGTGGATCCTGTGACAACACATTGCACTTGATTCTACAATAAATATAATACAAATGTTATGAATGTATATGAAAGCCAATTTATAGTTCATCAAATCCAGAAACCATTCATGTATTTCTCATTTTGCACCCTTATTCGGTGTCGGTGTGACCCACATTTTAACCCACAGTTTTGTCAGGAAAGATTAACGATGTTCGACTGTAGGTCAGCTGGCATCGTCCCTTATGGAGAGGACAGGACAACAGCACTATAATATAGTATGAGGTTTTTAAATCTTTACTTAACCACTCACTTCTTTTCCCTGGCTTTTAATCACATCTGAGCCTATCTTATTTATTTCATTTTGCATGTAGCCTATATAGCTTATGTTATGAGCGTATGTGGGCGGCACTGGGCGCACATTTTGTCCATATGTTGATGCTTTGTTTTTTATCTTGTACAGCACTTTTGTCAACCATGGTTTTAAATGTGCTCTATAAATTAAGTTTGATTTGATTTGATAATATAAGAAGATGGGATCTAATGATAACAAGTGTGGCTTCCCTGTGGGTCTCAGACATCATGCTAATGATGTCATATTGCTGTGAAATCATATTCACTTCCAAATGTGGAGTATTTGCCTCTCCATTGACTTCCTGTATGCAATGACTTCCTGTAAAGTTTAAACAAGTGAAATATTTATATATAAAACATGAGAATAATTTACTTCCTTGGCATACTGGAAGCATGCGTAATAAATAAATGTGGGTTAACTTATTCCACGCTGGGTCCCGGAATGATGGTAAAGATCCCTTTTTTCAGAATGAGTTTGGACACAAACTAAGGTTGGATTTCTATACCAGTGGTTCTCAAACTTTTTCATGTCAAGGGCCACCAAATTGATGTGTATTTGTCCGCAGAGTCAGACCCCAATCTGAAAAATATTCTAAAAGCTCACAAACCGTGACACGCTGTGAGCTTTCAGATCAGCTATTTTCTAATGTATATAGGGTTAAAGTGGTTAAACTGATTTTTATGCTATATTAATGTATTTCGTTGGGAACCCCCTGGAACCTCTTCAAGGACCCCTGGGGGTCGATGGACCCCACTCTGTTCTATACAATCAGATGGGACATGAGCTGTGCACACCCCAACTTGTGGACTTGGGAATCAAAAATAAAGAGGGATTTATTTGTCACCTGATCATACAGGTACAAGCAGCAAAATGTTGGGAGAGGATGGACTTTGGAACATTACCAAAAAGAGACTCCAAACCATTTATGTGATTTTGCACAAAGTAAGTTTATAAGATATACAGTATATATTTTTTTACATTTTTGTTTGCCTTAAATATTGCTCCTGATCCTCGATATATATGCAGAGCTGTAAGTTTTGTTTTTGATGATTGTTTACAAGCCTTTTCATGGCAATGTTGAGATTATATAGTTTAAAATATTGAGATTGTGTCTCTAGAACTTGAACTGAATTGTCATCATGAAACATTTTTAAGTGAAAAGAAAAATCATCTCTTTTAAGAGACACCAGTCTGCAGTGACTTCATTGACTTGTCATCAGTCTGGCATCCAGGAACGATATATTTTGTTTCCTGGTAGTTTCGTGTTGACTCAAGTTCAAGTTCGCTCACAAGATGCACACACAATACAGCCAGTAGCCTCATTGCAGTCAAATTAACTATTGTACTCAACAGTGTGAACTTGCGTGTGTGCGTGCGTGCATGTGTTTGTTTGATGGGGAAAAAAATCTATTTATGCTTTGTTAATCACTGTTAGACATTTCCTGGTTAGAAATGTTAAATCAAACACTTTGCTGACCTTGACCGTTATCAGGAGTAGCAATGTCAACAATTAACTATGATTTTCTAAAGGCCCTTTATCTTTGTTGCAGAATCATAAATATGACATGAATTGAATATCTGAGGCTCTTGTGTCTCCAACTGCTGGTCATTAGTTAGCACTTTCACATGGAAATGACCTCCTGTGACCTCAAGGGTAATCATAGCCTCACAAAATGTGACACCCTAAACCTAGAGACATCAGGCATTCCAGGGGTGTCAATCAATAAGATTCTTTCACACCCATTCCCACGAAAACGTCTGCTTGCTTCAAATGGTAAGTATGTACAGAAGAAGGTATAGAAATCAAACGTTTGTGATATCACCAAATTGCATTTGAGTTTCTGTCTCTGTATGCTTGAAGCTGTAAAGCAGAACTATCTTGGATCTTTTTTGGGCAGCAACCACTTTCTGCTAGCGACTCTTGAGTGACAACACAGTATAGAGCTGTAGATGTCACATGACCATGGAGTCACTTAAAATGATTCAATCAGAAACCACAAACAAGTCTCTAGTGGCTCTTTTCAACTATGAGGGGTAGCCCAACCTTCCATAACCTGTAACTTTCCAGAGCATGTAAAGTCCTGTGATGTTTTTTTATTTACGTTTTCCATTACAACAAGAACAACCACTGAAGGGAGAGGTACTGTACGTTATTAAAAAAAAACAGATTTACAAGCTCACAACGTGTCACATCGCGATGCGTTATGAGCCTGTAGATTTGCTATTTTGAAAAATCGGAGCAGGACCCAAATGAGGCCCTCATAACCTTATCTGAAACCAAGCTGTAGTGTGTGGAAACAAACCCAGAACCCGTGAAATGCGTTTCATGGCACGCCACGGTTCACTTAAAGTTCTTGTAGTCGAAAAACAGACGTATGTGTCTGTGCCATCTTTTGATATAGTGCTTCTCAGAGAACCACAGGTGGATCACAAGATGGTTCAGACAAGAAGTTCCAAGGAAAAAAACAGTAGCTATATTGTCAACCATTGTTCTATTGTTAAAATCTGTGTGGTTTTCTCAAGATTTCTCAAGGTCTATTTTTGAATGTTCTCAAGCCTACTGGCAACATATATCATGTTCTGATATCTCAAGCCTGTTCACATACCTGGGTGTGACTGTGGATATGGTGTTTGTTGACAAATGACCTCAGCCATACGTCATGTTCATTGGGTCTTCATGTGACATTGTGGTATGTTGTGGAGTGGCCTTGAGGGCAGTAGGTAACCGATAGCCAGTGGTCCATGTCTGCAGTGATGTACAATACTGCTCATTCCAGAGTTAGGTACGGTGCAAGTGTATTAATATGCAACATAGTGTAAAAATGGACCTGAAACAGTTGTTGTTGTTGTTTTTTATGCTACAAAACAGTCAAGCGTGGCCTGATGTACATTCATTGCTGCCGAGTCACCGCTGAAATGTTGCTCAAAGTAGTCATACTGAACATGAATGAATAGGGTAGGGTTAGAAAACACAGTGAAATGGCTAACGGCAAGAATTTGTATTTCCTCCTTTTACGGAATAGAGCAGGAATTATGGGGGGAGAGAGAAGGGGAGTGGAAATGGTGAAACAAAAACATGTGATTGATTTATATTTCAATCATCATTGGAATGCAGAAAAAACAAGTTGAGTCAGCTCAACTTTTATTTTGTAGCTCATCACGCCAGTCAGGCAGTGACAAGTGTCAGGCATCAGTTTGTAGCTTCATGTTGCTGCTTCTATTGAAAATGACTTGTAGGGTGTTGCTGTATTGCCGATAGTGTGAACGTGTCCTTACAAACCGTCCAGTTCCCTTTCATAATGCTTTTTTTTCTTTCTCCTAGACCTGTTCCAGACAGCTGCACTCATCCTATAGTCCTCTATTCTTCTGTTCTTTTCACTGCCCCATCTTATTACAGCTGCTCGCATTCCTTCAAACCCACAGTGGTAAAAGAGGCTCTCTGACACCCATCTGCACATCCATCCAACCATCCCTCATACAGTCAAATAGTCTCCCTTCTGCCAAAGTTACACCTCACAAAACATTCAAGTAACCAATTTCAAGTAGCCTATACTCTCATTACTGTAAATGAGAAGCTTTTTTCATTTACAGAAATACTGTAGCTACTTCCTATTTCTGGTTTCACTGTAGCTTGTTTTGTACTCAACTATGAAGGTTAAGGATTCCAGAAGCTACAGTTCTGCTGATATTACCCAGTCAGGAGGAGATTCTATTGAAGTTTGCTTTGAACCTCTTTTCTTTGAGAAATCTTTCTCATAAATAAAAGATGGTCAGATCTATTGAGGGCATCACTGAGTTGGAGATGGATTGGTTGGCAGGCTGTGTTCATATTGAATTGGTTACATGAAGATGCCACATTGGGCCTTTCACGATCATACCTCTAACTGTTAGACTACTGGAGTAGTTATCTTACTTCTACTTGAGTAATATTTAAGACAAGTAACAGTATTTCCACTTAATTTAAACCCTGGCTATATACTCTACTTTGTTGACCGGGGTCCCCCAGGATTCTATACTTGGTCTCACCCTTTTTTCCCTCTACACCAAGTCTCTTTGCCGAAAATAGCCAGTCAACAAGCTCACAACGCATTGCATTGCCTCGTGTCGTGGATAGCTTGTAGATCAGCTTTTTTCACCGAATGTTCGCCTATTATGATATGCCCAGTATAGGGACGCTAGGGTTCAAGTGGTTAAGATATTATAGCAGTCTTTCCACCTCTGATCATGTCCCTCTCACTAGAGGTTTTCAGTCAAACATTCTACTTTTGTTGTGGTCCTGGTGTACCACTTGTGTATTCACACGACAGTCATTTTCTCACAAAGAAAAAAACAACAACTCTGTACTTAAGCCATTAAGGAGATTATACGTTATGACTGTCTGAGGACAAATATGACCAAGAACAAAATAACAAGGGGCAGTACTGGAAGCCGCAGACAATGAAGACACCATGGAAAATGTTGTTAGATACTTTAAAATAGACTCAACGTGCTGAGTATCTCTTCAGCTGTGAGACAGTCAATCTCATTTTATATTATTATGATACTTTGCATTTCATTTATGCAATATGTGTGCATGTAAATACATCTTTATGATACAAACCTTTATATGCAGTTATGTGGGATTTCTTGTTTGATGATGATTTCGTACTCAAAATGTTCACAGTGCTGAACACTAAAGCTATGTGAAACTCATAATTTTGAGCGTATTGTATAACACACGCTTTTACTTTTTGACCTTCTTAGCAATAATTTTTACAAGACCACTGGGAGTTCAGATAGCACCTGGGGTGTTCTGTCAGATTTACGGGGTGTGATTGTTGACGATGGGAGCAACTGGTACCTCAGGCCTCTAATGCATGGGTTCTCAAAGTGTGGTCCGGGGACCCCCAGGGGTCCTTGGGGGGGGTTCCAGGGGGTCCCCAGCAAAATTTTGTTATTATAGCACCACAATCATTTTAACCACTTTAGCCATATTTGAATACTTTGGGTATTCAAAAATAGCAGATCTACAAGCTCACAGCACGTCCCTTTGCGCCTCCGAGCTTGTACATTACATTTTTTAAACGTTTTTGAAAAATATCGTGTTTGGAACATTTTCGATCATTTTGATATTTCTTAACGTATATCTTCTTTTCTAGGGGTCCCTGGCACAAAACATTTTCAGATGGGGGTACGTGGCCAAATACAATTTGGGGGTCCTTGGCACGAAAAAGGTTTGAGAACCACTGCTCTAAAGCCCCTGGGACCCAAACTTAAAAAAAAAAAACATTATGAATGAGGTCTGTACACTACGGGAGCGTTTATCCCGTGTGATTAATTCGCGTTAATTAATACAGCTGTTTTTTGTTATAAGTACATGCACACAGAGCACGATTATAACAAGTCACAATATGCATTTTGGGGAGTGAGAGTGTGTTGAACGAGGCAATTAAGCGGCATAATGATTTTTCTAAACAAGGTCAGGGACGAGCCTCGATCTGACACATTGTGAGCCTGTTTAAATGTGTGGAACGGTTTAGATTTTTCTGTTTTGAGAATGACTTTTGTATTTAATTGTTTTTAAGTCATTTGAAATAATTGTGTTTCCTTTAGTTGTTTTTTGTAGGAAACGTTAATTTTTTTTTTAACTTGCAACCCATAAAAAATTGTCCGTGACCCTTTGTTTGGGAAACACAGTTCTAAAGAACAAAAACTCAGTTTGTACTGAAATCAAAAACTGTAGTTTTTCATATCAGTGTGTGTGAAAAGCTACTCGGGTGGTAAGAAAATCATTAAAAAGACATTGTTTTTACGTTGTTGCCCTTGCTCTATTTTGCAGTGTGGGCAAGTGAAAAGCACCCCCGCTGAAGAACAGCTGAGCTGTAATTGCTTTTCTCGGTCCATGCGCACAGGGCCATGCTATGGGGCCCAAAACAACCAAATGGTTTCGCCCTTGTCCTGTGTGCAGGGATGGGGGGGCTCTAAACTGCCATATCAGAGTCGCCTGGAGGCAACTCACGCCCTCGTTGTGTAAATGAAATATCACAGGGACCACGGAACACATGTAGACATCTAAGAAGTAGGACCAGGGGTTAGTCGTTCATAAATTCTGCTCTGTGTAGTTTTGCCAAGAAATATGAACATCTGAAATATCACAATGTTTTGCTTGGTCTTGCTTTAGTACTGAAGTAGTCTTCTAACTGGTTCTCTGGAATTCCTGTGGAACGCTTTGAGGTACAAAGTAAGATCTGGACAGCGTAAAGATAGACCTTTATGGGTCCATTCATATGGAATACATGTATAATAGTCCTTCTAATATACTTCATTGTACGGTAAATAGACGATCTACAAGCCGATCTATGTGGTGATGTGATGCGTTTTGTGAGTTGTAAATAGGCTATTTAAGCAAAACATTTTTTTATGTTTGAAGGTTTTTGGGGAATGACACACAGCAAAGGCCATCGGGATCGGGACTCGAACCCGCAATGCGCTGTCAGGCTACATTAAAGCCTAGGTGCCCGGACCACCACGCCAGCGGTCTGGGCCATGTTTGAAGGTTTTTGAATGTTTCCTTCTATAATGACATGCCCAAAATAGGAACGCCAGGGTTAATATGGTTCTTGAATTAACACTGGATTTTACAGTGTAGAAAAACTTTTGTGGTGGTCTACCATCACAATGATATTTGTTAGAGACAGTGTTTTGTTAGTGCAAATGTTTATTACATTGCTTGTTTTTTTCATACCAGAATTGAATTGTGCAGATCTACGTACTTTCCTCCAACATGCAAAGGGGACAAAAAATTCATACAAGATATGATATAGAACAAACGTCTCAAACCACAGACCATGTCGACGTAGTGTTTTACAGCAGGACATTTTCACTCTATACGCCGGGCCCTCTGGGCATTTAGGAACAACTCTATTTCCACTCTCTCTGTAATGAGAATAGAAAATTGATAATGACCGCTTTGAGAAGGTGCAGTAATATGATCACAGAAGAGGGGAAAATGAATGTGAAGTATGGATGTGTCTACGGATGATTAAGAGGTGCCGTGACCCAATTTTTATGCAGTATATTTGGGGACAATTGGCCACCTGGGTCCCCCCCTTGGTAAGGCCTGCCTCTCCATCTTCAAACCCACGCTAGTTATTGTGTCGGGGGTGTGTCGGCCCGGCCCCTCCCTCCCTTACTAAAGCCTGATTTATACTTTATCGCACAAAGGTGTCACTCACCAAAAATACCCAATCTCCAAGCTCACAACCCAGCGCATCCTTGTCGCGTTTTGAGCTTGGAGATCGACAAAAGATAAATCAGGTTGAACTCTACCCTTTTTTTTATCCCTCCGTCCATCCATCCAACAAGACGTTGATGTGTCTGAGAGCTGAGGTGCACCGTTGTGATTCATTAGTTAATTATGGCGTCTTGTGGCCATGGTAACGCTTCTTCTGGGGAGGTCAGAGTGGTGTTGACGGTCCCCTTCAGGGCAGACCTTGTCACTGGGGCTGACTAATGGAGGTGGAGTCATTACCCCTCCCCCATAAGCCACCGGAGGCCCCCTGTCTTTCCCCCCATTCATTCACTCTTAACAGACCTGCTCGCTTGCACACACACACACACACACACACACACACACACACACACATACATGCACGCGCGGGTGCACGCGTGTGCACACACACACACACACACACACACACACACACACACACACACACACACACACACACAATGGTGAAGTGGTTGTAGATCACGTGGTTGTAATCTAATAAAATGAAATTAGGGGGAACATTTCTGACTGTTCTTTGAAATGTGGCAAGTTCCACCCTTTACATTTTCCCTCTGCCCTGATTCAGTTTGGATTTCATGGAGAATAAAATGGTAATCACTATAGAGGGGTGGACAGAACTGGGGTCTGCATTCACTCTAGTAGATGAATCAAAATGGCAATAAAATAACCCATTGAATAATGATCAATATTCAAAAGGAAATATCTATAAATGCACCGACCAATAAGAAGAAATTGAATGTTTGATTTTCATTCAGGGAGGCGTACAAAATAAATCAACTGAATTTATGTACAGCTCATAGTTCACTGAAATATGGAAGCTAATGATAGTGATAATAATAACTTCTATACAAATACATGTTCCTTAGAAAAAATATCTCAACACTGAGGTAGCAAGACCTGAAGTGAAAACTGAACTGAATTGAAATAAATTGACAATTCTTACCACGTGCAAACATGAAAAGGAAGGGAATTAATTGCAGGCCTCATCAAAGGGAAAGACAGGATCTTGTTGTGTGCATGTGTGAATATGTGTGTATGTGTGTAATTATTAGAGAGAGAGAGAGAGAGAGAGAGAGAGATGTTTGCCAAACAGCCAAACATTGTTTGGCTTTCTGCCTGTCTCACTGTGTTTGGCAGTGAGACCGGTGATGGGCAGAGAGACGGTGTGTACTGTATCAATGCTGGTGCTGTTTTCAAAGCTACCGGCTCTGACTTGCTTTCCTTACAGCAGAGCAGACTGCAGAGGACAGCACGTTCCATGATTAACTCCCTGCACTGACCATGGCCATGCCTCAAGGTTACCTAGCACTCTCATGTGTTACCGTAACATGTGGTGCTTAATAAGGTCATACCGACCCCAGGCCCATTTGTTGGATCAACCACCCACCCGCCCACCAATATCCTCAATGCCTGTACAAATCTGGGGATGGAGGAAGATCTTGACAGTCGTCTTCTGATCTTGAGCGTCATTTCACTCAGCATGCAAGCAAGCAGATTTTTTGTGTGCTTCTTGTGTCCTGGCTGTTACAACACAAGGCCACCAGCTATGACTGTCAACAGCTTCCAGCAGACACTATCTCAAAGCTAGAGCAAGGAACACGGTAGCACATGGAGCTGGAAATGCACCAGGCCGACAGTTGGCCAAAAACAGCAGGGGGTCACAGAGTTGGTCAACAGTGATCCATTCAAGAAAATTAAATTGCCACTGAACAAACTGGGATTCAAACCGGTACAAACATTATTTTGAGAGCTTCATGCATTTATAATAATAATATCAGATATACACTATATAGCACTTAGATCAAAGATGCTTTACAAAATACTGAATACATACATTTTAATAAGAAAGAAAGAAAGAAAGAAATAGGGGCTAGAAAATATAACAAAAAGCGGGAAAGCCGGAAATGGGATTAGGTGAGGAATGATTATGAAACATTTTACTGTAGTGGTGTCCTGTTTGTGATCAGAGACACCTGTCCATCTTAATTTTGTCCAAAAATGCAGTGGCAACAACAACCCCCATCTTTTTATTCCAATGTTGTCCTGCGCTTCCACCCCATGCAGTGACCTCACGCCCTCTTCTCCTTTGTGAAAACTCAACTGCACATGCTGATTGGCTCAAAACTGACCAACTACAGGCGATGGTGGCCAAGCATCGGTTCCTTTTCTGAATCGGGCCCCTTTGAGGTCTGATTACAGCCTAAAGTTTATACAATCTTTTTTTTTTAAGGAAAAAAAAAGGAAAAAAAGAAAATTGAAAACAAAAAGAAGACCTTCCCGGGGGAGTTTCTCCCAGAGACTCTGTAGCTTGTTTCTATGGTAATGATGGTTTTTTTTCTTCGATTTTCACCCCTACAGCCACTGGTCCTCGGCTTGGCTGTGTCTGACACCCCTGTGGTGACACACTCTGCTCCCAATCTGGGTTGAGTCTCACCCCAGGCAAAGTGGACGACGTGGATACTGTACTGAAGCGAATCAAACGAGTTCTGGTTCAAGGGGCTAGCTGGTGGAAGCAGCCAGTTGGTATGCGTTTCATGGGTGCATGGGCCTGGTTAGGCTGTGGTGGTCTTGTCAATGTCATCTATCTAGTTAACCACTTAAGGCAAATCATTATTTTAAAGGGATTACACCATGACTTTTTTGTGTGTTTTTGGTCTCCCCTACCTCTCTTCTATCCCAAATCAGCTTTATAAGCCAGAGAGAAGTTAGTTGGAATGACTATACTGTATCTGAGGCTTGATTTAGGCTCAAACCTTTTGAAAAACGTTTGAGGGACATAAACAACATGATATTATTATTATTATTTTTTAATTCACGGTGTATATCCTTTAAATTAAGCTAATGTGACTAAATAGTACACCTACCTAGGTAGTTTGGCATTCTCAAAAAACAACTACAAAAGTGCACTCAGATCATCGCCAGGCTGGGTTGCCTAACCAGGACTGTGTTGCAGCCTGTTAAAGCGCCACCATGAGGCTGATTTGAAATATTTTGGGTGGCAGATCCTCCTTGGCCCAGTGGGAATGTGCGTGCAAAGTTTCATGGCAATCGTTCATGATTTGTGGCGTTTTGTGCAAAATGGGCCAATCCTGCAAACTTTGGAAGCCAAGTGTAGCCAAACGATTTGTGTTGATCACATGACTGCAGAGATAATGTGTACCCATTTGCTTGAGGTTTGGACAAAATCTGTAAGAGTAGTAGCAAAGATTTGTTTTGCAAAATTCGGCCTGATGGTGGTGCTATAACTGGCCCGGTTTGAAATATCTGGGATGGAGGTTCCTCCTTGGCTTCCGGGGAGTTTCCCACCAATCGGTCCAGCAGTGCCCGGGATTAGCTGTTCACAGACGGACAGACAGATTGACTCACAGGAGCGAAAACATAATCCCTTGCATTTGGGCTGGCAGGGATGATAACATTTTGGAAATCATGTTTGAACAGCTTAAATCTGCCCTGCCCCCGACATAATACTCCAGGCTGTGACATCAGGAGTGGAAGTAGTATTACTTTGCTGCTTGACCGCACTACTTCACTTCACAGGACTCTTACAGTATATCATTAATATACATGTTATATTTAACAGTAGAAAGGCTTCCAGAACATTGCAAATGTAGCTTGTTTTGAATGCCAGACAACTACAATGTACATTTATAGACCAATAAGTCCATTCAATACAGTACGTACAACTAACAACTTCCTCCACTCATGATGTCATAACTGTGAAGTTTGAAATTATCTAACCACCGCACCTCTACAGGCTGAGCTGTAAAATCACCTTTTCATAACTTTTCTCATTTTAAGTACATAATTATATTTAAAAATCAGTGACAATGACTGAATTGAAATGAGTTAATTGAATTCATTTGATTCAAATCGTAACGCAATTAACACTTGCACAGAATGCCCCATACAGCCCATAATTCCCCCCACTCTGTACTAGTCGTCGCTCTGATCTCATAGCTGATAGATCCAAACAATGATCCAAACAAGATGGAAAGAGAACCTGTACGTAGCCCTATCTGGATGGGGAAAATCACAAGTCAGAAAGGGTTGCGCAATTTACGTATAGGCAGCTCCAATCACATAGCACAATGGGGTAAGAGCGAGAGAGTGAGAGAGAGTGAGAGACAGTCATTTAAGAAAATAGGCATAGTTACAAATGGTGATTAATCATGATTAATTCATTATGAATCTTTGATTAATCTAATTAAAATCTGAGAAGTAGCATACTGTTGTACTTTTGATAACCTCAAATCTCCTCTCTGTAGATAGCTGGTCTACAAGCTCACAATGCATTGTGAGCTTCTAGACCTGCAATTTTCTGAAATATTATGACATGCCCAGAATAGGGACGCTAGGATGCAAAAAAAGGATCAAAAGTGCTGCAGAATTTTTAAATACAAGAAATCTGATTCAAATGTTGAGTCTATTTTAAGATATAGTGCAGTGAAGAGGGTGTAGATACTGTATGCTATTTTTGCAGAATATTCACCTATTTTCGCAGAAAGTTTGCCTATTGCCCAGAATAGGGATGCTATAGATTTCATGTGGTTAACATAATAACATAAGCAGTGATTCTGTAAACTCAAATGAGCATGGTAATCAGTAAACGCCCTAAATGCAATGCCTTGTTATTGTGTGAATGCAGTTGGCTGTCCAGACACTACAGTTTGATGTCGGAGATGTTTGTTCTCCACATTCCATGATAATTCTAACCGATTTCATGTATTTCATTTTCTTGAAGATCGTGAATGAAAGTTCCACCATTTACATTTCTTCCCTGCCCAGAATCAGTTTGGATTTCATGCTAAATTATCTGGTATAGTCACTATAGGGGTCTGGGCATCTGTTCTGATTCACTCTAGTAAATTCATCAAAATGGAAATAACACAATGCATAACGATCAATGCTCAAAAGGAATGATCCATAAACGCACAGACCAATAAGTAGATTGAAATGTTTGATTTTCATTCAGGGGGCATACGAAATCAATCATTTGTATTCCTATAGAGCTCATTGTTTTCATACAATATGGCAGTTAATGATAGATATATACAGTAATACAATAATTATTATTAATAATATTACAACATTATATAACTAGAAAATACTGTTCCTGAAGAAACAGTGTGGGCTTGCTTTCTTGGTAGCCAGTATGTAGTTGTTAAGAATGACAGCAGGGTCATGATGGTGCCTCCTTGGCGGGGTCACCAGCCACAGGCAGTTGGCTGCGGTGGATGCTGCGTTGCTTTGCCACCCTTAGCGAGGCACCACCGTTGACTTCAGCTGTTGCTGGGGAAGGGTCGGGTGTATGGCCCTTGGGGATAGTGCCGTGGCCCCCCATGGACACTGCTTGTCCCCAAACCACAGGATCTCGTTGCAGATTTCCTGCTGTCCTCAAAGAACACTGCTATGCTCTATCCTGGGGGAGCCTTCTGTGTCCCTTTGCCTGGTCGTCAGATCCATGTTCAGGTGCCAGTGTATAGCAAGATGATGCTATTAGCCACCTCTGTGGCTTGGTTCCTCTGCCAAAGGGACACAGCCAAGTAGATGATCATATTCATTATAATGTGGCAAGAGGTTACAAGCCAAAGCAGATAGAATTGGTGTCATGACAAGAAGCAAATGCCAAGTTTCTGCCTCCTAGCCTCCTCCATCCTCCGTCGTCCAGCATGGAGGTGTTACAGTGAAATAAAAATCTAAGTTTGAAAAATGTATGAGGGTTTTAGCAGAAGTCTGAAGTCACTGTATATTAGAAGCATGATTTTCTCTCAGCTCATTCCCACTCAGCTTGACATGTGGTTCTATTTCTTCCTTCCGTTTCTCTTGGATGGGGCACTCTGGGGATTAGCCAATAACTACTCTACTTAGATCCACCAATGGCAGCTTTACTCCGCTGGGATCAAACCGTAATCCCTGCATACAGCACATGAGAACCACTGCCTGCATTGTATTAATTATCTCGGCCAGGCCGAATGCCAGGGCCGGAGATTGTTTTGTGTGTGTGTGTGTGTGTGTGTGTGTGTGTGTGTGTGTGTGTGTGTGTGTGTGTGTGTGTGTGTGTGTGTGTGTGTGTGTGTGTGTGTGTGTGTGTGTGTGTGTGTGTGTGTGTGTGTGTGTGTGTGTGTGTGTGTGTGTGTGTGTGTGTGTGTGTGCATGCGTGCGTGCGTGGGCGCACTGACTCCACAGTTAATATTGCAAACTACTTCACTGATCAGCGTCTAATTTCTTGTGCAGTATAGGTCAAGGAACTCAATCACAAATAATTGTTCCCATTGAGGAGCTATAACAGCCCACTTTAAGTTTTGGACTATACCTCTTTAAGCGTTTTTCCCCTGGATTTCTTGGTTCATGAAACAACTCCCCATACCCTATAGGGCAGGCCATGCCCATTTCCGCCCATGATTTGTGTTCCTAGTCTGGCCCTGTACAAACATAACTGACACATGGCATTAACGATCAACATCCTTTATCATATAGCCCTGTGTCTTCACATGCGGACAATGTATCACTGTATATGTCTTGTCTGAGTTTTTTTCTCTATTGTGTTTTCTTCTTGACTGTACAACTTGGTGTCTTACTTGTGTGAGTGTGTGTGAGTGCGTGTGAGTGCGTGTAAGAGAGAGCAAGACAGAATGTGTGTTATAGAAATAGCTATACGAGACACCGTTTCAGTGTCTCTAGTATTTCAATAGATCATCATGGTTTTAATTTAGGTTAATTTGATAAATTCAACACAAGAGGAACACTACCAACTCATTTCAACAAGATGAATATATTTTCTACGATGACAATTGTGTTCGTTGCAGCGCTATGTCATGCTGGATGCACCGTTGCCAGTAGGCCTATACCACCCTGACACCTCCATTCATAAAACAGTTTACCAGTCTTTTATTTTACCATTGTCATCACTGGAAGGGAACAACTATGAGTGGCACGACACACATAGGGTTGTTGTTGTGATGAGATGATGAGGTGGTGAGATTGAAATGTATTCTGATGGGATTTCTTCTCTTTAACCACGTTCAACTCACAATTAAAAACACCCCTATCCACACACAGAACTCATAACCTCTGATGTCCTGATTTCTGAGGAAATTAAACCAAAACTCAGTCTCATTGTCAGTCTGCAGTAAAATGGCACAGCAAGGAGTTCAACTGGACCAAGAACAGTTCTGCTGTTCTATATGTCTGGATCTGAGGGATCCAGTGACTATTCCCCATGGACACAACTACCGTATGGGCTGTATTAAAGGCTGTTGGGATCAGGGGGATCAGAATGGATTCTACAGCTGTCCACAGTGCAGAGAGACTTTTAACCCAAGACCTGCTCTGAAGAAAAGCAACATGTTTGCTGAGGTAGTGGAGAGACTGAAGAAGACAGGACTCCAAGCTGTTCCTCCTGAGCACTGCTATGCTGGACCTGGAGATGTGGCCTGTGATTTCTGCACCACTGAAAGCTGTGAAAACTTCAGTGTCTGGTATCTTACTGTGACACTCACCTCCAGCCTCACTTTCAGTCTTCGGCCTTTAAGGAACACAACCTGGGCAAAGCCTCCACCAAGCTTCAGATGAACATCTGCTGTCATCACAGTGAGCCTGAGGTGATTAAGTTTGTCTGCCGACAACTGATTTAAGGCAGAGTATAGATATTTGAATAAACAGGAATTTAAGTTGAACAAACCACACATGTCTCTGATAAGTCATTCTATACTATGTTTAAGTCTTGTTTTTGTTTTTAATTTTGAACATTACCCAAAATAGGGACAACAGGTTGAAATGGTTAACACACAGAGTAGAGATGAATGTACAATTACGCAAGCAATGCTAAAAGGATAACACGAAAAGCCTTTCCAGTGTGGTCCTATGTATTCAATTCAAGGAAGTTGCCTGTCCTTCCTTACTATTACGTAATTCATTACCATGGTTGTATCCTTTAATGTGGCCTCCTCCAGAATGCTACTATATTATTTATTATACAACTCCGTCTATAACCTAACCTCCAATCCGGAAGTTTAGCCTTACATGCTAGGGACCCACAGCAAAAAGAACATCAGTGATTACAAGATTACATGGCTTTCTTTCATGTCAATATGGAGAATGTTCAGAACGCCTTTGGAAGAGTCCATAAAGGCCAATGAGCTGCAGGCCGTTGCAATAAAGATAAGAAGAATCTCTGTCTCAGAAATCCAAGAATAATCATTATTTGCGGAGACAAGATGCCAGAACACGATGGTGTCACTTTTACATGATATATTTCTCTGATGTAAAGGAATCTCTTCCTCATATAGACCTTTACAAGACGGCATTCTGTCATAAATACTTTGTTCTTCACTTTGAAATATCACCACCAGACCAGTATAACCAGGGTTTGATTTGCTGGGGGGATACATGCCTTGGCTTTTGATATCCCTGCCTCTGGCCATTAGTTTTTATGGCTGGCGCGGACAGGCTTTTTGCCTGAATTAAATACACATGCATTTCCTTTTGGAAAGCTCACAGTTACTTTCTATTTTCCGCTATTTGACATTTTTTGGACATTTTATGACATTTTTTGAAAACCTCAATTCAACAGTGTCAGATATCAACATGACAGACTGACAGATTAAACAGTTTGTTGGCAGGACAGCACTGTCAAACAGCTGCCCTGGATCTGAATCTGACCAAATACAGCATGCTGTCAATCACTGCCCTCATCAATATTGAATACTTTTATGAAAAAGAAGTATTCCATCCACCTGTGCTTTGCTTTAGACTCAGATCAACCATTTAGAAATCTGTAAGACAGACAGTGAAGTGGAATCCCAGGAACAAGTCACGGGTGGGGAGTTCACGCCAAGGCTAGCTAAACATGTACATAAGGGGATGTTTTAAACAAGTGTTCAAAACCTACTGTTATGTACCTTACATGTTTAGCTGGGTGGGTGACCTTTGTAATGACGGGAATAATGTAATGATTTTCATATTTTGACAAACAATATCTATATATGCAATATCAATCATGTAACCACTTAAGCTCTATACTTTGTCATACAAATAGCAACAACAAAAAAAAGCTCACAATACATAAAATACACCATGTCGCCCAAATGTGACCAGGCCTTTACACTTATATCAGAGGAGGCTGTCCCAACATGAAGCTGTGACATTAGTAAGGTGACTCAAACATTGAAGATGTGTTTTCTTCTGTAGAACACCAAAATGCCTGTGAAATTTCCTGTCACTCAGAACTGCTTGGTTGATTTTATTGTGTGGAGAGAGTTCTTTATTCTTCTGCCAGCTAACAGACGTTGCCATGAACTGTAAAATGGTCAGAGATTTTACTGTATTAAACCAAAGATGGAAGTTGTCTAAATGGTAATAGTTGGAACAGATGATGATGACTGTACAACTGCTTAAAGGACAAATCTAAATGTATTATTCATTTATTCTGAATTATGTCCTGCCTCTCTTCACTGTATGTCTTAAAATAGACTTGATTTTTGAATGCGATTCCACTAATTACAAACTCTCCATAACCTTTTCTTGAGACATTTCAAAATAATGAAAAGGGGGCCACAGAGATTATACCAACACAATGTGATCCTATATACTTGTATCTGGATTCTGCATACATACTGTACAATGGCATGTCAAATGCCATTGTTTAGGTCTGCTTGCTCTTTAGTTAACAACATAGATCGTGCTTGTTTTACCAGTTCACAATCATTATGGAAAAGTCAACTTGCTAAATTTAACAGGAGAGTGTGTGGACCATTTCAGCCGACACCTGTGTCCTTTTGTGTGTGTGTGTGTGTGTGTGTGTGTGTGTGTGTGTGTGTGTGTGTGTGTGTGTGTGTGTGTGTGTGTGTGTGTGTGTGTGTGTGTGTGTGTGTGTGTGTGTGTAAACACGGTGGTCTTTAATGGTGTTTGACCATTAAATCCCAACTGTCACACCCCTTTCTCTCCCTCCCTCCCTCTGTTTGCTCTTCGTCCAGTGCCACAACAGTGCAACAGACAACTGGGATCCAAGATATAACAGAAAAAGGGGGTGGGGGAATTGGCTGATGAAACACAAAGATAGCATGAACCTTAAGTAAGAGGGGTGATGGAACTGATGGATTATATATTTTATGTTTCTCTTCCCTCTCCATCACAGGAGGGAGAGAAGATGTTTGAATCGGTCTGGAGTCACGGGTTGTTTCAAAGGCATTTCATATAGCCCTCCGATTTTCTTTCCACTGTTGGAGATAATAGACCTTAGTCCCGAGGGCCAGCAGTTGTGCGATCTGACCTTCAAGCTGGCTAGCCCTGAGTTCCGAGGGGGAAATTATGGACGTTGTAATGTTAATACCAAACCACAGTGTCTTGAAATGTTGTTACAAGACTTACGAGAAAGCCCCAAGTATGCTCGCCACAGATCCTTTGATATTTAACATGTCTCAGATGTAACAGAAGTTTTAAAGTGCTTTCCATGTATACAATATTGTTTTGCCATATATTCGTGACATTTTCAAATGATAATTCCGCTTCTTCATGTTTTAACCTGCACTTAAACCCTATATACTTTGTTGACTGTGGTCCCCCAGGGGTCTGTACTTGGCCTCCTCCTTTTTTCCCTCAACACCAAATCTAATAGCCGATCTACAAGCTCACAATATGTCACAGTGTGGCGTGTTTTTCCCTCAAAATGTTCACCCCAGATTCGGGACACTACTAGGGTTCATGTGGTTAATTTCCTTCCACAAATAACACAGTTCTTGGTGTACACAGTACCGAAACCCTGTCACATTGTATGTGGCTGTTCAATCTTTTGATCTTTGCTGATTTGCATTTTCAACGTGTTGATGGGAACTTGTGCCACTGCCACCAACCTTTGGGATTTACACTGGACTCAAAGGCGCTGCAGTTAACGTGTTCGTGGGAACTTGTGCCACCACACTTTTGGGGATTGCACTGGACTCACTTCAGGCACCGCAGTTTCATCAGTTTGACTTCCACTTCTTGGACCAACAGCTGCAAGAGAGAGAGGCACCCTGTAGTGGAGCCTGGCTGGAACAGACGTCCAGACGCCCCTCCATACATCAGCCTACAGCTGTGGAGACATGGTGCAGGGGGATAGAGGGATATAAGGTTACACGCTGAGGGGAAATCCTGCCACGGGCCTGAAATTAGGCTATTCTGTCTTTCACTGGCCACAGAAGTTTCTGTGGAGCAAGAAATGTTTGTGGGGCAGAGTAGCCCGGGCTACTACTGTAACACATGACTAACTATTGTGGCGCCACACAGTTTCAGCTATATAAACCACGTTGTGCAAACTTTGTCAGGTTCTTATTCCCTCTTATCAGATAGTGTTTTTGTTCGACCCATTTCTGATCTAGTAGGCCTGACTAGACTAGTATCTGCGTATCAGGATTCCTAAAGTGAAAGCATGTGAAAGCAGTGGATTGGTTGTGAAACTTGTGACTGTTCTCCTGCCTGTAGGTTCATGTTGCAACCCCACAAATATTGCTTAAGTACATATTTATATATACATGTATATTTTAGAATTCCAAAGAAACACAAACACAAACCTAACAGTTCAGAACTTGAGAGACTTTTACAGCTAGCCTGCTGTCTAAAGGCCTATACCATTTCAACAGGAATGAGATGGTGTGCATAGCCTATTACTACTGGTGCACAGGACTTTTATACCATGAATGAAAACACATCCAGTGTAGACGGGCAGAGACTTTGATCCCCCTCCCCTCAATTTTCTCTCCTACAGAGACAGTAGCCAAAAGATAAAGAAAAATCCAGACTGAAGCCTAATTTAAGCCTGAATTATATTTCGTCGTTCAACCGTGTCGCTTGCCAAAAAGAACTGATCTGCAAGCTTAACAACGCGTCGTATCTTGACTTTTGTGCAACTCGACTCTCCTCCAGTGGTGGAAGAACAAGTACTCAGATATTTTACTTCAGTAAAAGTAGCAATACCACAATATAAAAATGCTACAAGTAAAAGGCCTGTGTTCAAGATGTTACTTGAGTAAAAGTACAAAAGTATTGGCATCAAAATAATACTTAAAGTACCAAAAGTAAAAGTACTAAATTGTTTGAAGCATTGAACATTGGAAGTACTCCAGTAAGTAGAAATACCTCAAAAGTGTTCTTAAGTACAGTACTTGAGTAAATGTACTTAGTTACTTTACACCACTGCTCTCCTCCTATTCCCCTCCCTCCTCTCTCCTCACGACCACACTGACTCCTTCCCTCTACCTCCACTTCATTGTGGACTGTTCTAGGAGAGTACAGCAACAACATCAACACCACCATGGATTTCAACTATGTATATAGTGTATATAGTATAGTATGTGTACATATCAGAGGCAAATATTGTACTTTTACTCCACTACAATTATTTGAAAACTTTAGTTACAAGTTACCGTGTAGTTTTTTTAAAATTATTATTACAAACATTAACCACTTCATCCCATACATTTGGCCATTTGAAAAGAGCAGATCTACAAGCTCACAATGCTATTTTCACTAGCTTGGGTCTATTATCATTTTTTTTTAAATAAATTTTGTATATTGAGTACTTTCTACTTTTGGTACTTTAAGTGGTTTGATTGATTGAATACTTTATTTAGAAGTTTGCAGAAAAGATCACATGAAAGTACAGTTTAAATACAAGGTCAACTAAATAGGACTTTAAAAAACCCAAGAAAGCCACTGGCTTGTTTCAATTGGGGTCCTTTTGTACTCAATGCAATGACATTAAATGACAGACAGATATACACTACTGTGCAGCACATCATATAAACAGTTTAGAAATGAAAAATAAGAAAAACAAAAAAATATATTTGTACAGTAAAATCAAGTACATTTTAATGCAAATACTTTTACTTTTATTGTAAACACCGATATTTTACTTATTTCTACATTGCAATATTGCTACTTTTACTTAAATAAAGCATTTGAGTACTTTTTCAACCACTGCCTCCTATCTCCCCCCCCCTCCTCCCTGCCTCCTTCACTCCTTCCCTCCCTCCCTCCCTCTCCTCATCACACTGACTCCGTCTCAGTCTCTACCTCCACTTCATTGTGGACTGTATCTAGGAAGAGTAGCCTACAGCCTACAACACAACATAAACACCATGGCTTTCAACTGTGTCTTTCTGCTTCTTCTACACGTGTGTTCCCTGACCTGCAGCGGCGGTGAGTACAGTCACGGGACAAGGAAATGTTAAATGAAATGCAATTTAAAGTGTACTTTGTTGTAAAGTTTTGGAGCGTACTGAGCAGCCAGTTTCAATGGGATGAGATGCGCGCGTGTCGCAGTTGAACCAACCAACGTGTTTTTTTGTCTTGTCTGAAGGATGCTGTGACACGACCGTGTGTTGTTGTTGATACAGACATGCATTTGTGTTGTTGTTTCTAAACGAAACAGTCGTAAAACTAACAATGTAGTCATTGATATGAGGAAAATAACACACTGTTACACAGTGGGATATATTTTCGTCCTAATGACTAATTGTTTACCTCTCGTCTTGTTTGTTTAGTTTGCAAAGTGGCGCTCAAGCGAAATTGAATTTGTTCACATTTTCATGATGTTCTCTGGCCTTTTATACCTTAAAGTTGACCCCCTTAAAAAGCTATACCTATTTTCTATATATTTTACAAGTTTCGGTTTTTACAAAGATCATTTTACATGACAAATGTGTTCGTTTGAACTCCGTGTACAGTTGTTTCAACTACAAGCCTAATTGACTTTTAATTGAAGGCTTATTATCACAAATGTGTCGCTGGACGTTAGTGTCATGATTGTCCAGTTGAGTTTTTGTGCATAACAACGCACCCACCAGACCTGAGTTTCATCATTTGTAGTTGTAGAATTGACTAGATATTATGTATTATGATCTATTTGCACTTCTTGACTAAATTATATGGAAATCCCAATTCCAATTATGGCCTAAGTCTAGATTCTATCTTGCTTTTGTAAATAAGTGTTTTTATACTATTAACAGTAGCTACATTACAGTACGAGTATATCCCACTTATTGATTGCACTGCTTGGATTGAGAGCCAGTGGTCGCGTGCTACACCGACATCAGAGACCTGTCGAATTGAGTGCCGCTAGAGGTCGCATGTGCAGTTTCGACAGTGGGTCTCCTGTTGCACAATGGAGAGAGGATGGCATGATGCCTTTTAAGTGTTTGCGGTTTGTTTGCGTTGGCCACGTTTGGAATATTGCTCATGGCACCTCCTGGTGACAGATGCTTGCTCTCAATATTGTGTACAGCCAGGCAAATATCTGGGGATTCTGATTCATCCACTTCTGAAGTGACATACTTCAATAAGTCACCAATGTCGGTGTAACTCACTTCTCACTCGTGAGACGCATGTGCTGCTGGTGTTGACAGTGAATTACACTCTTTGGAGCTGTAGGATAATGTGTAGTTATTATGAAGTGCTTGCTGGTGTGTGTCCCCAATCTGTGATGCAAAAATTCTGAAAATAATATAGCTTCCCCCATCAGCATCATGCATATTTATGATGAGTAGCCTATGTTTTATATTGGTGACAGACTTATTGTAACACTGAAATTGTAGCACTGGAATTCCATTTACCTTATTACTTGATAATTTACTACTGCTGACCTCAACCATCATACAGTTACACTAGTGCATGGGTTTTCAACTGGTGGTCCCTGGACCACTGGTGGTCCGTGAAGGTATTGCATGTGGTCCCTGACCATGCATTTAGATTAGGTGAAAGTGAAGATTTGTATTTTATTTTATCGACCCCTTGTTGAGAAACAGTGCAGTACGTATAATGACGCATCAATGTTATCAGTTACTGGGAAGTCTGATGTGAAGAACTTCCAAAGAAATGGGAGTTAGAATTTCAAGGGAAACTGTACCGGATTGTCTGGTTCTGGTTCATAATCAGTTGAAAACCCCTGCACTAGTGCACTGTTCTAGTTAGTGAGTGTGTGTGTGTGTGTGTGTGTGTGTGTGTGTGTGTGTGTGTGTGTGTGTGTGTGTGTGTGTGTGTGTGTGTATATTTATATTTTATATATATATATATATATATATACACACACACACACACACATATGCATATACATATACATATACATATACATATACATATACATATACATATACATATAGTACATTCATTGTGCTTGAATGAAACCTTACCCTGCATCTACCACCTCAGGAGGGCAGCGCTCACTCCAGCCTGCCCTTATCCCTCTTTTTCTCTTAAATCCCTTTTTTTCCCTTGTCTAACCTTGCCTTAATTGGGTCATGTCCATGTAATCCTCATTTCCTCCTCTCCTCTGACACAGACTGAGTAAAGCCGTCTGTTTTTGGATTAAGCTATTGACCACAGTGACAGAGACCCTGGTCCTTTGAGAAGCCTTCAAAAACAACCATTGTTAGAAAGAATCGGCTCCCTAATACATCACGAGAGCACTTACCTCAAATACAATTTCTGACTAAAAGCATTGCTCCCGCATGGAAATCAGTCCGTCCTAAAGATGATAAGAAATCCATATATATTCTTCAGTTCATGTAGACTGACTTTTATTGATCCTAAAGAATGTATGTTTGCCATTTGTATTCTGGTGGTATAGTGCAACGGGAAAAGGGCAGATATAGTAAGTATGTATCACCCAAGCCTTGTAAGAACAGTGTTGTTGAACAGTATTGAAACATGAATACAAGAGATGCTGTTCCCTGTTGAGCAACAGCCAGGGGGCTTTTATGGTGAAAACAACAGAACTGAAAAGAACAAAAAGCCGGGCCCATGCGAGGCACGTAATTATCTATCAAGTTGTTTGCGCCCAATTCTAAAGATTATTTTATGACATTTCTGCTTTATTGCCCAGCACAATGCAGAGAGGCAGGAAAGATAGAGGTTCTCTGTGTGGTATGCACTCTGACTGGATGAACCGCCAGGCCACCCCTTGTTTGGTTCCACTTTGGTGACTTTCTGGCTGACTGGTCAGCCAACAGACTTATGAGTTATGGCTCACCGAATCAGCCAGAGGTCCAATCCCAAAAGCCAGTTATTCCAGTATGCATGAGGTCTCTCCTGCCATAGTCATCCACACAGGGAGGAAGGCAGCCCCTTTTCTATGAAGTGCTCCTTTGGTCCAAAACTAGCTCCATGGTGTGTGGCCTCCGGCTGGTGCTGCTGTAGTTCTCCTATAAGATCCAGCATTGAGCCAGCAGGCAGGAAAGTAGAGGTCCAACCTCAGCCACTTCCAGTTGGTAATGGAGAGCCAAGTTGGAAAGTGTCATAGCTTTAAGGTAATAACTTTTGCTCCTGTAAATCTGTAGACAACAATCATTTATTTGTTTCACAGATTATTTATAGGTCAGCTCTGCTTTATAGCTTAAAGGGATACGATACAAGTTCGCAAGTTTGCTGGAGTAGTGACCTTCATTGGCCACGAGTGATACTTCCTCTGTGCCTTCAGTTAGATTTCAATATGCCACAACCAACCAAAACCAAACCGAAAACAACGCATCTCCATTGGGAGAACAGGAGTTTAAAGCGATACTGTACATTGCCATTGATTGGGTGAGAAGTCTGCAGAGAGGATTTTTGTGCTAGAACCTCATCAGGTAGCACTTATCTATGACTCCTTTCATAGGATTAGCAGACCCTAACCCCAGATTAGACACTTTGCACAGCTGAATAAAAACTCCTGGTGTCAGGTGCATTGACCAAGTACATCAATCTATGAAAAGTAAAAACAATTCACACTGTTGTGCACTTGCTGAATATGTATTAACAACGTTTCCCCCAAACACCTTGCTTGAAGAGGGTCCTTGACCACAATATCACTATCTAATATATATTAAGCAACCATGCGACAGTGTGTGACTGTTTTCACTTTTCACAGACCTTTACTCCAATCAAACCTAAACTTAACCAGGCCTTTGCAACCAGAGAGAAATTCAGTGCTGTACCAGAACACTTCAGGGTCAAGCTGCAAAACTACTTGGTGTATTGAGTCACAGTCGCAAACAATGCATAGCGTAGCTTTAAGCTATTAAAACTCTAAAGCAGTAACAGCGAAGAATGACAAAATAATGGGTTGAATGTAAAACCCATGAGGTAGGTCTATGTGCTGGATGGCCATAAGCCGTCCTAGAAACATGGGCGTGTTGTGGCTGAACACTTTCTTCAGCGTACCCGCTGGGAAAAAATCCACTTCCTGCTTGATGAAGTGCTCCCTGACCTCAGTCCAGTGGACACACAATGCCAGGCTGTTGCTGCTGGGGGGACCGGTGGCAAAAGTCCACAACAAAAGAATTGTGCTTTCCACTTGATAATGGAGAATTATTACAGTTTTCAAATGAGCCTTTCTCGCTGAGCTTAACTGACCCCCAGATGGCAAGATAGTGAGTATGAAAGGACTTGATGAATAAAAGGGCCTCATATAAGACTCTACTGCCCCATGTGGAGCCCAGATCACCCCCG
The DNA here is from genome assembly GCF_963454915.1 of Gymnoscopelus microlampas. Taxonomy (NCBI): domain Eukaryota; kingdom Metazoa; phylum Chordata; class Actinopteri; order Myctophiformes; family Myctophidae; genus Gymnoscopelus; species Gymnoscopelus microlampas. The sequence continues at coordinate 45,829,243 of NC_139949.1, read as the reverse complement.
ATACCGTCTTTGTCCACGGTATTTCTCACTGGATTTAATGTATTTTTCATTTCTAGATTTATTGATCAGATCAAAGTTTTAACTGGAGTTTGAGAATGTATTTGTGTGTGTGTGTGTGTGTGTGTGTGTGTGTGTGTGTGTGTGTGTGTGTGTGTGTGTGTGTGTGTGTGTGTGTGTGTGTGTGTGTGTGTGTGTGTGTGTAAATTAGTACATTATGGACCTACATTTTGCATTCAGTGCTACCTCTACATCTGTCCTAGCCGGAAAGATGAATTTAATTCATTTACTTATAGTATACATAAATACAAATACATGAATACAAGTATGTGAACAGGATTTATTACCTCATACAATCAAAGTGCAACATTCAATGTTGACCTTGTTACAGTATTTACAACCGGATTTCAGTTCAGTTAAGTGGCTTGGCATGCGGCGCCGCCCCACCCCGCCCCTAATTTGATTGACAGGTCCCTGTCACCCCCTCCCCCCATGGTCACGAGCTGCCCCTGTGTCCTCGTGCACATGCTGGGAAACATGTGATGCACAACTGGGTGGACAGACACAGGTCCACCCAAGACTGCTATAGCGGCCAAAACAAACAAAAATCAGAATCAGGGCTTTCACAGAGTTTAACGATTTGAGCCCGATTTTATACTTCGGGCTCAACTGTGTCGCTTGTCCAAAATAGCCGATCAACAAACTAGCGAGCTTGTAGGTCTGCTTTTTTATTTATTTATTACGTTGCCTATAATGACATGATGCCCAAAATACGGTTGCCAGGTTGAAAGAGGTTAGATGTAATGCAATGAGGGATAGCTCACTGATGGAGGACAACTAATTGGTAGACTAATAGACCAATCCCCATTTTTCTTACCCTCTCTGGGAGAGATCTTCATTTAAACATGGGCGATGTTTGGGAAGAGATTTACTGCAGCAGGGTTTTTGCCCCCAGCCCATTTGGACAGCTGCTTGAGATAATAAGTAACTTGGATGATGGATTTTTGTCCTGTAGCAAGATGGCAGCGCACATGGCAAATCCCGCTACAGACCTCGCTTCTTCGTTGCACACTACTGTTCTCATTTTAAATGGACCCAAAATGATGCCGAACAACATGCCACTTAATTGAAAACTATTTGTGTACATATAGTAGAATATAAGAAATGCATATTTATTAATGAAATCATGGAACTATAATGTCAAGTGTAATGTGTAGGACCAGTAAGAATGGACTATAAAATGAGAGGGTTGGTTCTAGCTCCATTTAGGAGACTAGTACCTGTAGTGGCCTACTTTTTTCGGAGGTTATTTTGAGTTATCTCCGCTTCATTAGATATTCAGTGCAGAGAGACGGGAGAGAAAGAGACGTGTCTTAAGCCATATTCAGCCAGTAGTGTTGTAATTATGTGATGCACACACTAACTGCTGGAACCACCACGGCAGCGCTATTCCCGCCAGTTCGACTTTCAAACGTCAGATGGCTCTGGAACAAAATGGACACATTCCAGCTCCTAACTCACTCCAACACCCTGCCATCTGCCGCATTGTAAGCGTACCCATGGGTTTATAGCACAACAGTTATTGCCTTTGGTTTCACCATTATCACCAGTGATTTAGATAAAATAAAAACGGAGCAGCAACACAGGTAACATAATGTCAATGTCTTAGTTGTGTTTTTATTTTGAGTTTTTATGATATGGTTATAATCCCTGTAGGGAAATTATTTTCACTGGCTCTCTATAGAGGTGTGACCACAAGATCAGACACAGGACAGCATCCCTTAGCGATTCAATGTCATGCACAAAGGATATTTCAGCAGGGAATAGGACCCAGGTCTACCTCCGTTGGTGAAGCATCCACTTATCGCCTGTAGACAAATGTACGGTCGAAGAAAGAGAGGATTTTGCAAGAAATTATTAAGTACACCACTCAACAAAGTGAACAAACATCTTAATAATAGTAGTCTTGTGCTCTGTTCTATTCCGTTGTTTAACACGTCTTGATACAAACCATGGTGACATGGTTGTAGCCTGACACACAGCTGCTTTTCGTTGCCGCACACATAGATCAAGATAAGATACATCAGTAACTCCAGCCCCCCGGATGAAGCACTGATGTGTTAACTTTACTTGTAGTCATTTGCGATACATTAGTGTATCATAAATGACTGCTTAGCGTCACTTTTGTCACAAAGTGTGATGTTGCTGCTGCACATAAGCCAGCATGAGTATAATTCATTCTAGATGGTCGTTTAGGGAGATAAACATACTTGTGCTTAAAGTACACTTTCAGACATTTAATTAATTCCCCCCGGGGGGACTTGTGAGGCATGTCTTTTCTCACCATCCCAACACGGAGCTAACATCTACTGTAACAGAAAATATGTTTATTTTATTGAAGCCAAACTTGAGAGAATGCCTGTCTGCTCTGAACAATGCTTATCCTATTCATGACGCCCCCCCCTTCCCTCCTCTGTCTGCAAGCGATGAGAAGAGGCAGAGCACAAGCAGCGGTTCCGTCCGTTTCGTGACTCCAGCCCCCTTTTCTTCACGTCTTGGCGGGCGCTGTGCGAGGGAGCGTGTTTTGTCCTTTGAGCAGTCCTGAAGGCAGCAGGGCTGTGGGCAGCTGTTGGCTTCAATTGCTCACGCCGGATTACTGCATTAGACTGAGTGACAGCCAGGCATGACAGGCACATAATCTAACACACTGACTCATTGTTTTCATTAAAGAGAGTATGCCTTATAGTACCACATGGCATTGTAACTCCATGTTGTCGTAGCATTAGAAGCAATTGTGAGGCTGACATTGATTAGGACTGTATATAAACGTCAGAGAAATTATTGCGGTCAAAGTAATTGGCTTCCTGGGCACCCTCTGAACCTCAAGGCTCAAGCAATTAGATGCATAGTTTAACTGTACAGTGTACATACAGTAGGCACATAGTACCATGTTCTGTGTTTGAAATTCGAATTTGGCCCATGACGTGTGTCACCGCCTCTCCTTACTATCCGAAAAAGGCATGGGCTTTCTACACAGCAAAGAACAGAAGTCACATCGCTCGGTTTCCAGATCTTTTATTTCTTCTTGTGACTGAGCTGACATGTTCACCTCTGATGTCTGCCTTCAGGGGAGATAAGCTAACTGTGACATGTCTCTTTCTGGAGCCTACTTGATCAAGGCTGGGACATTAACGCCTCATCTCTCAGACTTCTTGCTAAAGCCCTGGAGCAGCCAAGACAGGGACACGGGGGGCTAAGCCAAGCGTCAAATCACCCCCCCCCCTCCTACTTCAGCACCCCAACTCCCCCTTCCTTGTGCCATTTGAAGTCGCTCGTCGAAGTGTGGGCCCAAACAATGGGCAGGGGCTTCTCATGGCCTCAGGTTGTTGCGTGACAGCTTAGGTTGGGGGCAGGGGAGACAAGGTCAGTGATCCAAGTTACTGCAGTGCAGTACTGCACAAGCATGATTTTGATGTACTTTTACTTTGGAGTAAGCTTTGCTTGCAAAAGTTCACCTATCAAACCGACTCTGCTCACGTTGTTTGTCTTGGTGCTGCCTTGAAGTCTTTGGCCTATTGTGAAATGCGTAACCCATGCACATGCAATCTGCCAGATTTGTATGAACAGACTTCCACCCCTTGAACAGACATCGAAGCTAAGGGCTTTGCCAGGCCCACAGTACATATCTCCAGTCTGTGGATCATTGGTTTCAGAGTGGGATTTGATATCAAACAGCTGCCTCTGTATGAAGTGGGCTAACTTTATCCCCTGCTCTATTTGGGGGAATTTCCTCCTATGCATCAACCGTCTCCCTTCAGCACCAAATGTCTGCCAAAACAATCCTCTCGAGTTTTAGCTGTTCTATCCAGGGTCCTTTCAGCAGAGGGGAATGTATGCAGGGTGAGAAATGTGCCTTCACAGAAGATAGCGCCCTTTTTTTAGCAACTGGAGATGGATGTTTAGCAAAGTCAGACGGTTAGACTTAACAGTGGTAATTGGCCGTGAGAGGGAAGAACGGTAGACCATGTGCTTGGAGGGGGGTTGAGAATTTAACGTGGAATAATGCCAGGGCATTATCAGGGCAACTCTCACACTGTCAGAAAACCACACAATGCCTGAAGCCCCTGAAAGAACATTTATTTTCTTGCTTAATTCAGTACGAAGTGCATTTGGGTGCCGAGAATCTTTTCACACCAAAAAAACACGAAGAAGCCTGCTTTTCAAATTCTTGCTGGCTTTGGATTGATCATTGTCCTACAATGTGTTTTTGCTTTAGCCACGATCAATTTTGAATGTGAACAATCAACTGCTAGAATGTGTATAATTCACTGCAGAAGCCACAAGTGGGAAGTTAGCATTTAATTAAAAATTCATTATCCCTGTTGTTGTTTTGAAACCAGCTAGGTCTAATTGCATGCCTGTTGTGGTGTGGTGGTTACACTCTGTCTCACCTCAGAACCACAGGTAGCCCTAATGGCCTTGGATCAAATCTTACCAGAGGTTTTCCCATTTGCTTCCCACAACTCTCTCTCTCTTCTACGTACTGTCTGTCTCAGTAATGAAGCTTCTACTGAGTGGAGCAGGCTGACGACTTTATCCACTTATATATAGGCCCCCTAGGGGTCTGTCTATACTTGGTCCCCTCCCCTTTTCCCCTCCAGACCAAAAATCTTCCCCCCAAAATAGCTGATCTACAAGCTCACAATGCATCTTGTTGTGATGCGGTGTGAGCTTGTAGATCGGCTATTTTAACCGATCGTTTGTTTATTTCCGCCAAATGTATGCCTATTATGACATGCCCAGAATAGTGGTTAATGAACCTTCTTTATAAGAAGGGTGCATCCATTGTGCACTAATCTGGTATTCTTCACTAACCATCCTGTGTGAATGATTAAGCCCACAAGTCATTAAATAAATAGTGTGCCAGTTTACTTTACATTTGCGTGTACACGACACAATGCGCAGCCTTCATTACGGTTGGAGCTGCCATTGGCATGCTGTCAATACATATTATTTTAGTGTCTCAGCAGATCATAGGTGGAGTTGGCCATCTGTACTACTTGATGTCCCTTCATATTTTGAGCGCTCCTCCCATCTGTGGGACACATGGCACTCTCTCTCGGGCCAGGATCCGAGCCTTGGCACAAATCCCGCCAATGCCAGAGGGACCCGCAAAAAAAAACCTCTCTGATGTCGCTTATTTTTTTCCTTTTCAGAAAATACCCCCATCCCTCCCCCCTTTCCTTTTCTTTCTCCGATTCTCTCGCTCTTTGTCTGCAAACACCGGCAGCTGCACACACCTGGCTCCCCAATTCATAAGAGCAGGCAGATTTGGGGGAAGCAGGGGATTTCGGTGTGCAAAGCTCAAGTTACACAGAAATCGTACACCACAACGAGGTCTTACCCCTCCTTCTCAATCTTCTCTCAATCTTTTCCCCCTCGGCCTCCCCCCCCCACCCCCCACCCGCTGAGCCCGACTCCCCACACACCTCTCCCTCAACCCTGTTTGTTTTTTCCTGGTGTGCCTGCTGTGAGAGCCCGAGGATGATATACTACGGTTCTTTTGTTGTCAAGTGTATTGATTAAGGATCGAAATATCCGTGTTAAGAGAAAGCTGTAAGTAATGCAGCAATGCAATATGTGCAGATATAGGGGTCAGTCTAGAAGTGTAGGATGGTATCTTCTGGATCGTTGCCTGTGTTTATTTATCGTCGCTGTTGGGCAGAAACATTGTCTCCATATTTTTCAATGTTGTTTTTAATTTATAAATGAATGCCCTAATTTAGTCTTCTGTCGTATGACAGTGTCATGCAAAAGTGTAGCAAAAATATAGTAGGTTGTGAGATTGTAGATCTGCTATTTTTGCTATTTGTTTTTGGTTAAGTCTGAAGTGGGTTTTATAAATATTTCACCAATGAAAAGTATTGACAAGAGCTTGTGACAAAATAACACAGTAACTACATTGGATCCATTTAGAACACAGGTTCTTTTTTTCAATTTCCTGAAAAGTAACCGTTTTGTACAAGGTTTTCTGCTCGACAACGATAATTCAGTAAATGAATACGGCATGAAGGAGCTCACAGGCCTGGCTGAAGTTGCCTGTTTTCACTCCCTACAACCTCTGTGCTGAAAGGATCCACGAGGTTCCTAATTAAGGTCAGCTTTATCAGACGCTGGCAAGTACAGTAGAGTAAATCTTGGCTCTGCAAAGTAAAACACTATCAAAGTGTTAGTTCATCAAGCTCTATATACCAGTTGGAATTGCTCCAGCCACTCTGAGGTGGAGAACATGACATCCTGGGGTAGAATGAAAACAGATAACATTATTAAATAAAACACCCTAAACTAGTCCATACTAGTTCCATAAAATAGTCTAAAAACTTGCAAAGGAACTCCAATTCTCCAACAGCATACTGATACAGTGTATAGTGTCTAATAAATAATATCACCTTTTCAGCCTCTGTTTAAACAATCGACTATTTTTACAGAAGCCACAAATCAAGTGTAACATGCTAATAAAGCTGGTATGGATTGGACATTTTGGAAGCAGCTGAAAGTGAGACAAAAATGAATAATGTAAAAACGTGTGAGAATATATTAAGCAGAATAAATTAGCATAGCATTGTCAGACCACTGGCAGCCAATTTCAAGAGTTGCTGGGAAGTTTATTTTTATGGATTTTCTGAAACTAAATGCTCTCTCCATGCTGTCGCTAACCTTTTGCTAAAAAATGACTACATAATACAGTGGTAATGAGTTTGTAGTTACTCACATGGTGAGGTAAGTTGAGAAAACATTCCTAATGTAAGAAAAACACTCAGCATTAAATGCCTAAAGCGTTGTGGGGATTGTGAAATTTGACCACAGCACTATGTCATTAGCTGGAGGCTACATTTCTGTCTTTAAGTTGTTGAACTTTGGTAATTGATATGATAATGTTTCTTCAGAGAACAATGTAAATGCCAGCGTCTCTTAGTCATGTTATCTCCGTACATCCCCTCAAACCACGTCTTTGTCTCCAGGAATGTCAAGTCTTCTTCTTACTTTTGTTCTCTGGGGTTACTGGTGGCTTGCTGTCACCTTTCGATTTGGCTATAATTTCTAAAAAAAGATGCCCCAAAATACAATTTTGATCACAAGTTGCCCTTACATTACTTACAGTGTAGCACAAACTTTCTCCAACTGAAATGAGACAACATTAGCCCAATGTTTGCCTCAATTTGAGCCGTTGCAGGTTTTAATGTAATAGATATTTTTAATATGTGAACATAATACCAGGCTTGGCGTTTAGTCTTCACGTTCCCCAGAGACAATTTGTCAAATAAGCATTTAGTCGAGTCCCAAGTTTTCTGCATGCTTTTCAATAATGCCAGCCAAGCTAAACTTTGAGTCCCACTCAACATGCTTGCTCAGACTAGTAAACCTGAAGTGTCAGCCCTTACCAACTACCGATTGTAGGCCTACGTTTTTTACAAGTTCTATTTTGGGGCTTTCTCTGAGCCTTTATTTGATAGGTGCAGTGGAGAAATCGGCAGCAAATGGTCCAGATGGCCAGGAATCGAACCAGGGACTCACTGTCAAGCATTTGAGCCCATGTGGTATGCACCCTAACCACTCTGCTATTGGAATGTGTTAACGTTTTAAATTCAGTGATATTGTATTTTTTGCGTGGTTTCAACATTATATCCCAGTATACATGTCTGTAGTCCCTTCTGATAACAGGGATGTATGGAAATGCATTCGATGCTGCATCTGGCACAGTGCCAACCACATGTCACGTTCACCAGCGATCCCATACATTAACGTGTAGTCTAATTATCATGAGTCCAGGATGAATCTAGGATGATTCCGCTGCTGCATACAGACTCCACATATGTACATGAATATTCATGGTGGCCCCAGGGTTAAAGAAAAGCCTTCCTCTGTATTTGACGTGCTTCACTCACTAATGGTCCATGCCATTAACATCATTTGTGTGTGTGTGTGTGTGTGTGTGTGTGTGTGTGTGTGTGTGTGTGTGTGTGTGTGTGTGTGTGTGTGTGTGTGTGTGTGTGTGTGTGTGTGTGTGTGTTTAGAGTGGACTCTTCTGCTCATGAGTTATGATATGAAATAAATCTTCATTGGCATCCAACTGAGGGCCACCGAGTTCCAGACATAGTGTAGTAATGGAATGCTAGGGTGATGAGAGGCTCACCTTCACTGTGAGAGAATGTGTCCACTGCAGCGAGCACATCTATGGAAGGCAAATTAGGCAGGGGTGGAGTTGGGCTTTAGTTCCGGAATGGACCCGAACGTGAGGTGCCACAGCTACATTTAAATGATCAGACATTATCAGACAGTCTATATTTCCCAAAAGCAAAGGCATGGATATACCCCCCACTCACCCATCCTTTCCACTGAGCAAATTAAACCCTGTATGTGACTGTAGGTGCTAATGCAGTCTGCAAGATATTAACTCAAGTTCTTAGGTCAGGAGCACCCACAATGGAATATAGGTCATGTTTGTACATTGTACTGTTTTGCCTGAGAAAGGAGCATTCATTTACTGGACTGCTTTAGTTCGGTCAGTGTGGCTGAGAAGAGCACTGCTGGTGAAGACATTTAAGCTGGACTATCTAGTAATGAAAGCCAGACAGACTGTGAAAGTATCTATATTAAATGTCTCTAACAGCATGGTTGAAAAGCTGTTAGTGTTGCTGTGTAAGATATATTTGTACGTTTCTGTCTTTGTTTCAGACCAGAAGCACTTGATTACTGGTCCATCTCTGCCAAATATTTGAGTAGCACACTATCAGCATACAGTGCCTTCGTTCCTGAAATAACTTTTAAATGTGGTTAATAGTGGCCTATAAGCTTGCCCTGGAATGAGCAGTCTTGAGCAGCAGGGAGGGGAAGAGGCCTTGTGTGAGCAGACATTTGTCAGAGATCCATCCAAACTGGAGTAATTGCTCTTCTGCCCATCTTGGATGACGTCCAAAATTCTACTACCGCGATTTAGTCCCACCAAAATGTTGCAATATAATCGTCAGGGTTTAAAAAACCAAAACGTACATTATGGATTGGGGGCATATCATGCTACCTCAGGAATATGATATCCCAGAAATATAGTGATACTGCATGTTTTGACCATTATTTTACACTTTGGCTATTCAAAAATAGCAGATTTACAAGCTCATAGTGCGGCACCGAGTGCCGCACTATGAGCTTGTAGATCTGCTATTTTTTTTAAAATCAGATTTTTTTTGGCAAATCTTTGAATATACTGTATATAGTTTTTTAAAGCGAACATTTTTAACTCAAATCTTTGCTTCTGGGGGGTCCCTGGAACAACATTTTGGGTGGTCCTTGAAATGAAAAAAAGTTTGAGAACCACTGATATTATAGCAACATAATAGAAATTTGAAAAACTGTTAGGATTTAGAAGACATTTGTAGTATCCCCCAAAGATTTGGGTTACAAATGTTGGCTTTAAAAAACATATACATTCAAAGATTTCCACAAATTTTCTCGATTTTTCAAAAAATAGCAGATCTACAAACTCATAGCGCGGCACAGAGTGCCGCGCTATGAGCTTGTAGATTTTTGAATAGCCAAAGAAATCTAAAAATGACACACAGATGCGTTCCCGGTCTCAATGGGTTAAAGGCTGACAGTAGAACTACAGTGTATTGTCCAAAGCGATGGCAACCCCGGAGGCTGTCAATGAGTGCCGTGATGATGGAGGTTGAACATTAAATTTGCTTTTTATTTCCTCTCCCAGAGTATTTGTTTATGTAGCACAGTGTTGGCCCAGTGCCCCATGGGACAAGCCTTTTTGTTTAAGCACCTCTCGAGGGTACCATATAGCAGGAGGAACAGCGCCAGGAACTGACTGTTGATCACACAGTGATAGTCAGTGGGGGAAAGTCACATGTACAAAGTACATTTACTCAAGTACTTTACTTATCTCAGAAGCAAACAGTTTACTTTTTTACTCCACTACGATTAGTTACTTTGCTGATTTTTTTATATATTAATACCAAACCCATATTCTGATTGATCTACCAGCTCACAACGCGCTGCAATGCAATGCTCTGTCTAGATCTGCCATTTTTGGGAAAAAATCTTTGGAATGCAGGACGTTAACTTGTAACAGAGTATTTCTACATGTAGTATTGCAACTTTTACTTCTTTTAAATTTGAGTACTTCTTCCACCACTGTTGGAAGTTCTCTGGAATATTTTCAGACAACCATTTCTTTTTTCTTTGTTCTTTTTTTTATAAACCGTAATGAATTTCTGTTTTATATGACCATGCAACGGATTGACAGGAAATTAAGGGTGGAAAGAGAGAGAGAGGGACACAAGTCATGAGCTGGACTCAGAGATGCTGCAATAAGATGTGCACTTATATGGTAAACGTGATGCAATGGATCCAGGAATACACCGAAGTCTCGATCTGATCAATAATGTTTAATATTTATTTCTTAGGTGAGAAAAAAGCAAAATGTGTGGTTGTATCTCTGCAGTCCATGTCTCAGGACTGGAGTCAGGGAGAGAACAGTGTGAAACAGAGTAGCGCTCGGCTCCCAAGGACAAACATCAGGTCCGGTCATTTAGTCCTAGATGTTACTGTGAATCTCATCTAAGATACAGGAAGCTGTTAGCCTAATCAGGTCACATCATCTGTTGAGATACCATAAAACATAAAAACAGAGAAATCACATGCTCTAGCTCTAGATTCAAACTTTACAGGGTCCCCACGGTCATGAAATTCCTGGAAATATTTTGAAATTAAAAAAATAATAATCCAGTACTGGAAAAGTTTTGGAATTGATCAAACTTCATCAAAGGTCCTGGAATTTATCAAGGGTCCTGGAAAAATATTTGGCTATGCATTGTTTTTGGCTATTGATTTGTTTTAATACAAAACCTTTTCATAAACATGTATAACATTACACGAAATATGTAACATAAGTAGTTTTTCGCCGAACAGGCTGTGTAACACCCCATCCGCACTGCCAGCGATGCGACGTGACGCGACGCGAGCGGGCGATGAAATCTCATTAAAATACATGTTTTTGAATGAGACCGTCCTGACCTACCGCAAGTGACAACGAACCGTGCAACGACGTCGTCCACCGCTCCTATTTTTGCTCGCAGGCTCTATTTCAGCGAGGTTTCGCGGCTGTGCCCACCCCCAAACACTTTTTATTGTTTTTTATTTATTTATTTTGCTACACTGCCTATCTTTGGGCATTGTACATAGGAGTAAGAGACACATTATTGCGCTGAATGATTGTTATATAGGCCTGGAAATTGGGCTAAATATTCTGGAAAAGTTTTGGAAAAGTTTTGGAAATTCATTGCTAAAAATGTGTGGGGACCCTGACTTTATTATCTGGCCATTTTGGACAGATAATGTCATTTCGGTCAGATCATAAAGGTAAGTTATGTTCACTTGCATCTAGAGTTTGAGTGTGCTGTTTCTCCTTTTTTTATGTTTTGTTTTTCCACTACCAGTTCCTCGTGAGATGTCCTCTGTTTGTGTTTTTTTCTGCCCACAAACTACAGTACCAATACCATTAAACATCAGGAACACCCCAACACCCTTTACGGACTACAAGTAGTTTTATTAATCATTAACACCCTCATTATCACCCTCAATTGTTGTAGATACGCACTGTAAACCCATTGAATTGGCTGAACTGTGTGACACCATAATAACAACATAGGCAACAGGAATCCCTCAAGAAAACTACCTTCTTTCCTTGTATCTTCCATGCCGCAGTATGTTTCATGCTAGGTTGGGCAGTGCTTGTTGTCATTTTTGAATAGTGAATTGTGGTCACTGTGCACTTGACTTTCTCAAGAAATAAATGCTTCTTATAATTGCTGAATGATGGGAAGTCAAATGGACAGAGATGGTAGAAAGATGATAAGGAAAAAAAGAAGAGAGGGCATTGAAAACATAACAGCAGGGTAAACAAAGTAATCTGTTTCCAAATCACCTACTTCAGTTGGTTGGTTCACCCCCTCTGTGGTCTTTGCATTATAAATTCTGCATCAGTGTGACGCAGAACTTAACATTAGCTTTTACAGAGCACATTTGGTTGGGAAAGAGCTCTGGGGAAGTTCCTGTAGCTAATTGCTTTTAAACTGCAGACGAAACCTCAACTTCTCAACTTGGCTGCTTAAAAAAAGATTTTATTGTCTGTATGCTTGTTTCTTTCTCTAAACCTTCCCCTCGATAAGTCTTTAACTGGAAATATGATGCTAATAAGGGACAGGCTTTGTTCTTAAGAGATTGGGATGATGTGGACATTACATTAAGGGGTCTGTTGGACCACTAGCCACATTCAGTGAACTTTTTAAATGCCTGTCATAGAAGTGCTGTAATGCGAGACCTCTGCAGCTTAGATTTACACGGTTGGAATCTGCCCAGCAGGCACTTGAACAACTGCAATCAATCACAGAAACAGTGCTTACATGTCACGAGAGTTATGGCACATTTGACACAAACATATCTGTAGACTAATGTTTGTGGTTATACCATTTCTTTGCTCATTTGGATGTGTGTGATAGTGGCATGATGTTTTAGCGTTGCAATGTTTTATGTAAACACTTCCAATATTTTTGGAGCATAATTGTTAATTCTGTTAAAATTAATGTAGATTGTTGAAAGACAGAGTTTTGGGTAATGAATATGCTCGTTTAACTTCCTCATCTCATCGTAATCAAAAACAGCATCACTTGCTCTAATGCTTCTAGCAAACAATCTCAACGTCAACAGACATCACATCTTCAAAATATGTACCAGAGTCTTGTTTAGGTATCACAAACACTGTCTGCCTGCGTCGTAAGAGCTCTATATGCCAGGCAGCTCCAGAAGCAAACAACGTTGTCTGTCATGTGTTTTAGTTTTCATTTGGCACTGTTGCGTTGGCTTGTGTTTTACATTAAGAGCTATACAGCCAACATGGAGAATCTGTTTACTCCTTTTTGTTGGCCTAAGAAAGAAGCGCCCTGTGCGTGCTTTCTAGATCCCAGCTGTCTTCCAGGATTCACGTATATGCCGCCCCTCCCACACAAACATAAGGGACACGGAGGTGACCAAGACACTGCGTACATCCTCGTACTGTAGAATATAAAACAGGATTGGCATGAGATTGTGATCCAATAAGTAGCGCTAGAGTGCAAAAATAACCTGTTATCTTCTGGCTACACCTTTTTTGTGTACAGTAAATGACAGGATGTGAGGTATTTCCACAACCTTGTTTAATATTTTTCATATTCATTCTTTATACTGTATGCTGGACATCAACAAGATGGCTTCTCATATCTTGAACAAGGCACTAGTATTGAGAATATGAAAGAACCCTGTGTTTCCAAGCCATTTGTCTTTGCTGACATAATTGCCTTCTCAGCATTGTGCCGTCTTTAAGTGGAGACTCTTGTAGTGGTTATGATATTTATGGTTTAGGTATGTAACCTCTCAACTCTGCTCCCCTCCTCAGAGCAATTTCATCCCTCCAAAATATCTCTTTCTCTGTGTTGTCTCTGTCCAGGCAAGAACTCATGTCAATGCCCTCAGCGAAAGCAGCTATTAGATGTGAATTATTCCCCTCATAGTCACACAACAGATGTCTTTTTCTACTCCTCTTGTCATGCTGGTCAAGGCTTAACTTACACTTTTTCGCCAAAGCATACATTAATCTTAATGGGCCACTCACTCACACTCTCTCTTAATGGGAATTTCAGTTCATTGTCATATAGTCTGTTGAAAGAATAATGTTTACGAGACTTACATCCATATTGACAGACTTTCTTCGTCCATGATACCCATGATGCATTTCAAGCAGTATGTGGGTTGTAGTTTTCACATTCAATGACATCACTGGACATTTTAGAAAGAATGCTGGTGGTGACTGCTCAGCGTTATGACAGCTAATGCAACATTAATCCTACAATAAATAGGCCTACTTTATACAGATGTACGTAATGCTTAAAATCTTGATTGTGGCCTTTTTAGGCTGTTTAGATTGATGATGTTTTGGTGCCAAGGTTTCATGCCTCCACACCAAGGGCAGGTTATACATTCACTGACAAGAAGTCTTTGCATTCAGAGACACTAACAACTCTTCTAGAGACTGAAATGCTGCCAAATTGAAGACCCTCGCTGTCTGCGATGCGGAGCCATTTGAAAAAAATGCAAGGCTCTTTTGATGTGAGCTGCTTGAAAGTGTGCACCTTCTCTTTAATAAAACTGTGCTCAGCTCCTCCCATCATAAATCACAGCTCACATAAACACAGTCTACACATCCATACAGAAAAAGGCTGGATTTTCAGGCGCTGTGAACGTCCTCCCCAGATCTTCACCCTAACCTTAAAATCACCAAAACCATACCTAAACTTCATAACCACTTAAGCCCTATTTTATCGTATGATGGTGTCACAATGTGAAAATAACTGTTCTACAAAAAGAAAGAAAGAAAGTTTTAGCCTATAATGTCATGCCCAAGATAGGAACCCCAGGTTGAAAGTGGTTTGAATGGCTGATGCTTCTATGGTCAAGCATTTTGTTGTCAGGAACATTACTGAGTTCCTGCTGGGGCCCGCCATGCTGAACCTCGGCATTTACTTGGGTTCAGAGTTAATGAAGTGAAATGATCATTATTAGGCGTTACCAATCAGGTACGCCATTAGCGAGTCACAAGTTCTGTCCCTGGTGTATTCACAATGGGAGTGTTTGTTGGACAGACTGTTGAAGATCTGAAAGGCTTTTGCATCCACGATTAGTGTTAGATATTGATGCTGGTCAGATGATGCAGGCTGATTTCAACTTGTATTTTCCATGCACTGTACACGTGTACACACACACACAGATATACTGGACAAAAATCTCATGTATTCAATTACTTGTTAATTCGGCTTTTGTTAGTCTATTCGAATAATTCCCTGACATTGAGAATTCAGGCAGTTGAGACAATGCCAATGAGCTCCCTAAGCTGTAAGAACAATGTGGAGGGGGGATTAGTCCCATATGGTTACTCATAATCTGCCTTGTACTTACAGTATGTACAGTAAATATGAACCGGTGTTTATGCAAGAAGAGACCCCATCCCAAGTCCCTCTTAATAATTGATGCCTCGTGAAGTGCTACTCCGTCACCAGCTGCTTGCTTTTCTTTCTCCATACCCCTTGTATGACACAAGTAGTCTCTCAAGACAGACCTGTTGGCTCACACAATTATCAAATGCTTTCACCAAACAGTACATCGGAAATGCTGAAAACAAGTTGAAAATGTAACAGTGAAACTTCCATTTCACCTTTGCACTTGAATTAAAAAGAATCCTACTGTAAACCAAAGCTTGCTGCTTTGGTTTACGGAAATTCTAAAATGTTTTATATTTTCATGAACAGAAATGACAAGATGACAGTTTCCTGTCATAACTGACCACCACAGGCAGTTACAGACTCTCTGTAGCATTCAAATATTGTGGAATAGTTATTTGCCTTAAAAAAAAAAGAGTGCAACGGGTTCATGGAAGCCAGGTCCCTAAAATATCCAGAAATCTGGTTGTTCGCCAGCAGACGTGTGTTCAGTAAGCCCTGAGCCTGCACGCCCCCCTGCAGGGCTGGAGGAGTCACAGCACAGTGGGGTAACCTCCACCCCCAGCCGGGCGGGCATCTGCCACCCAGCAGAAAGCAGGAACGCTCATATCGACAAGCCACAGTAAGCATGTCAGTGCTCCTCATAGGGAGCACACACACACACGGCGATGGCACACACAGGTTAATGTCTTACTTATAATGCAAGCACACATTAGTTGGTTCTTGCTATTGTTGGCACATTTGTGCCATGTGTTTTGGCCTGCAAATTGTTGTGAATGTTTCCATATAAGCTCCACCATCATACAGCGTCATCTAAACATAGCCACAAACATAGCCACATCCCTTTTCTGTGCATGTCATAATATGCGAACATTATGTGAAAATAGGCACACACACAAAAAAAGTATTGTACAAAAGGTATTCTCTCTGTGTGGTCATTTCAACAGGCCATGTTTGTGTTGGTGTTTTCAGCATCCTCTGGCGAAGGTGTTCCTTCATGTTATGTAACCGATTACAGTGGGTTTCTCTCCAGTGTGAATACAATGGTGACTCTTCAGGTTACTTATCGTACTAAACCTTGTGTCACACTGTTTGCATTGGTATGTTTTTTTCTCCGGTGTGGAGACGCTGATTTGTCTTCAGGTTACTTATTGTACTGAAACCCATGTCACGCTGTTTACAGTGGAAAGGTTTTCTCCAGTGTGGACACGATGGTGTCTCTTTAGATGATCGGACTGATTGAAACTCTTGTCACACTGTTTACAGCAGTAAGGTTTTTCACCGGCATGGATACGCAGGTGTCTCTGGTTAAATAACTGTTTGAAACTCTTGTCTCTCCGTTTACAGATGTCCTTCTTTCCTGTGTAAGTCATCTGATGTGTCTTAAGTTAGTTAAATTCTTGGTAAACTGTTGGTTTGTCTGTGCCTTCTTTCTGGTTGGTTGCAGGGCTGGTAATTTGCTGTGGATTCTGTGTATTCCTCATCAACTTGTAGTACTGGTCAATGCGGCTCCTCTTCATGTGTTTATGGAGGAAGACCTGAGACACGAGGGCATATGCACGCTCAGGAGTCCTGATTCTGGGAAGATGTGCGTTCTTGGTCTCCCTAGTGGGCTCCCTAGAGAGCCCAGTTATGTTTACTAATACCACAGATAGATGATTTGTTTCTGTTTATCTACATACATGGCTAGATGAGTATACTAACTTATGAAAGGAAAAATTAGCAAAATATCTGTCCGTGTGTGTGTGTGTGTAGTTCACGTATGTCGAGAAACATCCGACCGACCAACTCTGGGCGTACGTCACAGACGAACAGAGGTAGTGCCGTGCTGGGCCTCAAGTTGGCCGGATAGGCAGTTGTCCAGAATCGCTGATTTTATCCGATATGGCCATATATAGGCATACATGGAGATCCGGTTGTCCAGAGATCTATCTATTGAGACAACATCTATTCTCTCACGTAGGCTATCTATTCAGAGTACATAGCAATTGCGTTGTTTTGTTGAGTAGCAAAGCAATCACCAAGTCTTGGAAGTAATCACACACTCAATTGCAGGAAAAAGGAAGACAGATGACTGTTTAACTCTATTTGGACGCTGTTCACCTTGTAGGGTCTGTGTGCAATGAGATGGCTGGCTTCGTTCCCTGCGTTCAAGTACTGACGTCGGTAGCGCTACATATTTGATTCAGTTACTGTGTTCAAGGCTCATGATGTGCACTGCAATGTTAATCGGTATAAATACGATGTCACGCTACAGTTAACCATGGAAGTGTAGCCTACACATTCACCCCAAAAAATCCGAACGTCCATCTGTACTGCAGTAGTAGCAAGCAATCAAGTCAACCCCTCCCCCTCATTTCCATTGATGCAAACCACACCATGTGTGCACAATAGACTGACTGGACCACACACTAAAATACTTGATTTACAGACAGTAGAAAAACTGCGTGCTATTGTGGCATAATGTTGCCATTGTTTTGGCCTTGACGATATCAATGGTTCTTCAGCTTGCTGTCTGGCTGGGTTTCAGTGCAGCGGGACATCAGACATCATCTGGTGCTACCAGAGAGCCTGGACGTAAATTAACTGGCAGGACTTCACACATGCGTCTGACGCCCTGCCCACATTTCTG
This sequence comes from Gymnoscopelus microlampas, assembly GCF_963454915.1. NCBI lineage: Eukaryota > Metazoa > Chordata > Actinopteri > Myctophiformes > Myctophidae > Gymnoscopelus > Gymnoscopelus microlampas. The sequence goes on along the minus strand of NC_139949.1, from coordinate 45,811,522 downwards.
GACCCACTTAGCAATCCTTTTTTTCCCCCATCCTAACCATCGTGTTAGTTTGGATAAGCCAGCGCTGCATGTTGCTCCGCTGTACTGTAGCCCAAAACTTTTGATTATTGTATAAGTGTGCACATTTTCAAAAACCACACGGATCGAAGGGGGCTTATGCGCTTCTCAGCCTCTGGGAGAAGTGTGTGTTTTGCACATCAGAGAGACTGCTTTGGAAAGCATCCTAATTGAATAACTTGAATTTGATTAGAAAAAGGCCCCAGACATGCAATGAGCGTTTCATCACACTGGAAACAAGGCTTTGACTTGATTAGGAAAGTCAGACAGGGGCATCAGAGGGGGGGGGGGCGACATCAAAAGAATGTGTACATGCTGTCGGCCTACCTCTACGTATACGATTCCTGTTAACCACATGAACCGTAGCGTCCCTATTCTGGGCATGCCATAATAGGTAACCTTTCTGGGAGAAAAAAAATAAGCGATTTACAAGCTTGTACGAGCTTGTAGATTGGCTATTTCTGGCGGATTTGGTGTAGAGGGAGAAAAGGAGGGATTAAATGTAGTCCCCTGGGGGTCCCCGGTTAACTGAAGTATACAGAGTTTAAGTGGTTAATAATACTTGAGTGCTTTCTCGCTAAACCACCAACAAAGCTGCGGCCTCTGCTGTGTGTTGAGAGCTGCTTTGGTAATGCTTTGGGTCGTCTCAGCTCACAGATCAAGGCGATTGGCTCAGATCTTTGAACTTGATGTTTCAAAGGGAGGGGGATAAATAGATGCTTAAATATCAGGTCCTCCACGCCCCACCTCCTCCCTGTATATTAGATGCTGTTAAAAGATCACCAGCCCTAATCAGAATGAAAAACTGATGATTGTAGGCAGGTACTGCCGACCATACATGAAAATGTTTAGTAATTCTCTTATCGATTAAAATTGGTCAAAATGGTACATACATACACACAAGTAGTCCACGTTTCCACTTCACACGCAGTCACGTGTTAGAGTGAATGCTGCAGGATGTTTCAAAGCTCATTGAATCCACCTTGCTGACTGGGTTGGTATCTGCATGCTAGATACTGCTTACATTACATGAGATCAGCATAGCATTCAGTATCAGCACCAGAAATCCAGGTCAGAGCATCTCTGCTTTGAATGCAGAATGTGTTGTTGGTGCATAGTGCCTGTGTGCTTCATTAAGCACTAAAGCCCTGTTTTACACTTCATTATACGATGATGTCCCGTGGCGAAAATAGACGATCTACAAGATTGTATTTTTGTAAAATAGAATAATACTTTTTTGCCTGTAATGACATGCCCAAAATTGGGATAAAGCCACAATGCCTAACTTTCATATTCTACCCGGATTCTGAACATGGGTCCCCCCGCACGAGTGCCAAACTTCTAACTGTTGAGCTATAACGGAGAGCATCCATTTCCATTTGACTTTCATGCAATACCTCTTGTCAACCAGTAGTGGTCCTACCTGACCACAAGATCATCTAAATGTCTCAGTAGAAGAGCAGGAAGACCACCTCCAACCACCACAGTTGCGTTAGTTATGTTGTATTAACATTTTATTCACACGCACACACAAAAAACTGTGGTTAATGCCAATTCTGGTTAAATGCTTAAAAAAGAGTTGCAGCCTATAATGCCTCTGCCTTTAAGTGCTCTGGGTGCTTAAACCTATGCTTTTAACGAAACGCTCCACTGTCACAGTAATCAGCACGGTGTCAGGTGCACATGGCTCTTTGTTGTGTGGTAGCTTGTGAGTGAGAAGATAATGTTGAATTGTGTTAAGAGGAAGACCTCCAGTGTCAGTTCCTCTGGCACACAATCTAATCAGTTTAGGGGTTGTTCAAGGCATTGTGTGCTGCTTACAATGTAGAAGGGACCGAGCATTGATGGCAACACAAAACCTTCCCCGCGATCTTAACGGCATCGTGGAATCTAAACAGAACAGAGGCCATGAATTCCGTGGGCCAAAAACAGAAGTTGCCAGAAGTCCTGTCCAGCTGAATGCTGCTCAACACCGGCTGTTGACAAGCCAGCCGGGATGTAACCCAGAGGCCATGCCACCTGTCACACTTAACTTCCCCACCAAACTCCAGCAATCAAAACACACAAGGAGGGTGGAAGTAGTACTACTCGCAAATCGCGATAGGGGAAGCGTAGGATTTGTCATGGCCACACAGGTGTGGCAGGCTTGAGAGAGTGCAATGAACAGTACTCTTGTGTGTGTGGTCCTGTACTCCCGCCCCTCCCCCTCTCCCTGCCTCCTACTTCAGTAGTACTATATACCACTTCCCACAAATCACTTGACAAATGGCTCAGGCCACAGGTGCAGCTGGAAGGGGTCCCCCTTGCCCCCCAGCTGTGCCTTGTCCTCCTTTAGCATGGGAATGAGGGACTGACGTTCCCTATCGCCGACAGCTGTTGTGTCGGCGTGAAGCCCACCTCTTCGTCCTCTTGCCCCCCTGTGAGCCCCGGATCACTTACACTTCTCAGGGCTCTCCCTGACCTGCCCCCTTCCTCCACTGGTCGGAACGACAGGAGGACACAGTGTGCCACCCAAACCGCCGGGCAGCCTGCCATGACCACGACGTCTCCTCAAGGTCTTTGGCGCGTCACTCACAGCACACAGCAGAGTCAATAAAGTAAACTGTTGATATTGCATGCCGAGGAGCTGGAGTCGCGCAGTCTAGAGATTGAGATAAAACGGAAGGTTCGGGAGCTGTTATGTCACAACCCGTGCAGTGCAGCTGGTTGCTGCGTTCGGAAAAAAAGCCGTCTGTCATTGTGTTTGACTTTGCCTGGCTAGCTGCTGCTGGGGGGGTAGGGGGGATTTCGCCCCCAGGAGTGTGTTTCAACGTGAAATATGTAAGTTTGTTGTGAAAACAGATGTACAATCCCTAGTCTGGGGATGTCTGAGGCTGCTGTGAAGGTGAAAGTGAAAGTTTCTCCTGTCTTAATTCTTAAACTGCTATTAGTGCTATATATAACATTTCCCAGGGTCACAAGTAAATATTCCTACAATGTTTTTCATTTCAATATTTTCTCAAAAAAAATAAAATCAAATACATTCTCGAAGAAATTCCATTAAATAAGTAGAAACCTTTAAGAAGTAGTGAAATCTAAACAAACATTTAGATGGGCTATGTTTGGGTCCCAGGGAGACATAACATTTCTCTTTTGGGTCTCCAGCTAAAAAGTTTGGGAACCACTGCTCTGGTGCCCCTCACCCCACACACACCTGCTGCCACTGTGTGTCTCTCCTCGACACTCACATGTCCGCACCTGCGGGTGGTTGTCCTCCGCCAACCCGCAGCAGATGCTCTAAGGCTTGCCAAACAATGATTTTGTGATTTTCTAGACAAAATAATAATCATCATAGATCCCACTGTGATGTGGGTTAGTTCGTTGTATTTGTAGGCCTAATGCATAGCAAAGAGCATCCTGCTGCCTTATCCATCTAGTTATCCAGCATTAAAACATTTAAGGAGAAAGGCCTTAAAAATCTTTAACCACTTTCAAACTGGCATCCCTATATTGGGCATAAAAGCAAAAAAAACTAAAAATTGAAAACAGTAAATCTACTTGGATTCTCTAGATTTGCAATTTTTACTATTCATCATATGACGAAGTATATAGGGCTTAAGTTACAGTATGTAAACTAGGCTATATGACAGAACTCTGATGCTGTTGACAAGAATTCAGATTTCAGATAAGAGATGGGGGGCCACACATTTAGACCTGGCCCCTCCTCTCTCATATGAAAAGCAATTTTCATTTCCTGTAGCAGACAGCCACATGTATTTCAATAATAATGCTGTAGGACAGGACAAGGGAATAACGTGCCTGTTGGACCCCAGGACATAGTGTTGATTATTGCCTAACACGTGTTGTGTCTGTTAGCTGTCTGAGCTCCCACAGTGCCTTTGGGGCTTAACGTCTCAGGCCGCATCAAGGCAGAAATCACCTATCAAAGTGCCATGCATTAGAGCTGACAATTAGATCACAGGGAGCTGGTACCAGTGTCAAAGGTTCAAATGCAGCTCATGACCGCTGATGTAATTCACCACCTCTCTCTACCTTTTCTCTTTTGTCTTTTGTTTAGCAAAGACACCAGGGTTCACATCACAGTCACACCCCTATGCCCTTACTCACTGACACTCACACACACACGCACGCACGCACGCACGCACGCACGCACGCACGCACGCACGCACGCACGCACGCACGCACGCACGCACGCACGCACGCACGCACGCACGCACACACACACACACACGCATGCACACGCACACTCCAAATGTTGAGCCTGTAAGCACGTTTACATAATAAAACGTGCGGTGCTGTACATATTGCATATTGTTAGATACTTTGAGCAGCAGCTGTATGGCACATATTGTATAGCTGAGTGGCTAGAGAGGCTGTATGGGTATTGGAAGGTTACCGGTTCGACCCTTGGCTCGCCGTGTGTCGAAGTGTCCCTGAGCAAGACACTTAACCCCTAGCAGCTTCCCCCGTACACTCGATCTGAGCCATCTGACTAGCACTCTGCTGGGCGAAGCAGTAAAAGCTATTTCCCCTCCCCATAGGGGGCAGAAACTACTGCCTTTCCCTAAAGCTGAGCTCTGTCACTTTACTGTTCAAAACCTCCGTGTGCCAGGTGGCTCAGCTAGCTGACACAGACCTATGTAATGTCAGGGGGTCTGAATCCTACACCCTGTGTTGCATCATCACTCTCTTTTAATCCTCATAGTTTGGGGACCTTGGGGAAGTTAGGCAACTTTGACGCAATCAAGGCAATCTTTCATTTCCAATGAAAAGGCACAATTCCATTTTTTCAGCACAAAAGAAAAAAAGATGAAAAGGAAAGAAAAGGGAAAAAAAACATTGTCCACCACCCCTTAATCTAGCAGGCAGCACGGCTTATCTCAAACTCTATTAGAACAATCCTGGGCCAAATAAAAGATTAGGATTCAGCCTGACGGACACCATCAGTGTCCGTGGTGGGAGATCGGGGTAGCAGGGGTTTGGAAGGGTCTTGAGTATTAGGACCGGCCTGGGATCAGGGGGGTAGCCTCTCCCACTCATCATTACCGCCACAGTGGCACCTGTGATCACTCTACTATTCTCTTTGAGCTCTTTAAGCCTGCTCAACGGGGGGCAAGGGGGTAAGTGGGGGGTTGGAGGAGGTTTCAGAGACCAGAGAAACGCTGCCAGTTTGATGCGGCGTCTTGGGGCGTGGCGCGCTCGGCTGACGACTCCCCCTCTAACGTCTGACGGACAGGATGAAAGGACAGGGTGTACACAGATAGGCCTTTGTTGTGGAGACAGGGGCTGGTTCAACACCAAACACCAACACACACACAGACACACAGACACACACACACACACACACACACACCACACACACACACACACACACACACACACACACACACACACACACACACACACACACACACACACACACACACACACACACACACACACACACACACACACACACACACACACACACACACACACACACACACACACACACACACACACAGCTAGGGCACTGGAATGTTGAAAAGAGAAGCCAGACAGATTATTGATGATTAGCCATAGTACACATTGTATCGTACCCTCACTTTGACGATGTGTGCGTGCTTGGGTCTGTGCATGTTACAATTAATCAATTACAATTAAACAATTAATCGTCAACTTAAATTTGTAATCGTGACAGCCCTATCGAATCTGCGCTGCTGGTCTGTTGACCAAAACCTTGTGGATTTTGGCCCCTAGCTCCAGCAAGTTGTCCATTACTACGTTGACCACAGGATCTGGTATGAGGAGAGCCTTTGTCAGAATGTGTCCGTGAGTCAATGGTGCTGTCGTCACAGACACGATGGGGAAACAAGCTCTTCCATTTATAGGCTTGAAATAGGCCTCCCACCTGGCCCTGCCACCTTAATGTCTCATCTTTCACCCGTTTTAATTTGAGATTGTGGAGGAATCACAGCCTTCTATTGTCTCCAGCATCGAAACGTGTGAATGTCATTTTCGTCTACAGTACCTTCAGAGTGCTTCACAACGTTTGGATGATTTTTGGGAAAGGTTTTAATTATTCTTTTTTGAAACGTCTATCTTGACAGATACAGTACGACCCATGTCTGTGGTTAACCACATGAACCCTAGTGTCCCTATTCTGGGGCATGTCTTACTACTAGGCGAACATCTGGCAAAAATAGCTGATCTACAAAAACTCAAAACACATTACATTGTGAGTTGGTACATCGGCTATTCTCGGCAAAGAGATTTGGTGTGAAAGGAAGCAAGGAGGGGACCAAGTATACTGTAGATCAGGGGTCTTCAACAGGGGGTCCGGGACCCCTAGGGGGTCCTCAGAGTTACTACAGGGGGTCCGCCAAATCTTTGTGTGATATGATAACATTTTTTTACTTTAACCACTTGAACCCTAGCGTCCCTTTTCTGAGGAGATCTTTAGCCAAAAATAGCCAATCTACAAGCTCACAACGCCTCGCGCTGTGAGGCGTTGTGAGCTTGTAGATCGCTGCGAGGCGTTGTGAGCTTGTAGATCGGCTATTTTTGGCAAAGAGTTATAGGTGTTGAGGGAAAAAAGAGCAGCAACATTTTATCTGAAACACAATTTTATACAATATAGAGGGGGTCCCTGCTTCGTCTCTCTTTCAGCTAGGGGGTCCTTGGCCTGAAAACGTTGAAGACCCCTGCTGTAGATCCCTGGGGGACCTTGGTCATTGATATGGGTTCAAGTGGTTAGGGTCAACAAACTTGACTTTTCATTTTAGGTCGATCAAATCCATTTAAATATGATTATGGGAAGCAGCATAATGATGTATGTGTAAAAAAAGAGAGAAAGAAAAATGATTTATATGATGCTCCCAACAAAAGCATGCTTTCTCAGCATTTCACCCCCAAAATGTTTTTCTTCTCTGGAGTAATGACAGGTTTTGGCAGGAGTTTGCTGTAGTTGCCTGAATAATTTTGTCTGTATTACTTTCAGTGCCTGTTGCAATTTAAACCCAGAAGCCTAATATCTCCCTTGGCCAGGAAACCAGACATCAGTATACGTTTAGTTTCCTTTGCAGGAGACCTTGGTTTTTGTTGAGGATATGGATATTATATGACTGTGTGTATGTGATGTACGTATATTTGTTCATCAGATACTGTCCCCTGAACAGTCACTAGCCACCATCCATGTGGGTGTCTCACCACAGGGTGTGACAAATTCCAGCAGGGCAAAAAAATACACTTCCTCTTGTTTTTCTATCACTGTACAACGTTCCTGGCCAAACTCCAGGTACGTATTAACCATAGGTCCTAGTTTATGTCCTAAGGCCTAGAATATAAGGCCAGTGTGTTTGTTTGTCATTGTCTGTGCACTTGTTTTGCAGTTGGGTAGAAGTACACAGTATCGAGCAAATAACAGAACTGCCTCCAGAGCTTAACTGCTGTGTCTACAGCAAACAATGATGTAGTTCTAAACAATATATCTTGGCTGATAGTAACAACTTTTCTTATTTATTCAGCAGAGTTAGGCTACTGTCCATTCAATATTGACTCCACTCCTGGTAAAAATCTGAAGAAAAAAAAACCTCATACTTTGCAAAGGCTGACAGAGTTTTGTTCATAGCGAGACCCCCTCCCACCTGATGTAGACACAATGTTTAGCCTGTTGACCTTTAATTAGCTGTCCTGTGGTTGCGGAGCAGTGCCGGTGGGGGCTGTATTGATGCGTGCTGCCGCTGTGTGCCGGGGAGCAACCCGCCATTCGCTGCCGAGCATCAGACGCGAAAATAAATAAAACATTCCTTTTGCTATTTTAATGAAGTCTCCGCCACAGGGTGAGCTGCTTAAAAATTAATGTGCCGGCTTAAGAAGTTGCCAGCCCAGCGGGAATAATTAACACGTTCTTTAAAGACCACGGGACTGTTTGCCGGTGCCTTGGAGACGCATTGAAACCCATGTAACAAGTTGGAGGAACGTCCCCCTCGCGCGTAGTGTTCTGTGTGTTCTGGTATTCCGCCGCTTGATGAGCTGTTGCTGGCAGCAGCTCGGGGATGTGTTGGGGGTGCGCAGGCACTACTCGTAGGGCCGGCCGTTGTTTTTCTGTCAAGACACAAGATAGAGTGTTGTGGTGCATTCAGGGGAGCTGAGAGTGCTGGGTCATCATGGCCTGGTAGTTGAGGGAAGGGGGAGGGTTGCTCTACTGATGTAGAAAGCCAAGTCAAGTCAACTTTTACTTAATTAATTAGTACACAGGGGACGACCTCAATGTGCTTTAAAGAAGAAAAAGAAATGCATACAAAATGTAGAATAATGGTGCAAATGAACAACGACACAAAATACACAGGCCTAATAGCAAAGAAATAATGAAAGAGTTTTATTTCCAAAGAAGGAATACCTAACCACTGACACAAAGAGAGTGCACGTGCGTTCATGCATGTCGGTGGGAGAAAGACAAACGATGGGGGTGGTACAGACCTGCGTTAATGGCAAGCACCGAGGCTAGGATTTATTGCACATGAAGAGGCTATCTTTGATGAGATTTGCCGTAACTTCCTTATCTCTCTACGTGAAAGAAGGGGGCCTGAACCCTTTTTCTGTGAATGACTGTCACCCAGGGAACAGAACAGGCTCCATGGGAAGATTTGTGCCAGAGGCTACCTCACAAAGAACCACCCCACATCAGTACGGACAGGCGCCTCTCATCGTCACCATAGAGCTCTCTGTGTGTCTGTGTGTGTGTGTGTGTGTGTGTGTGTGTGTGTGTGTGTGTGTGTGTGTGTGTGTGTGTGTGTGTGTGTGTGTGTGTGTGTGTGTGTGTGTGTGTGTGTGTGTGTGTGTGTGTGTGTGTGTGTGTGTGTGTGTGTGTCTGTGTGTGCGTGCGCTCGCGTGCACACTTGCACACGCACACACTTTGAAGTTAGCTACTGTAGGTCATGCACAGTATTTGCCAGGTGTCTGAGACCACACCAATGTTGTGTGTTCACATAACCCCCCTCACCTGCCCCCTCCCCATAGAAACACAGGCTTAGTTGATGGTTTTCACAACTTAAAAATAAAATCATGTGTATCTCTGGATCCACATGATGTGAATGGTGCGGTTCCAATGTGTGGATGTCGGACTTCATGTGGCCAGCCTGTAACGTCAGTCATCTATAATGTCGTCTATGACTATGACATGCTGTATCTATGAATCCAAGTTTGGCCTACGGTACGTTCCTCCCGGATCTGAGCCCCATTGACTGATTATGAAATAAGTTAAATATTTCAAAAAGTGGCAACGACTAAATTGGGGGAAAAAGGGGGTAAAAAATGATTGGCCACTCTAAATGAATATACATATATATATGTTTCAAAAAGTATAACACGTTTAGTATTGTGGAGGTAGGCCTACTTCTGTGGTCTACTGGCAACATGCACAAGAAATGTGGTGCTGATCGGTCTAGCGTTTTGCGAGATTATTTCCAGACACACAGACAGACAGACAGACAGACAGACAGACATGAAAGACCCCCTTCAATTGACTCACCTCTTAGGAGCCACGCTGTAAAAAGTCCAAACCCCATTGTTCATAGCTGTGCATTAGTCACCCTGCACACGTTACCTAATGTGCACAGTGGTGGAGACCACATTTACATCATGCTAAACAGAATACTAGCTTGCCGTTATCTTCTGAATATTCCGTTTTAAATTTAGGTCTATTTTTGAAAATGTTGAAAATGTTGAAAATGATTTTAGAAAATGTGCCCACATTATTGACGCCAGGGTTATAATGTGGTTAAACTGAGCTTGGGAATTCCACTGTGTCTAGGGGCACTACCCAGGGCTAGCCTACAGCTAAGACAGAAATATGCAGAGCAGACACAATCCACATTCCCCAAAAGCTAGGCAGCATAATTTGTTAATTTTCTCTGATTCCACTAAACCCCCCCCCCCCCTCCCCTCCCCACTCCCACCCCCCACATTGTCGCTACAAAATCCCACGTTCAAATCAGTGTTGACGACAAAAGTTTATCAGCATCCACATGCATGGGGCGTTATTTCATGGCTGGCCAAGCGTGCAAAGGCTTAAGCCATTCAATCGAGGCTGACTGGTTGGTCACAGGTGATCTGGACCATTGTGGGGGGTGAATAAGGGAGATAAGGGAGATGAGGAGCAGCATGACGTCTGATACAGAGCCAAGCTCATGGGCTTCATCTAATGTTGCGACGACCAGGATTAGCGTGTGATGCTATTGTGTGTGCATTAGCTCCATAATGAGCTACTGTATGCACAGAGGAAGAAGAGGCTACCCCCCACAGTGTGGATTGTCTCAGCTCCATTGTCTTTCTCAGAAACACAATCACTGTGTCGCTGCCACTAACTCATTTCTTGCTGTGCGAGCCAAAAACGGTCTCTAACCCCTTTTATAAATGTGCGGCCATTTGCATAAATGTATCCTCTCTGTTTACCATTAGGGTTAGGACTCATGTCAGATTTGGGAAGAATACTGTCTGTATATATGTATTTTGCATTTACACATTAACCACTTTTAACCTGGTGTCCTTATTGTGGGAAGGTCATATAGGCAAAAATGCATAAATAATAGAAAAGGTAAAAAATGTACTTGTGCAGCTTGTACAGCTTGTAGGTCGGCTATTGTTGCTATTTTTGTATGACACCATTGTGCAATGAAGTATAAAATAGGGCTTAAGTGGTTAAACTGAACTGTGCAACTGTCAAATCTTCCTCTTGACATGCAAGGCACAAAGCCATTCATCTGACTGGTCCTGCCAATCATGCTCATCCTGTACAGTATGTTAGCAAAAATATCTTCAGATTGCACCTGAAAGGGAGCTCATCTGTATGCTACAAGACAATTTCCAACAGCTGTCATAGATGCATTTGGTTATAACGATAAAGAGGCAACATTTCTTTAATGTAATTTTTCTGCCATTATTTGATAGTCAGTGGAGAGATACAGGCAACAGGGAGAATCAGAGAGTGACTTGCAGCAAACAGGTCAGGAATTGAACCCAGGACTCACTGTCAGGCATCAGCGGCTATGTGGTATGTGCCCTAACCATTCAGCTATCGGGTCGCGCCTGTGATCAGGCAACGATAATATCATTCTTTATTACATAAGATCATTTAAATTTCAGACCCTATTTGCATCTCAGTTTGTCTGTCTATCTGGAAGTTGTTGGTAGCTGACCGCTCTCTTTCTCTCCTTGTCTTCTATGACAAGCCAATAATTGTGGGTCTCATGGCCGAGTTACTGGCCAGGTCCTGTCAACACGTCCAAATATTCATTTGGAATATTCACAGTTTTTCACACAGAGATAGGAGTTTGGATTGTGTCACAAGGTCATGTGTGTGTGTGTGTGTGTGTGTGTGTGTGTGTGTGTGTGTGTGTGTGTGTGTGTGTGTGTGTGTGTGTGTGTGTGTGTGTGTGTGTGTGTGTGTGTGTGTGTGTGTGTGTGTGTGTGTGTGTGCATGTTTGTGCGTGCGTGCGTGCGTGCGTGCGTGTACAGTACATATGTTTGTATCTTTGTCCCCAGGTCGGCTTTGGAAGTCAAATCCCCACTGAGTCTGCAGCGCTAATCGGATTAAATGAAAAGTTACCGCTTCTGTGGGACCCCAAAGAGACGCACATCATCTTTTTTTACATCCACGTCCGTGACAGTGTAGCTCTTCTTACCTCCACAGCACACCCACTATGTCCCACACACCATCACATCTAGTCTCCTTGAAAGACAAACATCGACGATAAAGAGTCTTTAACCTTTTGCTTTGGGGGAAAGAGGAGGGATCGAGAGGGAGTTCTTGTTTTGTCTTGCTGCAGGTGGGGAAACAATAGCTTGAGCGTCATCCTAAGCGCCACGGCTGGTTGAGCGTGGTTCTGGGGGCCTCACGGCACAGGGTGAGGGGTGGGAGGGAGCTAAAAGAAGAGAATGAAGCCCCTTCTTGGTGCTGAGCAAAGGAGGTCGTGAAGGGGCTTCACATGAGTGTGTGTGTGTGTGTGTGTGTGTGTGTGTGTGTGTGTGTGTGTGTGTGTGTGTGTGTGTGTCTGTGTGTCTGTGTCGTCTGTGTGTGTGCGTGTGCGTTCGTGCGTGCATGTTTGTGTGAGTATTCACATTCGCTCCAATTCAGCCATTCAGTTTAAACTCAAAAACATTTGTCTGCAATTTCCGGTACACAAGATGAGGTCTGCTTGAAAGGAACAGCTAACTGCTAATTTGTACTGCATTGTAGCACAGCCCTTTTGACAGGTGTCACTCAACAGAAATGATTTTAAGCTGGAAAAAGTGTTGAATGATTATTTTCAGTTGAAAATAATGATCACGTCCAGGGGGAGTTGTCTGTCCTTTAACCACATGAACCCTAGCGTTCCTATTCTGGGCATGTCATAATAGGCGAACATGCAGCAGAAATTGCAGATCTACAAGCAACATGTGAGGTTGTAGATCGGCTATTTTTGGTGAAGAGATTTGGTGTAGAGGGAAAAAAGGATAGGACCAAATATAGACCACTGGGGAACCTCTGTGAGCTGAAGTATACAGGGTTTAAGTGGTTAACTGCATCGTTAGTGCTCCCTTAGTCTCAGTGATGCTTGCTGAAGTTGGGTTGAACCCAATTCAAGAGCCAAAGTGCCTAACTATAAATATGTCAAATGATTGCATGAAACGTGACTTTGAGGCTTGAAATCTGTATTGTGTAATATGTTTTCACAGGCCTGGGGGAAATTAATATGTACCTTATGGTTTCATTGTTGAGACATAATTCTAAAACCAATATGTGCGCACGCCGACCGTCCATTGTTTTTTTTCTCCTCCTAAGCATGTTGTGAAAATATGTCCTGACTTTATGAGACTTGGAGACGGCTCCATTCCCTGAGCTGTTAGAACACCTTGGAACCTCCCTCTCTCTCTTCAAAATTTGCTCACCCCCTGCCATACCAATGCTTCTAACAAGGCCTTACTTACTCACAGAATGTCTATTTAAACAATCTGTAAAACAACCAATGTAAAGGAAAACATCACCTGCTCACCGGTTGTGAGGTTGTAGATAACCTATTTCCGGTGTGCAATACTGGGACTCCCTCTTTCATTGGCGTGTCGCCCAGGTTGCGCCTAAACCCTAACATTTAACTTCACAAAAACTATGCCTAAACTTAACCTTAACCCTAACCCTAACCTCACAGAAATGATGCCTATAAACCTAACCTCACAGACATTATAACTAAACCTAACCTCAAAACCCGAAACACAGAGACTCTCCCGTGCGTTAACGCCACGCAATAAGTATCAATCGCCTCTTAAATCCGATTGTTCCTTCGACGAGGACGGGATTCACAGACAATGGATTAGCAGTCCATCGCCTTAACCACTCGGCCACCTCGTCTCATCTTGTCTCATCTTACATATAAAAAAGGAAAAAAAAAGAAAAAAACAAAAACTCTAGAAATAGTGAAAATAGCAGATCTACAAGCTAGTAATAAAGCATGCTTTATTTTGTGTGTGTGTGTGTGTGTGTGTGTGTGTGTGTGTGTGTGTGTGTGTGTGTGTGTGTGTGTGTGTGTGTGTGTGTGTGTGTGTGTGTGTGTGTGTGTGTGTTTGCCGTGTATACAGAGGTGTAAAGTAACTAAGTACATTTACTCAAGTACTTTACTTCAATTTTGTCCCATGTATTACTCTGTGTCACGGCGACTTGAACCGACGGCAGGCGTGTATAGTAGCCTTAGAGGCGAGAGGCGTGTCTAGTACCATAGCTTGGGAGGACGAGACCCGAGACATGTTTTCTAGGTGGTGGGATGGAAAATGGACATTTACACTAATGACAGAAAGGTGTCATGATGCTACTGTACATAACCGTGACAGGCTGTCAACCTGTGACTAATGTGTGTAGCTGTGAACTTGCTGCTGCTGTTGAACGTAAAACAAAAACGTGATAACAAACCATATTTGTTTAGCCATATCTTCTTTGTCCTTCTTATTTGTTTTGCATTGAGTCTTTCCGATTAAATCATTAGTCACAAGTCATTAATTAATTTATATTATATAGACTATTGTGCTATCTTTTTACTCATAAGGGAGCAATTCAGCATCAAAAGTCGTAGTTTTCAAATGGATAGATATCACACCACATTGAAAAGGACCTTCGACGAGGATGGGATTCGAACCCACGCGTGCAGAGCACAATGGATTAGCAGTCCATCGCCTTAACCACTCGGCCACCTCGTCACATCTTACAATAAAAAAAAAGAATAAAAAAAATAAATAAAAGAAGAAACTAAACCATAGGTCTTCTTTTCTGTGAGTGTATTTTGTCTGTCTGGACAGATCTGCCCTGTCCAAATATACAAACACAACAATATTGACGTGCATCGGGACTGGGATCAAAGCCCTATTCAAGTTGCTGCTCTGGTCTGGGGTCTAAAGCAGAAACAGAAACGGTGCATGTATGTACACTACAGAATGTATTCGTACAAATTACCGTATCACATTGGTCAATTTGCAACGAAAACCACGCTTTCCGCCACGTGGAAAGCCTGGTGAAGCGATGTTAGTCCAGATAGACAGACAAACACAGACACAGACAAGACCTATGGCTTTTAACAGAGTATATTTGCTCTTTGAACATGACGAGGTGGCCGAGTGGTTAAGGCGATGGACTGCTAATCCATTGTGCTCTGCACGCGTGGGTTCGAATCCCATCCTCGTCGATAAACACATGTTTTCTAGGAGGTGGGAATTGAAAATGAACATTTACACTAATGACAGAAAGGTGTCATGATGCTACTGTACATAACCTTGACAGGCTGTCGCTCTGTGACTGATGTGTTTAGCTGTGAACTTGCTGCTGCTGTTGAACGTAAAACAAAAATGTGATAACAAGACATGGCACGTTGTTTTAGCCATATCTTCTTTGTCCTTCTTATTTGTTTTGTATTGAGTCTTTCCGATTAAATGGCAGTAATTCATTAATTTATATAGACTGTTGTGCTATCTTTTTACACATAAGGGAGCAATTCAGCATTACAAGTCGTGTTTTTCAGATAGAAAGATACCGCACCACATTGAAAAGGGCATTCGACGAGGATGGGATTCGAACCCACGCGTGCAGAGCACAATGGATTAGCAGTCCATCGCCTTAACCACTCGGCCACCTCGTCACATCTTTCAAATGAATATGGAAAAAAAATTAAAATAAACAAAACCATAGGTCTTCTAGTCTGTTTGACGTCCTCGTTTCGCGAGTCTCAGTGCTGTCTGCACTATGTGACAGCTCACACCGCATAGTGATAAACACCAACAACACACTGGAGACAGTCCGAGGGGAGTGTTTGGCATGCAGTGATGTGTGGGGTCAGTGACCACAGGACAGTTCGGATTACCAGCCACTTGAACCCCCTCTTACCCTCTCACTGGAACACCTGTCTCTGCTATGCCCTGATGTGTTGCTAACAGCCAGGAATACCCAGCCCCACATAACAGTCATACCTCTATGTCAAGTGTCTACTTGATCCGGGCTCTTCATTATGTAGACAAATAACACAAGAGAATATTTAGTTGAAGTGATTCTTGCCCACCACGCCAGACCGCCGCAGTGCTTCCAAAGTTCAAAAAGGCGTTCATGAAGCCAAACAATGCCCTAAATTCGTGAGAAGGGCAGTGGTCTGTCGCCTCTTTTCACTCAGGCATTTCTGTGTTAAGACATGTATAAAAGTATCTGGGGTTCTCCCGTCATTGTGTGTGACTTGGCCGGTGTCGAGGAGCCAAATGAAAAAGCACTTCTTGGCTCGCTGCATCAGCAGCTCAGTGTCACACTGGCTCGCCGTCGCATGTCTCTGTTCCCATGACAATGCTGGGTAACTGATTCTTTTGGCCAAGGCTAAGCATTGTGGGTTGGAGAGAGAGAGAAACCAGGGTAACTGTGCCATGGGAGCTGGCAGCGTCGGCTACCATGCTCATCTGTCGCCACCAGACTGCCGGACACTGGGTCAGGGACAGCCTGGGAAGACATTCCACACATACTGTCAAGTCGTCCTCAGCCAGGCTGTCACTTCACTGACTGTACACTGGAGAACATTGGATATAGCTGGGCATTTGCACTGTCTATGAAAACAGCTCTGCCAATACGCCTCACACATTTCTCTTCAAGGGTGTCAAGCCTGAGAGGATGATTTATTTAATAACCACTTTCAACATGCCGTCGCTATTTTGGACATGTGTCACTATGGACATGTGTCACTATAGCTGAATTTTAAAAAAAATTAAGAAAAAAAAACACTGTCGTACGATGAAGATGAAAACACATGTCTCTCGTAGTCAGCTTATATATTGTATTTGACAGGTTTGCTTTTTGTCTCTCAATGAAAATAACACTTTCTGTTTTCAGATGAAAATCTGAAAGTACCTGTCATCGTGCGACACAGCCGTGGCAGTTCTTCAACTCAAGTATTACACCTAGGCTACCTTCTGAAACAGCTGATCTAATGTGTTTGTGTGTGTGTTTGTGTTTTCTCCAGTGTGGGCCAAAGTGGAGCTGACGATGGATGAGAGTATTGAGGTGTACCTGGGTGACTCGGCACAGATCCCCTGCCAGTACAACTTCACAGACGACAACACGCCCAGCCTCGTCATGATCCAGTGGTTCGTGGTGAGTAAGAACACACACTCTCTCTCTCTCTCTCTCTGGCTGGATACACTCTAGGAACCCCCATGGGAACTGGATGCTGTTTTTCTCCACAGAAAGTGTCAGTCCAATTGAAAAATCATTCAGGTCAAGTTCACTACAGTGCACCAAATCAGTTCACATCAAACCCAAATATCCCCCATGATGCAATGCTCCTGTCCCATCATTTCATCCTGTAAGTGCAGTGTGGCCAGTTATCAAAGACAGTTTCCATATAAATGTGTTTTAGCTCACTAACTTGTTAACTATGTTGCCCAGTTAAGCTGGGCAAGAACAGTCCTGCAAGCTAAGCTTGAAGATGTGTTTTTGTCTGCAAGTGACACCGTCGTGCAAATAAGCCTGAATTAACCACACAAACCCTAGCGTTTTGATTGATTGATTGAAATTTTTATTAGGCAAAAGAATGTAAAACAACAGTCACATTTATAATGCTTTTGTCTAAGAGGTCCGTCCAAAAAAGTCCTTGCGGACTTGTTTCCGTTGGGGTCCTTGAATTAATTTCATAGACATATATAGTAGCAACCAAATAGTTCAAAGATCAGCATAAAAATACAGAGGAAAAAAAACAAACACTATGTACAAAAACAGCATGAGAAAATAAAAAATATATACAAAAAAAAAGGGGGAAAAAAACATGAGAAAATAAAAATTATATACAAAAAAAAGCATGATGAAATAAAAAATATGTACAAAAAAGGGGAGGGGGGGGTTGTCTGTCTACAGGGAAACCGGTACTAGCTCCTCTTTAGGCCTCCAGAAAGATGAGTTTTCTATTTTCTATTTACGTTCCTATTCTGGGGGCAAACATTCAGCGAAAATAGCAGATCTACAAGCTTACAACGTGTCACCACGCAAAAGTATATAGGGTTTAAGTGGTTAAACTGTTCAATTCTACATTTGGTCTCTGATGTGAATTCCTGTGTGTGTCGCCCCTCAGAGGTCCACCAGCGGCACTCGCGTGCGGATCTATTACGGCGACGATGCGAATCAGAAGGTGGATGAGCACACCGAGTACAGCGAGCGCATCATCATCTCCGACCAGCAGGACGCGCAGCTTATCATACAGGACGTCAAGCTGTCTGACGAGAGAGAGTTCTTCTGCCAGGTCAACGGGCTGGCTGCGGGCAACGCCGAGGGCAAGACACACCTCAGGGTGTTTGGTGAGCAAGCACACAAAGACGCTCTTCCATAGCAATCAATGTGTGTCCCTCTCTGTACCAACCAATATGTGTCCCTCTCTGTACCAACCAATATGTGTCCCTCTCTGTACCAACCAATATGTGTCCCTCTCTGTACCAACCAATATGTGTCCCTCTCTGTACCAACCAATATGTGTCCCTCTCTGTACCAACCGATATGTGTCCCTCTGTACCAAAAACAAACACAGCCGTCTAATGGAACATTTACCTCAATCATTGGATGGATGGATCCCCAAATTGGAATTGCATGTTCAGGGGCCACTATGGAGTGCACCTCCAAAACACTTCTGCCTATAGGGGGCGACACAAATAGTTGCACCTTATGTTGTAGAAATGCTATTCCCCATGCTTCCTCGGGTACTGATGGCTGCAACCCACATCTTACACAGCTCTGACTCTGCGGAGGGCCCCTTTCTTTTATACTGTGTGAGATGATGTAGTTGAGGAACTAGTGGTCGTTTTGCAAAACAGGTGGATGCGATGCACACAACAATCAGTTAACATACAGTGGCTCTGAGCCACTGTATGTTAACTGATTGTTAACATACAGTGGACATATTATGTCCTCGATGGAGGGAAGACATCAGCTGTTCACACAACTGTCTGCATTGCATTGAGGTAGAGGTCGCTACGTTTCCCGTAATAGGCAGTGATGCCTCCAATCAGGGTACATTTGTAGTCGCTGAGGACTAGTGGTGTGTCGGTCGCGAATGACTCGTTCGAAGAAACAGGTTATTTTTGGTAAACGAAGTGCACTAGGTCACTTCCTAAAAAGTTAGCGTTCAGTTGTTCAGTGCAAAATCCAACACTTTGATTGGCTGAAGACATTCCTGTTTACTCATTGGACTAAACTACACGAGGAGGGCTCTTCCCACGACGGACTTACAGTTGATTTGAGCAGCGCTGCTGGCGCATTTCCAATGACTTTGGTCAACTTGGTGTAAGTTGGCGACTCCCCTGTCCTGCGAGTGGCACATTTCCAACTACTTTGGACACACCGAACGGTGCATGGTGAACGAATCATTTGAACGTATCTTTTTAGAGAATTGAACGAAATGATTGGAACTGAACTCCTATCACTACTAAGGACCTTGGGTCCCATGCCATACTTCTTCAGTCGCTTGAGAAAGTAGAGGCATTGTTCTGCCTTCTTCAACTCATTCAGTGTGTATGTCCCGGCTTGAGTTTCTCAGTGATGTGGACGCCAAAGAATTTGAAGTCACTGACCCTCTCCACTGCAGCTCCATTGATGTAGAAGGGGTTTTCTCTCTGCCCATCATCCTTTAGTCCATGATCATCTCTGTGGTCCAGATTGTTTTCTTGGCACAATTGTGTCAATGTTTTTCAAACTCCTGTGAGTGTGTTGCACTCAAAAAGAGCCTTGGGCGATTTGTTGTTGAAGTCTATATTCTAACCTCCAAAGCCATACAGAGGGCGTCCCTGTCTCTTCAGAGCATCAACCACATCCATTGTGGTCACAGTCTTTCTCTTGCCGTACTCGGTGTAGGTCACGGCATCACGGATCACGTTCTCCAGGAATGTCTTGAGAACCGAGCGGGTCTCCTCATAGATCAGACCAGAGATACGTTTCACACCGCCGCGGCGAGCCAGACGGCGGATAGCAGGCTTAGTGATTCCCTGTATGTTATCACGAAGCACCCTACGGTGACGCTTAGCTCCTCCTTTTCCAAGACCTTTACGTTCATTCCCGCTACTACTCATTTTCAAGCTTCTTCTTGAGATATCTAGTTACTATTACTATGTTTATGTAAAGCGACTTTGGGTATTTAGGAAAGCTCTATATAATTCCAAGCTATTATTATTACTAGTAAAAATGATATTGAGATGTAGAACACATCTATTTATATCATGTACGATCACTACAATGACGTAATTGAGGCCCACAGAATGCATGTACTGTATGGCAGTCAATTAATGAAACAGCCTCGTCAAGTTGCATACTTACCGTGGGGCAGATGCATAGATGCATAGATGCGTAGTATTGCCTTCTGCAGTTCAAAAGACTACCGATGCTTCAAAATTCAGTTGTATAAACCAAATTAATTGTATACAAACAGCTAGACTGTGCGTTCCAGTCCAGTTATTTTGAGAAGTGCTCGCTTCGGTTCACTCAACTTCCTGTACATAAGGCTTGTGAGGCATGCCCGAGCAAGTGCCCACGCCGAACACCCAATCACCTTGCATGTCATCAAGTGCTCCCTTTGTACGTCTTAGTCAACCACAGCGATTGCGGTGGGGTTTTAAGGACAACCGTTTCTTTTGCGGTAGGGGCCTAGAATCAGAAAGATATTGTCACATCACAGGTTTACAGGTGTAAAAAAGTGGGTGAAATTTGTTTTTGTGCAAGACCTTTGTGCAAGACCTTTTTACAAAGAATGACAAATTCTGGAATTGTCTGATCGAGCCAACATTTTAAACACACATTGGGGGGCCTCTAAACACCAGAGCCAAAGGTGATTTCACTTAGACGTCCACCAGATATACTACAAATGCCACTGTTTGTTGCAGAGAAAATATTTTTATCACCACGTTATGTACGAATGATCTTGGGAATCAAGAGACAATGAGCGTCAAACTGTTTTTTGATATTCCATACTGTTTGCCTGTAATTGGCTTCCAAAGTTAGTGGGAAGGGTCTATTTCTTACAAAAAACACATATTAGAACGTAACATCCAAACAACCCCAAAATGGAATTACATATTAAGGGGCCTCTGTGGAGAAAGCACTTTCACTTCTGCCCTTTGGGCGTGCCACAAATGTGAAAGGTTGCACTGTATGTTGTTGAAACACTATTTAGCCCTGTCCTGGCGGCTGCAACCCACGACTCACACAGCCCTTGGCTAGGCAACCCTACAGACATATATGCACTCTGAGGAGCGCCGATTTCTAGTTTGATCTATGGTTATATTTTGAAAAAGTTAAATAAACAACTCTTAATTTTTAAGTCGAGAAAATATTGACAATATTTTTAAATTCTGTGTTAAATGTCTGTATTTGACTATGTGTTAAAAGTCTGGATGGCGTTCGACCTATATGTCCATGTCAAATTGGAGTGAACACACTGCTTTGCAGAAACACAAAAGAGGAGTCACCCACCCATTCATCTTTCTTTCATGTGACATAATGCAGATGTGTTAGGGTTATTAGTGAGGTTTCATGGTTAATGACATGCTCATTGTCATAGGATTCATCTGTTTAATGTCTCCTTTTTCCTCCAGCTCCGCCAGAGGCTCCGCTAATAGAGGGTGTCCTCACCGGAATCTCTGTGACCAATGAGCCGCCGTCAAAGGTAGGTCCTCCCCAGCCCAGCCTTTCACAGTCTATGACACCTCTATCGCACAGCTTTTTCTCACTGTTGTACTATTTATGCAATTTCTGATCTTTATTGTATATTCACTGTTGTTATTGTAAAGCACTTTTTAACTGGTTTTCGAAAAGGTGCTATATAAATAAAGTTATTATTATTATTATGACGTCGTCATCATCATCATCATCCTCAACTTTAAATGAAACAAGGGCATATCAAATGATCTCCCCACAAGCTTGGGTTGAGAAATTTAAGAATGAACTTCTTTCAACCTGGCATCCCCATTTTGAGCTTGTAGGTTTATAGGTGAAATTTAAAAAAGAAGAAGAAAAATAAAACATATATTCTAAAACATAGATAAAATAATAGACCTACAAAAAAAAGTTGAATCTGCAACTCAATTTTATACAGTATGTAGTGGGGCGTCGCTGCTTCATTTCTCTCTCAGCTAAGGGATCCTTGGCCTGAAGACCTCTGCTCTAGTTTATGATGTATTAGCTCACAAGCTCATTGAAGAGGTTCAATGCAGAGCCTCCGTGACCGTTTTAGTTGAAAAAGATAACAGCACTTGAGTGCTGTTAGGAAATGCTTTGCATTTGAGTCAAATGAACGAGCACCCCCACAATGCAAGCGATTCTACGAGCGGTGGCGATGAAAGATGTTGACACATCAGATTTCGCAATGCAAGGACTTCTATAAAGAATTTTGAGAGCTTGGTGACAGCTCCGCTTTCAATTTCACTTAAGCATTAAACTCGACGGCCCAATAAACTAGTTGATAAGTGTGTTGTCCTATTTGCAGCCTTATTTGTAGCCTCAAAGTGAAGCTAATGCCAATCCCACTTGTGCTAGTTTGCTGGCCCCTGTTGACCTACAAAACTGTTTATAAAATAACCATCAAAATGTCTTGTCTGAAATAAGTGAAGGTTTACACTTTGCAAGCTACCTTTATCCCCGTTTACAATCATTGAGGTGTTAAGAAATGGCCAATGTTGATGGGAGCTGACAAAAGAATGCTTAAAATGTATTATTACGGAACCAAAAAGGTACAGTGAAAATATCTGGGTGCACCTTAATTGTGTGCGGGTACACTAACTGAAAAAGTTAGATTCATAAGTGCTCTTTAGTAAAGAGAAAATACATTTTCAGGAAGGATACCAATTTTATCCAATCAAAAGAGAGAACTCATACAGGATATTGGATAAACACTGGAAAGTGAAATTGAAAGTGATGTAACAAAGAAATGAACTGGAACACTATAAAATAATAAGCTCATAATGATCTGTGTTGTCTCTCTCCTGACTGGATAAATTTGGCATCCCAACCTGAAAATATAATTTCTGAGGCCCCCTGTTACTGAACAAATACTCTATACCAATGATCTGTCTGTGTTTTGTTACCTTTTTTCAGCCACAGGGTGTAAAATCATAGAGTGGAATTACTGGGATAAGTGTATGTCTGGCTAGATTACACAGGAGGGGGGGCTTACCTCTTAAAGCTGTCTGGAAATGATGTTAAGTCAGCACAAATCTAAATTAAACCTGTGTATTCTGGAAGTCTGGAAGTTTGGTGGTGGTGATGTGGGAAATTGGTGTCCAGTAGGGCTGCAACACTATCGAACTAGGCGATTTTGATTATAGAAAATAAAAGGTTTTAATAAAATAATCGATTTTGGATAATTATATATTCTTTTTATACAGTAAGTAGCATAAATTAACCATGAAGTCCTTTTAGGGCTGCAAATGTTAACCACTTTCAACCTGGCATCCGTAATTCGATTTGGTCAATTATAGAAATTCTGTTTGAATGTTGATGTGCAAAAGATCAGAAACATTTTTTTTAAACCCATTCAATCCGGGAACTTTTCATGTGCCACGCTATGAGCTTGTAGATCTGCATTTCTTGTGAAAAATCGTGAACATTTGTGCAAAACTACAATCTTTTTGAACATTTTTTTGGAAAACATTTTTTTGAAAAACTATTGTTGCTATATCAGTGGTGCTCAAACTTTTTCATGTTTTTGGCCGCTGATCCCCATTAAAATATGTTGTTCCAGGGGACCCCCCCCCACCCCCCCAGAAGCAATGATTTGAGTTAAAACCGTTGTTTAAAAAAATATGTGTATTCAAAGATTTGCATAAATGTTCAATATTTTTCAAAAATAGCTGATCTACAAGCTCGTTGTAGATCTGCTATTTTTGAATAGCCAAAAGTATAAAAATAATGGTTATAGCTAAACACAGATGCACTCCCGGTCTAAATGGGTTTGTATCCACCTGTTTCCTAGGCTTTTCTCTGTGTTCCACTTCCTGTCTTTTGATCCAATGAAATCCAATGAAACCGGTCAGATGACTAATGATATCCAATGAAATCCGACAGGAAGTGGAAAACACACAGCCAAGAAACAGGTGGATACAGTCTGTCTATGTATCATTAAAAATGTGCCCATGTGAATGTGTGTGTCCAGGTAGCATCCTGTGAGGCCCGTAACGGTTTCCCCAAACCCAACATCACCTGGTACAAGGACGACATGCCCCTGCTGCCCGATCATGAACGTGAGTACACACAACACATCGTGTATTCCACCGGTTCTCAATGTCGTGTCCCGGGACCACCAGCGGTCCAAATGGACCCTTACAGGGTCTCTGTAACTCTTGAGAGTGTACGAATGGCACCAAATGGACCCTTACGGGTCAGCTATTTTTGAATAGCCATTAATCCATTAAGACCGGGAATACGCATCTGTGTCATTTTAAGGTTTCTTTGGGCTATTCAAAAATAGCAGATGTACAAGCTCATTTCGCAGCACCGAGTGCCGCTTGTAGATCTGCTATTTTTGGAAAGATTGCGAGTATTATATATTTTTAAAGCGAGCATTTTTTTACTCAAATATTTGCTTCTGGTGGGGGTCCCTGGAACAAAATATTTTGCGATGAGGGTCGCCGGACAATATATCATTTTTGGGGTCCTTGACATGAAAAAAGTTTGCGAACCATTGATTATAGCAACATGCGTTTAAAAAAAAAAAAAACTTAGGATTTAGAAGACATTTTTAGAATCCCCCAGAAGCAAAGATTTGAATTACAAATGTTCGCTTTAAAAAAAAGATATATATACGTATAGTAAAGATTTGCACACATTTTTAAAAAAAATATAGCAGATCTACAAGCTCATAGCGCGGCACTCGGTGCCGCGCTATGAGCTTGTATATCTGCTATTTTTAAATAGCCAAAGTATGAAATAATGGTTATTGCTCAAATCTGAAAATGACACAGATGCTTTCCCGGTCTTTAATGGGTTAACACATTTTTCTGGAGACTCCCTGGAAACCCCCCCGGGAACCCACTTTGAGAACCACTGCTGTAAAGTTCCTCTCTTTCTTTGATGCATGCACTTTATAATCTGAGCGGTGGAGAATCGTTCTTGACTGGTTTTGCGCTCACTCACAGCGGTGACCTTTTTTTGTAAGACAAATGCAATTTATGTTGACTGAGCTCAAGTCATAGAGCATGGTGATATATGACCTGTTAGTAAAATATACGTATGTGACCTTTACTTCTTGGGGGGGGGGGGTGGGGGGGGGGGACAAAATCACTGGAATCATTTTCATTCAGACACAGAAATGCTGCTGGTATTTCTTGGTGTTAACATGCAGTGGAATATTTACTGTTTATACATTTATACTGTGTGTGTGTGTGTGTGTGTGTGGGGGGGTGTGTGTGTGTGTGTGTGTGTGTGTGTGTGTGTGTGTGTGTGTGTGTGTGTGTGTGTGGGTGGGTGGGTGGGTGGGTGGGTGGGTGGGTGGGTGGGTGGGTGCGCGCGTGTATGTGTGTGTATATACTTTTTTTTTTACTGTGTATATACTGTATACAGTATACACATTGTCTATACACATTGTATACAGACATTATCACTGCTGACAAAGACATCACTTTTAATCAAAAAGAGATTAAAAAAGTGACTTTTTTATTATTTGCCCAACATAGGGACACCGTTTATTGTGAAAACTGTGGTGATCCCCTCGGTGGTCACTCTGCATCAACTGAGTCTAAACATCACAATTGTACCTGTCCCTCTCTCTCTCTGTCTGTCAACCCCGCAGACGTCACCGTGATCAACCTGGTGACCCGGCCCGATCCTACTGCCTTCTTCACGGTGCAGAGTGAGCTGCGGTATAAGGTGGCTAAGGAGGACAAGGACAGCCACTTCTCCTGTGAAGTCAGCTTCTTTGTGCCCGGTGCCGTCCGCACGGCCGAGTCCGAGCGCATCAACATCACCGTGCACTGTAAGAAAGACCCCGTGACCTTCCTTTAAACTCGTCATGCTTTAGTATGGTTTAGCTTAGCTCGCGTTTTGCTTACTTCAGTTGAGTTTGACATATCAAGTTTGGTTTAGTTTATTTTCACAGCGGTGCAACGTAGAAAAACGTGAGTGCTTAAAACACAGTGATCGAAGCTTGAGCAGATGTTTATTTCAGTGGTTATAGAAGATAAAAGATTAAAACTAGAATGGTACTGTGAAATTTCAATGATCAAATATGTCAAACAGGTCAAATATCCAGGGTTCCATACGCTGTTGTGCGAAGAAAAATGTAATATGAGAAATACACAAAATTAATGAGGATGGTACATTAGGACACTCATTCACAAGAAAAGGAAATAGTTGTGCTGGACCCTGGATACAGCTGG
>NC_139949.1:45680590-45783090 GCF_963454915.1 Gymnoscopelus microlampas | reverse complement strand
CACACACTATCTCTCATATGCACGCACGCATGCATGCACGCACAACACAACACAACACAACACACACACACACTGTACACAGACTACAGTATGCAGTTGAGCCGTCGTTGTCATTGTTGTTGTTGTTGTTGTGAGTCAGAGGTTGTGTACTGAAGCTATATCAACCACACCTCTCTGGGTCCATTCCAGTCCATTGTCACACATCTGGAATGCTTTCCAGTAAATGGGAGACTGAATCACCCAGTCACAGTGAATAACAGCACATCAAACAGTAGCAGGCATACTGTATATGCTATAATATGTTGTAGGCAAAGAAGAAAGTGTACACAGCAGAATCCTCAGTGTTAATGTAACTCTGAGAGTGTACAGATGGAACCAAATGGACCCGTTACGGGTCCATTTGGTTCCATCTGTACACTCTGAAAGTTACTGACTCTTATGGATCCATTTGGTTCCAATTTGTACACTCTCAGTGTTACAGACCGTTACGGGTCCATTTGGTTCTATTTGTACACTCAGAGTTACAGACCCTTACGGGTCCATTTGGGTCCAATTTGTAAGTTAGATTAACACTGATTTTACTTAGTGATTAGGACAGTAGATTATTCAGTGTATGGTAGACCCCCAGGGGGGTCCACAGCCAAATGAGGAGTTGTCACTGTAATTCAGTTCATTTGTAATTATTACAATACAACACATTTATATGTTTCAACATCACCACTGTGAATCTAGTATATGGACAATTATGACATTTACACAATTTCTAATCTAAACTTATCAAACATGATATAATCATATTTCACACCAGGTAAGCATCATTTGCGTCCATCGCCTAATTAAGGTCAATTTCAGGGTCCACGGCAGTGAAATCCCCCACTATGGACAACTAAAGGGTGTTGGTGATTTATTGCCCTTGACACAAGTGTCCCTTAGGGGGCGACCACACTGAGGCACGTTGCTAGAAAACCCCTCGCAGGCAAAGAACATTGTTTTGGTATAATACTCTGGTGCGCCCTCCTCTATTCGCACTGCTCCTTCTTGTTTTGATGCTGGTTGAATGGTATGATTGGTGGGACAATGAACGAAAATGTCATGTTAGACACAAGACCCAACGTCTGCTTGAATACATTTTGATCACCAGGTTAATTGCGTAACTGACCTAGTGACTAACTGCGTGCTCTACGCTGTTCTGGCCGCTGCGCTGTTTTGCCAAAGCATTTTTTAAGCGCCTGTAGCAACGTGTCTCGATGTTATCACCCCCTTAGGTTTGACAAGAGGATGACGCAACACCCACTCACTTTTAACCACTTAAACCCTATATACTTTTCACCAGGGTACCCCATGGGTCCATATTTGTCTCCTCCTTGTTTTCCCTCTATGCCATTTTGCTGTGAAACATTGTGCGCTTTTAGATCTATCTTCGCCAAATGACCGATTATGAAGACATGCCCAGAGTAGGGATGCTAGGGTTCATGTGGTTAATTCACAGACAAGAAAGACTTCTTGATGACCTCTGAGAGCCCCTAGTCATCATAAAAACTACAGAGATCTATATGAACCAACCATATATTTAATGCATTGAAATAGAATTGAATGGTGATAAGTAATGGTGGGCCTATGTTCAACTGTCCTCCATTTTAAACAATCATCAATCATGATGAAGGATGTTGAGTATGTTTCTAATGGATGGGGCGGTGTGTGTGTGTGTGTGTGTGTGTGTGTGTGTGTGTAGGAGCCGAAGGTGGCGTTGGAAAGCAGCGGTGACACGTTGGTCCTGACAGAAGTGACGCGCAGCGACAGTGGAGTCTATCAGTGTCGCTCTAAGGATGAATACGACACAGTCACTGGAGATGTGCAACTCACCGTTCACTGTAAGGACAACACACACACACACACACACACACACACACACACACACACACACACACACACACACACACACACACACACACACACACACACACACACACACACAATAAAATGTATCTAAAACTTAACATGTATTTAATTAATACAACTTAAATAAACCATTGTTTATAGAAAAAGGAATATGGTGGTTTCTGCATAATAATGTGGAATCAGGGCTGGTTCCTTTGTAGACATTTATCAAAGGCAATTACTTACTTGAACAAATGATGGATGCCTCCACACTTCATAGTAATGAAGTTTCTTCTCTTTCCTTCACTTTTATTTGTATAGCGCTTTTCAAAACAAGGCTGCAAAGTGCTTTACAGCACAAGATACAGCATTACATGCACGGAAGACATAAAATACATAATATTATGGAAAAACAACGTAATCGTACCATGGTGTGAAAATAGCTACTGAAATAATATACAAGCTCACAACGCATCACATTGAGACACATTGTGAGCTATAGATCAGCTGTTCAAAAAAGAAATTGAGAATTTTGTGAGATCATCATCATCATCATGTTATCTTTTCTCCTGTCTAGACCTGGACCCAGCCGTGATGATGCCCAAGGACTCTGAGATCATGTTGAAAGGAGAGAGTCTGGTTGCGACTTGCAACGCCCTCTCCTCTCTAGACACCTCCACTGTCTGGTTCAAGGTACAGTACTCTTCACTGGAGTTTCACCCAGCAATTCCACACATTCTTTTGCATCAACTTTCTCAAACATTTGTATTTGAAGGACCTGTGCATAACTCTGAGAGTGTACAAATGGAAGGGTCCATCTGGTCCCATGTGTACAGTACACTCTCAGAGTTAAAGACTTGTAAGGGTCCATTTGGAACCCCCTCAAGGAACCTAGAGCAGGGGTCTTCAACGGGGGGTCCGGGACCCCTAGGGGGTCCTCAGAGTTACTACAGGGGGTCCGCCAAATCTTTGGGTGATATGATTTTTTATTTTACCTTGAACCACTTGAACCCTAACATCCCTTTTCTGAGGAGAACTTTAGCCAAGAATAGCAGATCTACAAGCTCACAACGCCTCGCGCTGCGAGGCGTTGTGAGCTTGTAGATCGGCTATTTTTGGCAAAGAGGCTATAGGTGTAGAGGGAAAAAAGAGCAGACCACGTAAACAAAAAATGGTGAATCTGAAACACAATTTTATACGATAGAGTAGGGGGTCCCTGCTTCATCTCTCACTCAGCGAGGGGGTCCTTGGCCTGAAAACGTTGAAGACCCCAGACCTAGAGGGTCCCTGGACCCCACTTTGAGAATGACAGTTTTTCACTGTCAATGATGTGTGCACACAGATGTTTGGAAAGGTGGGGGATGATTTATACATTGCTTGGCGAAGCATGGGGAGTAGCAGTGACATCACCTTTTAGGTAGTTAATGTTACTCTACAGTATGTGACTCAGAGCATTTTTTTATAGCGTGACCGTGGGCCAAGTCATCTAGAACAGTACAGTACAGTATGTCCCTTCAAAAGTAGACCAATCGCTGCTCATGCTGTTACATGCCATGAATGCCTGGAGAAGTCAAAGTGACACTCACAAAGAGCGTGAAAGCCGGTGTGTAGTTGAACATTGAACATGATCATATTGTGTTCAAACCGCAACTGTGCACATAGTAACATACTGCAAATAGCCACAGATTATACAGGGAGATGATGCTCTTTCTTATTTTTCTTTTCTTTTTTTGAACCCATTGAACTGTGTAATTTTTTGATTTGAGCTAAGAAGCTTTATTTTACACTTTTGCTATTCAAAAATAGAAGATATACAAGCTCATAGCGCGGCACCGAGTGCCGCGCTATGAGCTTGTAGATCTGCTATTTTTGAAAAATCGTGAAAATGTGTGCAAATCTTTGAATATATATATTTTTAACGCGAATATTTTTAACTCAAATCTTTACTTCTGGGGGGTCCCTAGAACAAAATATGTTGATGGGGGTCCGCGGCCAAATACATATAATTGTGGGGGTCCTTGATATGAAAAAGATTGAGCACCACTGATATAGAAACAAATGTTTTTCAGAAAACTGTTGAGATTTAGGAGACATGTAGAATCGGCTTCAGGTCTCAATGGGTTAATTCTATAGATATTTGTTACAGATAACAATTGCAGAGATCTTGGCTACAGTGTTCACAAGCAATCCAATCCACATGAGCAATGTACAGCTTGAAAAAAAAAAGAAAAAGAAAGAAAACATTGCGTCTTGTTGTAGCTGTCAGTGTGCTGCCAGCTCAGGGCAGCAGTTGCTGAGTGAAAACAGTCTCATCAGAGTAACACATCACCAGATAAAAAGGGGGTCGTAACCTCTCAAGCTTTCAACAGTTAACACTTGACTCAAGATGGCACGTCTAGCTCATAAAGATATCAAACGTATTAACTTAGCATATCGTTTCTGTCCGACAGCAACTCCCATTTTCAACTTTTTTTTTTTTTTTTAGTTTGTTCGTTTTTTTGGGGGGGTGGGGGGACTTAATTGCCTACTTTGTCATACAATAGTGTTGTGCAAAAGTTTAGAAAATAGGAAAATAAATCTCAAAGCTCACAACGTGTTAAGTATGTTGGTTTTATAAATATTTAACCAATGAAAAGTATTAAAAAGAGCTTGTTAATAGCTGGCTCACATCTCGTTTGAATCCATTGGAACACGTGTTCTTTGTTCCATCTCCTGAAAAGTAACCGTTTTGGACACGGTTTCTGCCTGACAGACATCATATCCTACTGCCCAGGGTTTTGTATAACTGTATTTTTTACCCTTGATATCTATGTGCAAATGTTTCCATCTGTTAGACAAATAATGACCCAACACACTGGACCGCACTCAACTCACTCCCTGATAAGAGTGAAGAGAGATTGTAGTTTCAACAGTGCAGCTGACGTGACATTACTTTTCACTCCCACCCAACGCCGGTTCAGTGGTCACACTCATTTGCTTTCTTTGTTCCTGGCTAGTCTCAACATTGTGTGTATACTATGTGTTTTAGAGCCGGACTGATGCCAAATTTCTGTGTCAGTTGGAGAGTCCTAGAGTCCTAGGATTATCAATGTTTTGACCGATATTTTCTCCCTCCTCCAAACAGTGCAAAATTTTAGATTGATCAAAGATCCTATTAAAAACATTCAACTGTATGTAAAAATCAAACAAGTACCGTAATTATAAAATACACACATTAACTGGACTAACTTTATTTACCCATTTGAGCCCTGTCAATAATGCCTATCTACAAGCTTACAATGCGATGCGAGAGTGCCAACACCGACTCGGGACTCCTGAATCGCTGCCCTTCTCACTGACGTTAAGCGTCAGGGTATTGAGCTCCACTGGAGCTAACAATATGACTGATTACAACACGTTGTAAGCATGTAGATATGGCATTTTTTTTAAAATATGTACAATTTGGGACACATCAGCTTCATAATAGGCTCTATGCACAGCAGCCATATTGGACGGAAATTGGGCCTCTTCTTACTTCCTTCACAGGTGTTATGTTGATTTTTGAACTGTTTGGTTGCTACTATATATGTCTATGAAATTAATTCAAGGACCCCAATGGAAACAAGCCCGCAAGGACTTTTTTGGCCGGACCTTTTAGACAAAAGCATTATAAATGTAACTGTGTTGTTTTACATTCTTTTGCCTAATAAAAATCTCAATCAATCAATCAAAAAAAAAACCAATGATATTAATGAAGGCTCTGTTCCATTCTGAACAAGCAGAGTCAGGGTGCTGATATTGAGCATGTTGGCTCACCGGAAACACTTGAGGGGGTTCCAAATGGCCCCTTACGGGTGTGTAACTCTGAGAGTGTACAAATGGAACCAAATGGACCCGTAAGGGTCCATTTGGTTCCATTTGTACGCTCTCAGAGTTATGGTGGTCCTTGAAATTAAAACGTTTGAGAACCACTGTGCTACATGAAATGGAACAGAGTAGGGGTGTGCCGATATATCGTCCCGCGATATATCGCGATACGTTTTCGCGACGATATGTATCGTTTTGGGAGAAAAAAATATCTTTTTTTTTTTTTTTTTTTTTTTTTTTTACAATCATAATAATCAGGCATGCAAACGGCCCCGAAGTGAAAAGAGTGACAACATGTTTTTTTTTCGGGTCAGGTGTCATACTATTTGGATTCAAAACGGCTATTGTAGCTGAAAAGCTACAAGTTTGCATGTCTGAATAATGCAAAAACAGAATTATTTGTTTGCATTTTCTTTTTTTCTCCTCCATATATTTTCATAATAAAAAAAGTGCGTATCGTATCGTATCGAAATCGTATCGAAGTTGTGAGCCAAATATCGTATCGTATCGTTTCGTGAAATTAGTGTATCGGCACACCCCTAGAACAGAGCCTTCATTAGTATCATTGGCAACACCTGTGAAGGAAGTGAGAAGAGGCCCAATTTCTTTCCAATATGGCTGCTGTGCATAGAGCCTTTTGCCGATACTGATGTCATCAAAAAAGTTAAAAATATATATACTGTGTTGGGCTGCATCTAGTGTGTTTGTGTGACTTTGCTCATGTGTTTGTCTGTAGGACAGGAAGCAGGTCGGACAAGGCCACACGCTGTCCCTGCAGGACGCCACATATGACACGTCAGGAGAATATGTGTGTGAGGTGACCGTTCCTGCCCTGCCAGACCTGCACACCACTGGATCTGTCCACATCATCGTCCAAGGTCAGTCATCACTGATGTCCACGACACATGCATGATATACTGTACGCACAGAACAATCCTTAGGGTGGAAAAACTCAAGAGAGTTTAAAAATGAACCCGTAAGGATAACCTTTTTCAATCGAGAATGATTTATTTGTTTCCACAATTAGCTTAACTAGACTAGCCTACTCGGGTAACGATGACATTTGGGAATGCATGCTCCTCGTTGTCATACAATACCTATTGTCAGAGTACTCGTTGTGCTCGTCTTTCTGTCTGTCCCTTCTATACCCATATATGAAGATCTCTGTATCGGTCTGTCCATGTTTATGCCCATATATGGGGATCCCTGATGTCATCAGTATATGCCCATATATGGGCATGCCACATATATGGGCATTGGATCGGTGGTTTTAGACAACCGATTTTCTATATATGCCTATACTTTATGGGTACATCAGTGTGTGGCTCTGTGGCGCAATGGATAGCGCATCGGACTTCTAGGCATCTGTAAAAAAGGTATCCGAAGGTTTTGGGTTCGAATCCCACCAGAGTCGTGTACACGTGCACCTGTCTGCGTACATATCTGGACATGTATTTGTGTGTTTTCAAAATATGACCTAATAGCAAACTTAAACCTCTTTTCAGACTGGACTGAACCAAACCAGATGTTTTTTTTTCTTTTCAAAATGAGTGAAGTTAGCAGTCTGTGGTGCACTAGGCTAGGGATGGTGGTTAGATCCCACCCAGGGATGAGACTTTGAATGTTTTTTTAAATTGTACATAGTGGCAGGCCAGGAGCTACTACACTGAGAACTGCACACACAGAATATAGGTTTGGGGTTAAGGTAAGGGTTCTGCCATCGCAGGCTTTGAGTCTGAAGTTTCGCCCTACTCAAGCTTTCTGCCACAGCGAAGGAATACGCGTGCTCTGTGTAATGTCAGACATAATAGTGGTTGTTTGTCTATCAGGTGCATGAGTGAGACAAAGTGAAATTATTCAATATGTCTTGTTTCACTCTTCAAATGCAGTCGAATCACTTGCATACATTGGCGCTGTGGCTTAGTTGGTTAAAGTGCCTGTCTAGTAAACAGGAGATCCTGAGTTCAACTCCCAGCAGTGCCTGGTAGTCTCTCCCATTTTGTGTTACAGTATTATCAAGCATCATCATCAGCATACTATAAGCCAGAGGATGGCAGTTTGAGCCCACCCAGGGATGGGACGTTGAAGCAACCAGGAGTATTTACTCAGACGAGAATGACACACACAGAACGTGGGTTTAGAATTAGGGTTAGGATTATGTCAGTGCAGGCTGTGTGTCTGCAATTTCCCCCTACTCAAGCATTCTGCCACAGCTGAGAACTTGTGCTCCATGTCATTTCAAATGCTGGTTGTATTTGTCTATTCGGTGCATAGCAGTGAGATGAGCTTAAATTTAAATATAATCTTAAATACTCCTACTCGGGAACGATGTAAGTTGGGGATGCATGCCCCTCCCGGTTATGCATTACCCCGTTGTACCCATTGAACCAATCTTTCTGTCTGTGTCCCATAATAGCATATCGGTCAGATCGGCGGTTCCTGACATATATGGCTATATATGGGCATATAGGTCAGAGCGGTGGTTCTGGACATTATTCGCCAATCCGACAGATTTGACACCGGGCACTGCACTCCCTTGTCCTCAGTGAAGCACGCCACACACCGATTCTGAAGTCGATCTGTCAAATGGTTCTCGAGATACTTGAACTACAGACACGCACGCACACACACACACACAGAGATTCCGCTTATTTATTGTATTTATTGTAGGATGTGAGATTAAATGGGGTGTCAGATATGCAATTCATTCACATGTGCACAATTGTGCTGCTCTCCTTTATTATTTATAACTACTAGTGCAATAACTGTTATCAGAGAACTTGGAGGTCAGTCTATGACATCAGTCATGTATGACATCAGTACTAGATGTTAGTACTGTGTAAGGCATCTCCATATTTGGGCAAAAAGCGAGAGACGAGAGGCAAGAGATATCCCTGGAAACCTCTAGATAGAGAAGATATAGATAAATAATGAATAAAGAGGTTACTGAAGGAGTTTTACTTGCTGAGAAAATGTGTTTCAAGAGTAATCACAGTAAATAAACATTCCTGGTAAACAGGTCCAAACTAATCTCTGCAAAGCAAAACTATACCACAAAGTAACACAGCAAATGACAGTCAGACACTCGGCAAGATGCAAACTGTTTATTGCAATTGCAATGACACATCCTCTGAGATCACCACAAGAAACACCTCTGAAATAAAATCAAAGATAAAAGTACAAAGATATTGGCATGAAACTTACAGCACCATGGTAAAAGTGCAAAAAAATTAAATAAACATTTGTCAAGCTTTTTTTATATAGCTAATCTACAAGCTCACAACATGTCACGTTGATTTACAACGTAGATTGTAGATCCGCTATTTTTGAATATACTAAGTATAAAATAGGGCTTAGTTTTTAGATAATTGTAGTGGAGTGAAAGTAGAATATAGTGAGGTAGTGGAGTAGGAAGTATAAAGTATTGAAAGATACTTGATAACCACTGGATAACATGCTGTGTGTTGATGTGTTGGCTGTGTCCAGGTGCACCCCAGCTCAACGATGAGGACAAGGATGTGGCACTGGAGGAGGCAGAGGGCCACCTGGTCAACCTGAGCTGTGAGGCCCACGGACACCCACTGCCCACCATCTCCTGGAACATCGTTGGCAGCCAGGTACACACACACCCACACACACACAGGAATACACACGCACGCATGACCGCACACACATGCAGCGGCTGTAGCTCAGGAGGTAGAGCGGCCGCTCCTCCCGGCTTAGTGTCGAACTGTCCTTGAGCAAGACACTGAACCCAGTTTGAGCAGGTTGGTGCCTTGCATGGTGCACGATGCGTGAATGTGTGTGCGCACCATTTACCACACACACACACACACACACACACACACACACACACACACACACACACACACACACACACACACACACACACACACACACACACACACACACACACACACACACACACACAGATAGACAATGCAAACACATTGCTCAACATCTGCTTCACTAATGAATGTATTTAGTCATCATGTATATTTAAAGATGGCTTCATGACATAGAGGTAAAACACAGCACCACAGAGACCTGGGTTGAATTCCCAGCAGCGATGCCTCCTGTTTGGCGTTGTCGGCAGGTTGGGACGCTGGCGAGGGGATCGTGTCCTTGTCACTGCACTGGTGTCCCCTGCTGGTTGGCCAGGGCTCCAGCAGGGAGGGCATTTTGGGGAGCTGGTACGAAGCTTCCACACTATGCTGGTGTAAATCCTCTCTGTCAGATGAAAAGAAGTGGCTGGAGATTTGTATCAGAGGAGTCCTGTCCACTGTGACAGGCCTGAACTCAAGTACACATGACAAGGACTGAGTTAGGGAGAAAATATCTCAGCATCATGGGACTATCGAGAGATATACCTGTACTTACGATTTAGAAGTTGATGAGTCATTCTTGCAATGGATGCCATAGATCAGGGTTCCCCAATAGGCGGCCCGAGGCAACTGTGCGCGGCACGCGACGACTCCTGTCAAAAAAAAAAAAAAAAGTATTTTGATTTCAGTATGTACAACTGGCTGCTGTTAATCTGTATTACTTTTCAAGCAGACTTATTTTGTTTCCAGAGTGCATTTTTTCCTTGTGTGACCCTCAACGCAGGATTTAAAAAATCTAACAAAAAACTAAAAAAATTGCGCACGCACGCTTCGCGCACGTGCCCGATTTCGGCGCCCGCGCGCATGCCCCTGGCCCTCGGCTTGGTACCCGAGACATAATTTGGCCCTTGGGGAAAAGTAATTGCCATAGATCAGTGATTCTCTCAACTTTTTATTTCAAGGACCCCCAGTTTGATATGCTTTAGGCCATGATCCTCCATTTGATACGGTTTTTATCTCTACACTGTGAAATACCTTTAGTATTTCCCAGTAGTACTTCTACCTTAGTGTTAATTTAACTGAGGGAGCGTACTAATACGGGTTCATTTGGTTCCATTTGTACGCTCTCTGAGTTACAGACCTGTAAGAGTCAATTTGGTTCCTAACTATCCATCAATTAGCTAGGAACCACCTGGAAAGTCATCAATGGCCCCTGGGGGTCCCCCAACCCCACGTTGAGAACCAGTGGTATAACCAACGGTGACCCCCATGGATTCATTACTTCCTCTTCCACGTACAAGCTGGACACCCATCGTGGCTCTGTGCGGAAATGTCAACTCTATGCATTTATTTCCACGATTAATACAGTAGTACCATTTTTATCATGTGTTTTAAGTTAGAACAACGATGAGGCCGTTATATCGACGGTGAGCGGTTGTCTGAAATAATGAACACCCTACGGCCAATCGGAATAAAGTATTCTCCATGGACCGTGGTATATTATATATACCCTCTTCTTGTTTACACCTCAACCACGTCTCGTCTCATACGAATACAGACACTAATCCCCGGGTTGCACAGGTGTGTGTAAAGATAGTGCGACCCCTGTGCAGCCGTAGTGTTCCTATTGATTCAGCGCTAGCTGCCAACCTCATCCCTGGGTAATATTGCCCAGCTACACTGCCTCAGAAAGTGTGAGTCAGACTGCGATGTGGTGGAGGAGGAGGTAATCCAGGTAAAAAATATGGCTTTAAAACAAAAGGCAGAGCAGGTGCACTTTCCTCTCTTTGCTTCCTTGGCTGTGGATGCTCAGCTACACTCAATACTGAGTATAAAGAACCACCAGAGACTGGACATTCCAGAGACTTCCAGAGACTTCTAGCTGCTACTTGGCTCTACGTGTGTAGAGTAGGGGTGTAACGATACGTTTTAACAACGATTCGATACGTATCACGATACTTGGTTGTCGATACGATACATGAATGATACAGGTTAATATAGAACGATGCGATACGTTTCGATTCAGTGATTTAGTCGATACAATACATGAACGATACAGGACAGGTTAATTTAGAACGATACGATTCGATTCAATGATTTAAAATCGATATAGTACTATTTATTTACCCAAAGATTCTGTGTGAAAAATAAATACCTGGATACTGGATATAATGCCCTCTTTCTCTTTTCTTCTTAAAAGTACTTAGTATTGATAAAATTGATTATTTGCATTGCAAAACGATTCGATAGGATTATTTGCATTGCAAAACGATTCGATACGATACAAAGTCAAACGATACAATATTTTGCTGTTTGCATATCGATATAGTAGATAGTTGAAAATTCATAACGATTTTTCGATGCAGTTACTATATCGTTACACCTCTAGTGTAGAGCCTTCATCAGAGCATAATAAAAACTAGAGTCCGACCCATTGATGTTTCAATTTGACAACATTTAGCAATATATTACACTTCAATTTTATTATGCCGAAGAACACATATTTTTGATTATACAATGAACAAGCCCATAGAAAAAAATGCTTACGGTTTCATGCCCCTTTAACCCATTCAATCCGGGGACGCATCATTTTAGATTTCTTTGGCTATTAAAAAAATAGCAGATATACAAGCTCATAGCGCGGCACCGAGTGCCACGCTATGACCTTGTAGATCTGCTGTTTGTGTGAAAAATCTTTAATATTTTTGCCAATCTTTGAATATACATATTTTTAAAGCAAACATTTGTGACTCAAATCTTTGCTTCTGGGGGTCCCTGGAACAAAATATTATACAAATGTTTTCTTTACAAAAATATATATTTAAAGATTTGCACAAAGTTTCAAGAGAAAAAAAATAGCAGATCTACAAGCTCATAACGTGTGGCACTCGGTGCCGGGCTATGAGCTTGTAGATCTGCTATTTTTGAATAGTCAAAG
The DNA here is from genome assembly GCF_963454915.1 of Gymnoscopelus microlampas. Classification (NCBI taxonomy): domain Eukaryota; kingdom Metazoa; phylum Chordata; class Actinopteri; order Myctophiformes; family Myctophidae; genus Gymnoscopelus; species Gymnoscopelus microlampas. The sequence goes on along the minus strand of NC_139949.1, from coordinate 45,770,604 downwards.
AAATCTAAAATGACAGAGATGCATTCCCGGATTGAATGGGTTAAACATATCATTCGAACCTGGGCTGCAGCAGACCAGGACGCCTCCAGGATGCTTCATTCGCAGACATTTCGTCAATCTTAGGGGGCCTGTTATGTCCCAAGGCAAGAGATAACTATAGTAATGCATGACACACACACAGCTTCACACAGACATGCAGGCATCCAGCCTTGGGTTAACTGCTGGAATATGCGTGGGTGGGTAGAGACAAATAATTAGATTTTTTTGTGTGTGTGTGCGTGCGTGCATGTGTGTTTGCATGTGTGTGTGTGTGTGTGTGTGTGTGTGTGTGTGTGTGTGTGTGGTTTGATTAATTTGATAAATTCATGATACAATGCACCAAGGTGCATAGTACAGTAGAATTATCCGGATAGCACAAAAGGTCAAAAGACTTAATTCCATTGCGGCCCCAAAATTAATAATTGCAACATAGGTATAGTATCTAACTGATAACACATGTGTTATTCTATCATAACTAAATAAGAATCACTGTAGTATAGCATTCAAGAACATAGACACTCATAAAACCAGTGTACAAGAGACAAATAAATTAATAAATAGAACATAAAATGTAAAACCACCCAATACCAGCCATACCAACAAGGTCCAGTGCAGACCAACCAGGGGCCCCTGACTCTATTCTAACTTGCCCATCAGCCAATTCTTAAACAGATTTTAAACTGTTCAAAGACTGGGAAAACTGTGTGTGTGTGTGTGTGTGTGTGTGTGTGTGTGTGTGTGTGTGTGTGTGTGTGCGTGTGCGTGTGCGTGTGCGTGTGCGTGTGGACGTGCGTGTGTACATATAACTATACTTGAGACGGCCAAATGTTAGAGGTTAGAGTTATGCCTGATTTATTCTTAGTTGCGGCGGTGTCGCACACCGAAAAAAGCAGATCTAGAAGCTCACACTATGCGTCGCAGGTAAAAACTGCATTTATAAAATTGCCATCCTAACAGGTTGTTGTCCTCACAAGTAATAGTAATACCAACAACGTATGTTTATGCGCATGCATATGTGTTTTTTTGATGTCCACAGAGCTGGCATGAGGTGGTGAGCAGGGCCAATGAGAACACAGCTCACAGCGTGGTGTCAGTCAAAGTGACTTCAGACGTCAGCGCGCTGTGCAACGCCTCCAACGACATGGGAACGGAGATCAAGGCCTTCAGCATCAAAGCCAGTAAGTGTCTTTCTCTCCCTTGGCTTCCAGATAACAGCATGTCTCGCAGGGGATTACAAACAAGACGGCAGCCGCCAGGACAAATAATTTGGACTATAATATGACTTTTTAGGCAGGTTGTTTGCTTTATTTTTGGATAGATAGGAGAGGTGGCAGTAAGCCGGGGGTAGAGAGACATGCGACACAGGTCTCCGCCTGGGATCACACCGGGAGGTTGCAATCATGTGGTTGACGCACTGTCCATTCAGCCACTGTCGCCCCCTCCAGGCTAAAGGGGGAGCAGCAAGGAGATAGAGAGGAGACGCAGACCAGCCACAGAACCAAATCTCCATGTGGAGTGGAAACCTTTTATGTCCAAAACCGTCACTTTTCAAGAAATGTAAAAGAGAGACTTTGTTCCAATGGATCCAATGTAGTTATTCTTTCAAGTCATCACATCAAGCTCTTGCTAATACTTTTTATTGGTTAAATATTTATGAAAACCCAGAGACAGACTAAAACACTTTCAACCTGTCGTCCCTATTTTGGGCATGTCATTACAGGCAAAAAATGTTCAGTATTTTACAAAGAACTTTCAAAAAGTATGAAAATAGCTCACAATTCATTGTGATGCATTATGAGCTTTTACTCTTCTCTACCCTTACACGACAATGTCATACGAGATGACGTATGAAATAAGACATTAATTTATATGTAAATAAATACATTTAAAAAAAGATGAATTATGGAGATACAAGATTTCTGCCCGACAGTGACGATATCAGCTTGTCACTATTCTTTCAAGAGAGACAGGCTTCTGCAATTTACGAATGCTTCCGTCTACCCATCTGTAATTTGGAGGTAAAAAAAAAGGTTTCCTCACTTCCACTATGCCCTGTGCAGTCGCTTCAATAATTCCTACGGGAAAACAAATTAGACGAAGCCTAGAAAGAAAGTATATAAAATAAAATACATATAAAATATAAAGATATTTTAGAAAAAATAACAGTTGCGCAAACTCACTACACATCGCGTTGTGAGCTTGTAGAGACCGGCTATTATTAAGAGATTTGGTGTAAGGAAGATAAGGAGGGGACCACGTAGATCCATGTCAAAACGAAAATTGGGAATGCTGTATCGTAATTGGTTGAATACCTTCCGGTCTGAAGAGATGACAGCTTCCTCTTCTCAAAAGTAAGCGGCCTGAATTACAGACAATCCAAGATTGTGGAAGAGAGAGGCTGGCTTGAGACTAGCTTGTCACTGACAGAGAAATACTTGATAAGACTAGAATGTACATATTGTATGCAAACCATGTACGCTATGAATAAACTGCCCTCTGGGCATTACAGAGAGCTTTTATAGTGGTATGTGGGAATGTGAATCACAGCTAAATAAATGTGTGTTTGTGTGTGTGGGGGAGGTCTAGTCACGGAATATGGGAAACATTTGTCCATGTTTGTGGTGAACTTGGTAGACGTGGAAAGCGGTCCTCATCCTACGTGTTGTTGTTGTGCTTGTTCACAGTTCCAATGGTCACCTCTGCAGCTCCCTACTCACCTGGTAAGACCATTGTCCTAGAACACTGCTCTGTCCTTCCCCCTCTGTCTCTGAGCTACCTGCCATTTCAAATCCATTTCATTGCTTTTTCTTCTCTCAGCTTTTGGTCCCACTATATTATCTGCCTCTACCTGTGTAATTATTACACAATAGCTAAACATGCAACCATTTTCATTTTCTGTCTTCCTTTCTTTTTTAATTTTGCTTTTATTTAACCAGGCTAGTTAATTGAGAACCAGTTCTCATTTGCAATAACGACCTGGGCCACATGATAAAAATAAAATACATTAAAAATAGAACATTACAACATACAACTTTTATTTTTTTAAGGGCTGCAAAACAAGAGAAAATAGAGAAAATACAAACATGTAGTGTACCAAGACAACATGACAGTCTGGCAATTGCAGACATTATTTTAGAGACAGTGGATTTTATCCTATAAGGCAGGGATGGACATGAGGTTGAGCAGTTGAAGAGGTTATTTGTAGTTGGTTGACCAGAGAGTTGCTGTGATCATAATGTGGTCCTTGTAGGATACCATCTCTTATGTACACACAGAGTGAAGGAATAAGTTGCATTGATGGACATTAACCACCAACGCGGTGGGGCCGTCCGTTCTCTAGATATATTATACAGTAACTCTGTGTCTGCATATAGTCGAAAATGGTAATTTGAATTAGATCTTGCAGTTCTGAATGACTGAAGATATTCTTAATTGCAATGTAACTACGTAACAACTAAGATGTATTACAGTAGATTCAGGAATACTTTTATTGCCAGAAACATTTACATGTACTAGGAATTTGACTTGTACAGTATAAGAAGCTCTTCACAGGAAACAAACAGAACATCGTACGCAATGATGAAACACAGGATGGACAGAGACAACTGTGAACATTGCACCGCGATGTGCATCAGTAACAGTGAAAGCGTGGAAGACACAGACACAGCCTCAATATTTCATGACTTTCATCCAAGCAGCACACACAAGCACAGGATTTAGCTCCGTCTTTAGATCGAGCTCGGGCTTCATGGGTAGCCTCTGGCTAGATTAAATATTCTGTGTGATGGGAAAGGCTAAGTCAGAATCAAAACAGCAGCACCACTGAGCAAGACAACACACTATACGCATGATATCTAAAAGCAGCTGGCAGAGCGCCAAATGTTCTCCACTGATAAACATTATTTGTTTGCCTCAAGAAACGTCTGATAATGCCAACACAGAGCCAAAAGGGTTGAATCATTATATTGAAAATAGTTCGTTGTTATGTTGACTCCATGCTACCATCCCGTTAACCCATTAAGACCTGGAACTGTGTCATTTTTAGACTTGAGCTAAAAAGCATTATTTTACACTTTGGGCTATTCAAAAATAGCAGATATACAAGCTCATAGCGCGGCACCGAGTGCCGCGCTACGAGCTTGTAGATCTGCTATTTTTGAAAAATCGTGAAAATGTGTGCAAATCTTTGAATATATATATTTTTAAAGCGAACATTTTTAACTAAAATCTTTGCTTCTGGGGGTCCCTGGAACAAAATATTTTGATGGGGGCGGCCGAATACATATAATTTTGAGGGTTCTTGACATGAAAAAGATTGAGCACCACTGATATAGAAACATACGTTTTTCAGAAAACTGTTGAGATTTAGGAGACATGTAGAATCGGCTTCAGGTCTCAATGGGTTAAAAAAAACACACACATCCAGACTGTTTGCCTTTTACTGTGGATTTTTCACATAACAGAGCAATTTGCGCTGTCGAGTGGCTGCCTGTGAGTGGGGCACAGGAGTGAGAATATATTACTCAACGTTGGCTGAATCTGAGATGCCGTTCAGTTACAAAGCAGTCCCCACGTACCATTAAAACCCTCACCAGTCTGTAGGGAATATGTTGGCTGCCTAATGTGCACTTCATAATTGCTGTTGAATGTGAGACGTGAAACACAGAACAGTATTGTTATTGTCAAAATGATGAGTATTGTTAACAGGGAAATTATAGTGGGCTGTTTTCCCCCAAAATAACTATCGCTGTGATCCAGAGTTGAGGGGTTGCAAAAAGGGGTACTACATTGAAAAAACTGTAAACTGATTTATGATGTTCATATACTCATACGTTCATATTCACAAGCGACGTCTCCAACATGGAGGAATACCACTGTAGAATTGTAATTTGAGGTTTGTGAGTTCTATTGTGAGTTGTATGTGCAGAACACTGACGGTGGCTTCTTAGGAAGTCAAAGCAAAACAAAGAATGAAATACTTGACTTCAGAGGCAGCTCAGCTGGATGTGTGGGCTGAGGTTTGGAGGCGTGCCATATGTTGGAGTAGCTGTTCTTCATTTATAGAGGAATAAGTGAATAATCCCAGAAAAACTGAACCAGCGGTCCTTTCTTTATGGAGAACATAGAGCAGTACAGTAGCCATTTGCTGGTATATAGCCAGCAGGACTACACAGCAGCACTAGGCAAAAATATAACATAGTTTGGAAGAGGGATACAAAAACACAGCAAACTGTTGAGGTAAAGAATGGAAAATAGTAGTGAAAGTGCCTAAAGAAGTCTGTATTTAGGGAGCATATGTGTTGGGGGAGGGGGGAAGTATTATAATTAGGGAATCAGATAAGGGATAACTGATATTTACAAACTAGTCCATATTTATACAATAATATCCGTGTATTTTTTCATATGGAAAGGACTTAAAATTAGAACTTTTAAAAAGGTGACCCTACAGGTAACAGAATGGCTACGAGCTTGTAGATCTGCTATTTTTGAAAAATCGTGAAAATGTGTGCAAATCTTTGAATATATATATTTTTTAAAGCGAACATTTTTAACTCAAATCTTTGCTTCTGGGGGTCCCTGGAACAAGAATTTTGATACTGGTCCGCGGCCAAATACATATAATTTTGGGGGTCCTTGACATGAAAAAGATTGAGCACCACTGATATAGAAACATAGGTTTTTCAGAGTACTGTTGAGATTTAGGAGACATGTAGAATCGGCTTCAGGTCTCAATGGGTTAAATTAAGTGAAGAGATTTTGCTGCGTATACACTTTTGGACATCTAACCTTTTTGGTTTCTGGTAAAAAATAGACCACAGATTAAGTGAGTTAGACTGCAGTCTGAGTGTAGCCGAGGCTCTGTTTGGAGACACGTGATCTATCAACAAACAAACCACTCAAATTCCAAGATGAGACCACTCTGCTTTGCTTCATGGAACTATGCTGTATCATGGTCTTAACCCATTAAGACCTGAGGCCAATTTTACAAATGCCTTCTTATTTTTTCCATAAACAGCAGACGTACAAGCTCGCCTCGCGGCACGAAGTGACGCGATGTGAGCTTGTATATATCTGCTATTTTTGAATAGCCAATGCTAAAATCTAAAATGACACAGATGCTTTAGTGCTTTTAATGCTGTTTTAACAATGTGAACCCTGTCATCCCTATTCTGAAGCGAACATACGGGGGAAATAGCAGACCAACAAGCTCACAAAAATAGCAGATGTACTGTACAGCTCACAACGCGTTGTGAGCTGTACAGTATCGGCTATTTTGGGGGAGATTTCTGAGATTTGGTGTAGAGGTAAAAGAGGAGGAGGCCTAGTATAGAGCTCTGGTCAATGAAGTATATGGGGTTTAAATGGCCAAAGCTACATTGAGTCCATGTACAGCATACATCAATCAACACATACAATGTAGATCAAAGGATGCAAAAAGCAGGTGTAGGCAGTGAGGTTATGTAATGAAAATGACGATACAATGATGTATTCTGTTGCTCTTGTTTGTCATTTTGTGGGTGATTAGGTGGGGTGCGATCGGCCAGTTACAGGAGAGCTTTTGTTTTGTATTTTGTGTTTGTGTGTGTGTATGCAGTGATGTATTCGTTGTATTGTTCTGTTTATTGTACTCTTTGTGATAAGGACCCCCTCAAAAACGAGGTACAACAAAAAAAGGTACATTATTATTATTATTATTATTATTATTATTATTATTATTATTATTATTATTATCTACATAATGCTCTCTGAATGCCTGGGAAATGAGAACATTAGCGGGTCCAGAGGACAGAGAGTCCAGGAGATGCTCTGCCTGGAGCTAGCTGGTACTTGATCAGCCTCCCGTAGCCAGACAGTCAGAGATCTCCGCCTATGCGCCTAATGATACATCTGTCGTTTGGTGACATCTTTTTTTCTTGTACTTTATTAGGTTTTCTTTCTTTTCCTAAAGCTAGCTAAACTAAAAGGACAAAATATGTACAATTTTGTATTTAAATAAAGACCAAAAAGTAAATAATAATATATATTTTTTAAATACAGAGGGTTTATGAACAGTTCAGTAAGCTGTGGATCTGTAGGACATACTGCGGTACAAAGCATAGTGTATTTCAGGTCAACCACTAATGCCAAAAAGAAATCATGAGCCATTTGCGTCGCAACCGGTGTGTGACTCAACATTCTAGGGAAGGTAGGGATTTTACGCACCATGTCCACAATGACTCTCCACAACCGTTGTTCCTCAGTATAGAGTTCTCCATAGATATGGCCTCTAGGAATGTTTGCCACCACAGTCCATCTTTCAGCTGAATCTGCATCCTTCCAGTTTGTTGCAATCAGTCTTACATCCCGTTGCTTTGCCGTTGTTTGTTATGTTTAGACCAAGTTCCTTCCGCCGTATAATTCAACAGACACATTACAGGATCACAACGAACAGTGTAGTCAATGATGTTTCCCATCCAGAGATTGTGAAACATTTTCACAGAAGGTTTTAACTTTAGTACAAGCCCTTACCATGTGATAAAGCATACCTTGCTCCTGTTTACAATGCCATCATGTGTCAATATCAGATACACCCCTCCAGTGGCGTGCACAGACATTTTGAGGGGCAGTGCTCAAGTAAATTATACATTTTTTGTTGACTTGGTCTGCTCTTTTTTCCCTCTACACCTATACCTCTTTGCCAAAAATAGCCGATCTACAAGCCCACAACGCCTCGCAGCGCGAGGCGTTGTGGGCTCTAGCACCACCTAGAGTCTATCTGTGCACGTCCCTGCACCCCTCCCATGCAATAGCACCCCTCCCATGCTCTAGCACCACCTAGAGTCTATCTGTGCACGTCCCTGCACCCCTCCCATGCAATCTAACAGGAGTGAAATATGTTCTGTGTAGTAAATTATAATTGATCATTCTATTCTTTACAGATTTAGACACTTTGTGAAGCATTATCCAAATAGGATCCCATTCTTTAGTATCCAATGTTGTACCCAGATCAGTTTCCCAATTCAATTGTACTGCGTTCCAATTTGTACCCAGGATTGTATAAATCATTTTATCTACAGTGGTTTAGATGCAAATTTGTCCTTCACGTCTGGTGACATCTAAATTCAGCGAATGGGCTAAAACAATAATGACTGCATTGCAGAACCAATGCAAAGACTATAGGGTTATCCTGATTAGTTTTTGTGTTTCAAAGCAGTAGGTGTAGTTTTGTGATTGATTGAATACTTTAAAATGATTATTGACAGTACAGTCAAAGGTAATGCTAAAAGGATAACACAAAAAGCCCCAGGGACTTGTTTCCATTGTGGTCCATTGTACTCAATTCGTCAGTAATACATATAATACATACAATACAATAAAATACAAATACCGTGCAAAACATATTGGAATAAAGATCAGTAGAATCATAAGGTGTATTTACAGAGAAAGGAGGGGGGGCGGGGGGAAGAGGATTCTATTATCAAGATGTTCAAGGAGTTAAACTATGTTCACTTGTATTTTGAGGACAGGAATCCTTTTAAGTTAGTTTGGGTAGGGAGTTTCGAAACTTAATATCTTTTGGTAGGGCGGCAGTGGCTCAGGGGTAGAGTGGCCGGGTAGAATGAACTAGAAAACCGCAAGGTTCCCAGTTCGATCCCGGGCTGGGGCGCTCCCCTAGAGTTAGTGTCGAAGTGTCCTTGAGCAAGACGCTGAACCCCTAATTGCTCCCGATGAGCAGGTTGGTACCTTGCATGGTTTCCTCCGCCATCGGTGTATGAATGTGTGTGTGAATGGGTTAATGGCACAATCAATGTAAAGCGCTTCGGATAGAAGCGCTATATAAATGCACCATTTATTTTACCATTTTGGTAGGTCATTCCACATTTTGGTGGCAGCACAGTAGAACGCATTTTTACCCATGTTTTAGATGAATTTTGGGAGAACGAGGCAGCCGTTCTCGCCGCTGTTCTCGTCCCTACATTAAATTTAGATTTCCCCAGAGACGAATCAGCAGGCGGAGATCTTTGTTCGTCAGACTAGTGCTTCTGTAGTATTGGAATAATTGAGGCATATCACTCCACTCATGCAGTGTACAGCTAATGTGCCTAAGGGCAGTGCATGTCATTTGTAAAAAAAAATAATGATACAAACACTTTGTTATCAGAGGGCTGTCTGTGCTGTCTGGAGCAGCTGTAATATTCTGAATCAAAGGAAAAGATCCTTTGAAAATATTAATATCAGAACTGACCAATAAGAGTAAAAATCTCAAAACTGCTCTCAAAGGTTTTAGGCTCATGTTACATTTCAAACACCACATTATAGTGCTCATGAAACGACTATGCTGATATCCCCTTATTCCACTGTACCTTCATTCTTCAGTGTACCTTGGGCTGATGCATGCGCTCTTTCTTAGTTCAAAGAACTTCCCCTTAAATGCTGTGCCAGCATGTGGGCATTGTCTGCCATGTTTCTCACGGCGATGCAATTATATCACCTGTCACACTACATGATTGTGGCACAACCTTTTCAACAGCTACCAGAACTTTGTCACAGGCTCGGAATCCACAGCAGCACCTAAAGGAGCAGTTCACCCAAAAAATGACTTATTTTCTATCAATTACACACTCCATGAAGACTTGAATTCATGGATATTTTTTCTTTTTTGATGGCCGGGTCATCGTTCAATAGGAGTCGGTCATCAAATTATTGGCTTGGGAATGCGACAAAAACAAAAAATATCGCGATGAATTCAAGGCTTCGTGGGCTGTGTAATTGATAGAAAATACGTATTTTTTGGGGTGAACTACTCCTTTAACCAGTGAGCCTGCAGTGTAGGGTAGTATTAAGTGCTGTTCAATATCGTCTCTTGTCGGGTGGAAACCTCATACTGTGTGTGCAAAACTGTTACTTTTCAGTTGCAGTGTCTGACAAATGCCTGTTGCTATTCAAAAATAGCAAAAGTAGCAGATCGACAAGCTCAAAACACGTCGCTTGTCGATCTGCTACGTTTGTAACTTTTGTGACACTGTAGTATGAACAAGTAGGGCATTACTTTATGAAAAAACACAATAAGTTCGAATATGCCCGACAGCAACAACATGTCGTTCTGTGAATTGGATGGCAGAGTCAACACCACAACTATAACGACAACGATAGTGGTGAACGATATCGTTCGGATCACTTTCAGAGTGATTTTATGAACGAAACACTGATATTCATTCAAAGTCCATCAGAAGGGCACCTGGGAGGCAGCCGGTGTCAACTCAACCTCGAAATCAGTGGTCGTTTTGTTATTATTGACGGAGATGAGGAGACTATTATGAATAGCTAACGCAAGCTGGTAGGCTAACATTACCTCAGGCGCCTACAACAATCTCGCCTCCTTAATAATTTATCATCTGAGTCAGATTATCCACATAGCCTATTGCATGTGTCTTTCATCACTCGCTGTCTCTCTCGTTCTTTCTCTCTCTGAAAAGACAAGTCAAAGTAGTACATTTAACTCTGGGGGGGAGAGGGGGAGATCAATTGTTTACAGGGCTGTTAAACCACATAAAAACTGGCATTCCTATTTTGGGAAACTCTCAAAAACGGGTCATGCTGCAATGCGTTGTGAGCTTGAAAATCATCTATCTTCACTATTAGGCTTAAGTAGTTAATCCCTTTCCGATCAGGAAAGACACAAATGATGCAAACGTTTATCATTGCTGAGGAGCGTTTACAGGGGATAAGACCCTAGAATTTTAAAGAAATTAAGTAAGTAGTTAATCCCTCTCCGATCAGGAAAGACAAAAATGATGCAAACGTTTATCATTGCTGAGGAGCGTTTACAGGGGATAAGACCCTAGAATTTGTAAGCAATGAATTAATCGCATGAAAACACCAAACCCCCCGGTGTGGAAGGACCTTGAATGTCAATCAACCCTGCTGATGAGGGTGTCATTAACATCTCTCTCTCTCTCTCTCTCTCTCTCTCTCTCTCTCTCTCTCTCTCTCTCTGTGTGTGCAGCTGAGGGCAGTGGGGTGATCATCGTAGTGATTATCCTGTGCATCCTGCTGCTGGCCATCTTGGGCAGTGTTCTCTATTTCCTCCATAAGAAGGGCAAGATTCCCTGCGGACGCTCCGGGAAGCAGGAGATGTAAGTACCGTCAAATGCTCCCAGTTCTGCTCCGTTGCTTATAATCAACCAACATTTGAAGAAGAGAAATAAAACTATTGAATACAGAGAGACTTTGAGCCCTGCAGCCAACCAGCCAACCTATTTATGCATATTTTTGTACTTTTACTCAAGTACAATTTTGAATACAGGACTTTTACTTTGTAGCAGAGCATTTCTATATTGTGTGGTATTAGTACTTTTAGTAAAGCATCGGGGTACTTATTCCACTACTTGTTCGCTGTGTTGTCAGGTTTCAGATATGACTCTGTGATTGCTTTGTTTGCAGCACCAAAGAAAAGACTACCAAAGACGACATTGTTGTGGAGATGAAGACAGAGGCGAAGACGGAGGAAGTAGTCCTTCTGAAGGGAGTCAATGGGGACCAGAAGGCTCCCAGCGACCAGGTAACTACAACAAGTGTGACATAGGAATATTGCACAAAACAATGGCATAATTTTAAAGGGGGGGGGGGGGGGGCTGAGGTGCTCTTGGGAGGAGGGTGGCAGTTAAATGTATTCTAGTGCACATTTTCTTAATTTCATCCTAGACTTGTTTTCATTAACTCAAATAAGGTGTGGTTTCTGAATTGACAGGGATGTCGTGCCCTGTCACAGGTCACATCTACTTGAGAAGTGAGAAGTTATTGGCTTGTAAATGTGTTATTTTTGACAAGCAAGTAGTGGCGAGTGTAAATTAGGCTTTAGTAGGCTTTCCAGACATGCCTCCATCTGTACAAACCCCATTCAACACTTACACATCTAGACAATTTTCCATCATAATCCCAATAAAAAACATGCAACACACGTGGTGCTGGTCATTGTGTCTCCATGGTACTGGTCATTGTGTCTAATATCATGGTCAGTATCATGGTCAGTATCATGGTCAGTATCATGTCAGTATCATGTCAGTATCATGGTCAGTATCATGGTCAGTATCATGTCAGTATCATGTCAGTATCATGGTCAGTATCATGGTCAGTATCATGTCAGTATCATGGTCAGTATCATGTCAGTATCATGGTCAGTATCATGGTCAGTATCATGGTCAGTATCATGTCAGTATCATGGTCAGTATCATGGTCAGTATCATGGTCAGTATCATGACAGTATCATGGTCAGTATCATGGTCAGTATCATGGTCAGTATTATGTCAGTATCATGTCAGTATCATGGCCAGTATCATGTCAGTATCATAGTCAGTATCATGTCAGTGTCATGGTCAGTATCATGTCAGTATCGTGGTCAGTATCATGTCACATGTATAAAAGTATAAAATAGGGCTTAAGTGGTTGATGATATGTATATATATAGTAGTATATCAAATAATTGCTTAGAAAATAGTCAATTGCATCCCTAATTCATGTTTTTAGGCATGCTTTCTCCGCTTGGTGATGTTATTAACATGTGTCTGTCGCTCTTCCTCTCCCTCCCTCCTCCTTGGAGTAAAGTACATGGAGCTGCAGAAGTGATACGTGCAGAAGGCAGTGCTGTGAGCGGGCCAGCTGAAACACAATCTGTCACTGCGTGGGACCCTCTGGAAGCCCCCTTCCTTCCAACAGCAGCACCACTACCGCCACCATGCTGAGCCCTCTGAGGGCTGACTTCTGCAGCCATCACTTCAATTTACCCATCCCTACTCCAGTGGTTCTCACATTCTTTTCATTTCAAGGTACCCCCTATAACTCTGAGAGCGTACAAATGGAACCGAATGCATTCGGTTCCATTTGTACGCTCTCAGAGTTAAGGCCAATACATACTCCTTTCCGATGTCGGAAAATCTTCCGGTTCAGACAGGCTTTCCGAACTATAGCTCAAGAGAGTCAGGATATCTGGAGGTGCGTGAGTTCCGAGGAGAAGTTCTGGCACCGCCCTTCCGAAACTCGTAATGACGTTAATGTGTAGTTAAATCACCTCCCTTTCCGAAGAAATGTTCTGACGTCGAAAGGAGTATGGACCGCGCTTAACATATCTGTAAGTGTCCATTTGGACCCCCCCCTCAAGGGACCCCGGGGGTCCTTGCAACACCCCTCCTTTGAGAAGCCCTGCTCTTTTCCACCATGTACAGCAGTATTGGAAATATTTCTTTTTTGGCCAAATTCCTACGGGAAAACATACAATACATAATCACGCACCAGTATATAGACACATCAATTATGCATAAATACACACAAACACACCAACTCATAAAACATACATACAATGACAAAGACCACAAGGTGTGTACATGTACAGATTTTTTTTTTTTGGAAGATGTTTGAATTGATCCGTTGTTCTCCAGGTTTTTTTGTTTTGTTTTGTTTTTTTCTCCCCCAAAAGATAAGTAGTCGTTTGCCGTTTTGCGTGTGCGTATGTTGACGTTTGTATTATCTGCGTCATAAACTTTATGAAAGTGTATATATTATATATATTATGTTAATTTAAGATATTTTGGCAACGGATTTTTTTCAAACAGTAGTCATCGTATCCATGATTTAGTTTTTTGTTTTCTTGGAGCCGTTTTCGTCTTTGGCTTGCCTGCGTCACAGACTAGAGGACCTCCAGGGTCCACTCACTGTCTTCTGGGTTTGATGATGTCTGTCCAAAGCTCTTTCTACAGTCAAGAACATAGCCATTCTGGGTGGCGCTCTAGTGACCCCTGTGCACACTCAGAGAATCACAAGTCCCTACACTGAAGCTCAACTGCCATGACAAGAAATGTCTCTTTTCCGCTATAAGAACTTAAGTGAACTGTGAACCGTGCCATGCAACGTATTCACAGGTTCTGGGTTTGTTTCCACACCCTATACGGCTCGTTTTCAGACAAGGTTGTTAGAACCTAATTTGGGACCCTGCTCAGTATGTGGTACTAACCCTGAGTTCTGGGAACCCAGAACTTAAGTCTTTCAGAACATTTAAAAAAATCCTGGAACTGGCCAGTCTACAAGCTCAGATCGCGTAACCAGGGATGGTTCTGGTTATAATGGAAACAAAAACAGAAAGCCATCATGATCACAGTACTTCACAGTACTATTGGAAGAACTATTGGACTACAGTACTATCTGGGTTACCCATCGCAGTGGAAAAGAGCCAAAAGTCAGCTTTAACATGGAAATCTGAGCCAGTCCTCAGATCTTATCTGCACTGTTTTATAAAGCCCATTGGGACTTGTGTAGGAATGTGTTAACAACACCCAAAACTCAAGAAACCATCCCTGTCAGTAGCCTTGCTAAACATTTCATGGTGTGAAATATGTATGTGCAAAACTCGTATGATTTGACATTTAAAATATTTGTCCAGTATCTAGTAAACTGGCCTTTTCTATCTGGCTGCAATTGTTACACATTGGTTTAATTGTGACATGTTCAAAATAATTGAATATTCAATTAGTCAACACACCTTTCCAGTATATTCAAAACAAGTGGTCGTTGAAGAAAAAAAAAAAATTCAAAATGCAAAGCCGTCTTTAAAATACATGTTAGTTAACTACATGCACAACACCATTAAATGTCAGCATCCTACTTTACTGTTTTGCCATACGATAAAACAAAATAAATCATCACGGGTAGAGGGAAAGAATTGCAGGTACTGGAGCATTCAGACAAAGATGTTCTTTTGCAAACTACTGTTAAGCTCTTGTATTGTTTGTAAATAGTTTAAAACCCAGATTGTCATTTTTTTTTTTTTTGTTCTTTGACGAGGTTGTGCATTAGTAATAATCTGCAGAGACTTGTCTTTTTTTTTTTTTGAGAATGCATCATAGTACACTGAATTCAAATGTTCCTGTTTTGTTTTGATGGTTTGTTTTGTATTGTTTCTTTGTATTAATGGGGGGAACCGAAGGGTCACTCTTGTTTGTATGAACCATTGATTTCTGGATGCTTACTATGTAGGTTTTTTTGCTTTGTTTTTGGTTGCCACTCGCTCGACACTGCCCAGTGGCTTGCTATATTTAAGCCTGAGTTAGTTGCGCATGGGTGTCAGTCACACACCGAAAATAGCTGATCTACAAGGTCACAATGTGTCGCACTGCGACGTTTTCTTTATTATTTCAGTACGCGATAACGACGCAAAACTAAGTATTAGTCAGGCATTCACAGTGTAGCGATATGTAATGCCCACCCCTTGTATTCAGAAGAAAGTTACATTTTCACAGTTTTTGGGAGAATGTCCAGGCATATCTTTGAGGTTAGACAAACCTTTGACATGTTGAAGCTTGTATCATTTTGGTTACTGCAGCCAGCCAAGCCTGCTCTCTGTCAGCCCACATGTCATACCACAGCATGTCGTTCGCTGTCGGGCCGAAACCTTGTATCTCCGTAATCCAGCTATTTATGTTTTCTTCTCGTAATTTAATGCTCTACTGCGTCATACTACAGTGTCACACAAAAGTAGCACAAATTGTCGATCTACAAGCTCATATCTGCTATTTTTGCTATTTTTTAAGTTGATGTGAAAGTGGATGGTTTTATAATTATATCATTTTTCTATTTTCTGAAAAGTAACCGTTTTGGACATACAGTATGAGGTTTCCACCAGACAGCGGCGACGATGTAGGAAGCAAAGAGAAATAGACTTTGTGCCTTTTTGTTCAGCTGGCTCTAGTTTGGATGTGAGTTGTGTAGTTATTATACTGTGGTGTCTTTGGAAACGGTTCAGAATGTGTAGGTCTGCAAACACGAGCATTTCTTATCCTTTCTTTTTCTTTCTCTTTTCTTTTTGCTCGATATTACAGGATTTTCTTACAAATTTAAAACTTCTGAACCTGCACTGTTCAATTGTTTGTCATAACTTTTTTTTTGTTTTTGTTTTAAAGGTGTAAATTAAGTACTGTACATGTTGTTATTTGAAGCTTGCATTTTTATAACTCCCTTTTTTGCAAGAAAAGCAATGCCAAATAAAAAAAATGTTCCACTTGAAATGAATTGTGTCTTGTTTTATTTGGAAAGATTGTAGGGATATAAAACAGAGCAGTGTCTGACCGACCTGTAATCCAAAACCACTCCAAATGTGATGTTATCTAATCTAATCCAAACAGTGCAAGAATAATTACTACTAACAGTAGTAATATCACAATGTATAAATACTTGGCATCAAAATATACTTTGGTGCAGTGTGTTTTGCACAGATCAGCGATTTTTCAATAGCCGGAGTATAAAATAGTAATGTATATTTTGTATTAATAGTCAGACTCTGCAAAGTAACTAAAGCTGTCAAATAATTGTAGTGGAGTAATAAGTGCAATATTTGTCTCTGAGATGTAGTAGAGTAAAAGTATAAGTATAAGTATCTAAAAAATAACTAACATGCTCAGGTGAAGTAAAAGTACTTTGAAAGTGTGCTTTAAGTACAGAGTAAAGTTACTTAGTTACTTTACATCACTGTCTAATCCAAAACTGCCAAACCACAATGTGATGGGTTGGGAAGAATTCTCTTTCCAAACCACTGACGCTGATGATGCGGGGAAGTATGGACCTCAAAACAATAGCTGAGACCACAAAGATCTTGACACAGCAGTATTCAGAATGTTTGTGAATGTTCACTGTCGGGCAGAAACTTCTTATTCCATACTTTAACTTGTTGTGTTTTTTCATAAATGAATGCCCTAGTTCGACTCATTATCATGATCAGTATCATGTCAGCATCATGTCAGTATCATGATAGTATGATACTAACCTGATAATGACCATGATACTGTCATGATACTGACATGATACTAACAGATATTGGTAAAGAGGTATTATTGATGGAATGTAGTTTGTTTTTCCCTCTTGTCTCTCTTCCCCATTCCACAGGCTCGAGACAAATCAATTGTGCCATGAAAATATTGTATTTGTTTATGTATTAATTTGTATAATAGCCTATATACTATGTGTTTATAAATGTCAACCCAGTAGCCTACTTAAATTATGTTCTTTCAATACATCCATAGG
Organism: Gymnoscopelus microlampas; assembly: GCF_963454915.1. NCBI lineage: Eukaryota > Metazoa > Chordata > Actinopteri > Myctophiformes > Myctophidae > Gymnoscopelus > Gymnoscopelus microlampas. The sequence goes on along the minus strand of NC_139949.1, from coordinate 45,753,519 downwards.
CTACTATTTATATCAAACCAGAGGTCAGAGCTTTCAACTGTTCAGTGATAGATAAAGGATAATTCCTTTTAACAGGTCGTTCATGAAAGTCCTTGCGGTCTTGTTTCCAATGAGAACCTGTGAGCAATTAGGGTTAAGAGTCTTGCTCAGGGACAAATTTCATTTCATCGACACATTTGCTGACATGGCCTGGAATCGAACCTGGGGCAACCAGGGTCTCTGGCTCCCTAGGCGGGCTCACTAACCATTCAGCTATGGCCGCCCCTTAAATGTATTAAATACCTTCAGTTTCTCCAGTAAGAGCTTCAGCGATTGTTGGACTTCCTCCTTGTGATTCCGTATAGCTTCCTCAATGGGTTTGAATCTGTGGTAGTTGTGTTTCTCTGAATGCAGACACACAACACACACTGGCTGCTGATGCTCCAGACAGAACAGTTTGAGTTTCTCAGCATGCAGACTGCAGAGAACCTCAGACCCTGTTGAAGCTTTCTGTGCTCTCTCCTGTGTGAAGGACTCACACAGGTTCTTCAGAGCCAGGTTACAGAGGGAGGAATCTGTCCACCATTACTGCAGGCAGGCTCTACAGAAGCTGTGACTACATTTCAGAATAATGGGATCTTTAAAGATGTCACAGCACACAGGGCAGGTGAGGTTCTCCTGAGATGCCTGGGAAGTCATTTTGTCTCTGAACAAAGCTATAGTCATACTCAGGAAATCAGCCAGCCAGTTGTGGTAGCACTTTGTCGTCTAGAATGTTCCCTGAAGTTTAGAGTCAGCAGCAGATTTAAGTCATATGTGTCAGTATTCCCTCCTGTAGCTGTAGAAAGACAGGCTCAATGGAAGTTGTGATGGTGAATATTGTTGTCAGTCAGTCAGTCAGTCTGTGTGTGTGAGTGTTGTTGAGGACTGTATGGTATTAAATATAGCTCAGAGCGTCTGCTCATATCAGTTTATGTCACATGAGGTCAGGGGGCGTGGCTCAAGGAACCTCTTCTGTTTACTTTGTATGAACGCATAGGAAGGTAGGCGTGAGTAATCAATGCTCTGCATTTTGAACTTCAACACCATACTGGTTCGATGGAAATGTAATGACATTAACAAAACAATCCTGAGGAAGATGCTCTTCTAATTCATTTTTGCATCATGGCTATGAGTTGTGAGGCCTCCTCCTTCTCAACATTGTTATCTGCCGTGGTCAGTCAGCGCCTCATCAATGCTGGTGTGCGCTCCCTCTCCTGTGTTTGCCATTAAAAAGAAATACCATGAGAAGTATACATCACAAGACGAGGGCTTTCAAAACCTGGATTGGGTAAAGAGAAGGTTAAAGAGAAGATTTCTTTATTGTTACCTTGTTATCTTGTGTACGGGTACATGAGTGAAATTATTTTGTTAAGGTTCCTCATAAAAAAAGATTAATTCAAAAGAGGATGTGAGTCTTCCTGTTATGTGTTAAAGGGAAAATATTTTGTGCCAGGGACCCCCATGCAAGATTTGTTTTGTGAAAATGATTAAAAGTGTTGTATCCAAATGCGGATAAAGAAAAGCTGATTCGAATAGCTATTTTCAAATAGCCGACGTATAAAGGTTGAAAGTACACTAATTTCGAAGCTATATTAACTTATTTTGCTGGGGAGCCCCTGGAACCCCATCAAGGACCCCTGGGGGTCCCCAGATCCCACTCTGAGAACCACTTAAGCGATTCGGGTTGAGCTCGGGGCCACTAGTTTTGGTTCGCTCAGTGTCCTATATATTTATGTGCAAGGTTTTACAGAAAATGCATGATGTTATTATAATTCATGGCAGCCATAAATGAATATTGGCTCATGTTTAGCAGTTCAGTTTGCCTGTGGGAGCTATCCAGTGCTGAAACATATATACTAGCTCTGTCAAATAATGTAATAAAGAAAAATCACAGGAACTGTATAAGTTGCCCAGTGAGAGTCAACGCGTCCAAGTATAATATATATTATCAAGCCCTTTTGGTTATTTACATGGAATATAAACTCTATGATATAAATGGTATAACTTTTAAAACAAAAGGGAGAAGACGGCAACAATGGCAAATGAAATAATAGGAGTTTTAACAACTGTTCTGCATTTCATGTGAAACTATAGAACTTGAACAATCCAAACATATTGCACTCTTTTGGATACTACAGTGTGCCACTGGAAACTACCTTATTATGGATTAAAAATCACTTTTGCTTGGGATTGACTGCTGACTTTTGGAGAATGTTGAACTATTGAAAATCTATCTTCTGTAAAGAATAGAAAGGACTACAGTAGCGTAGTAGAGTAGGCCTACATAAGACTACTCTCCATCATATCATTATCAGTCCTATCTTGAATGACTTCCCTGTCATGGTAAATCTGTTAGGAACACATCCTTAATAGAGAGTCCCAGTTCAAAAGCATTGTGATAATTGAGCTGCTCTGCCATCTTGTGGTTGTTTTCAGTACTGCTGCAGAATAAATCTGTGACCTTTGAGCAGTAAATGAAGATGAAAACTTGTTTCAAGTAATAGGAGCATAACATTTGATTTCCAGTCAACAATTTCAGAATAGAAGTGTTGATCCTGCAAGGAATGGTGTCATTTTCCCATAAAGTAGCAAATTAATAATACTTTTTTGTAGAAGTGGGACATTTGAAACCTCATTCTCCACTAGTGTGTGTGTGTGTGTGTGTGTGTGTGTGTGTGTGTGTGTGTGTGTGTGTGTGTGTGTGTGTGTCTACTACCAATCAACTCTAAATTGCCTGAAACATACTCCTAACAGGTTTTCGGGGGGACGATTTTGGCCTCCACACTTAGTGATTTTTTCGGATTTAACTTTCGTTTCGGTAGTGAGGACCCCCAGACCGGGGGGGGCACGCCCCCAACCAATCTCCTGGATTCTGACAGTCCAATGTTGGCAGCCCTGCCTAGAAACTCCATTCACATCATTTGTGCTCCACCTTACTGTGGACATGCATGCTTGAGATTTTTTCTTTGAAATCATTTGTAGTTTGGGAGATATTTAACTTTAAAGGGATATTTCACTTTCAAAAAAACTTTTGGTCATTTTATGGTCTACTCAGGCTTTAGTGAGCCCTCCAGACCGTTTTTAAGTTGCTTTATTCAGTATTTAGATATTTGATATTCATTTTACCAGCCACGCCCCCTTCCTATACAAACCCATTATAACTTAAAACTCAATTTTTAACCTGTTTAACCATCAAAAACACCCGTCCTTGGTTCTGGTGACTCACCCTGCCCTCCTAATGCGTGAGGGGGCCGTGTTTTTTTGATTACTTTTTTCATTTATTTTTAATATATATTTTTTGTATTTAATTTTTTCATTTTCCAAAAAAAAATATTAAAAATAAATGAAAAAAGTAATAAAAAAAACATGGCCCCCTCACGCATTAGGAGGGCAGGGTGAGTCACCAGAACCAAGGACGGGTGTTTTTGATGGTTAAAAAGGTTAAAAATGGAGTTTTAAGTTATAATGGGTTTGTATAGGAAGGGGGCGTGGCTGGTAAAATGAATATCAAATATCTAAATACTGAATAAAGCAACTTAAAAACGGTCTGGAGGGCTCACTAAAGCCTGAGTAGACCATAAAATTACCAAAAGTTTTTTTGAAAGTGAAATATCCCTTTAAGCTCCCAATGCATTGTCGATGCGGCAATGGACGTTTAAAGGGAAACGAGTACAGGCTACTAATCCTACATACTTACTGCTAGTAACCCCATTCATACTTTAAAATGTTCATCTTACTGTGGACATGTTTGCCTGAAAATGAATCTTTGAAATGTTTAATAGTTTTAGAATTGTACTCCTTTAAAAGTTCAGAGATTTATAATGGAGGCGGATAGAAGGTTTTGGGACCTCAAAAAACACGTTCACCTAGAGACTCCATTCACAGTTCAAACATTCCACGGATTTAACTTTTGTTTTGGTAGTGACCAACTTTCGTTTCGGTAGTGACCCAATGGTGAATTTACTAAGTCCAGAGCTCGATGAATGTTAGGGACCAAAAAAAAAGTCACTACAAAGTACTACCAATCAACTCTAAATTGCCTGAAACGTACTCCTAAAAGGTTTTTGGGGGGACGATTTTTTTTTTGGCCTCCACACTTAGTGATTTTTTCGGATTTAACTTTCGTTTCGGTAGTGACAAACTTTCGTTTCGGTAGTGACGCAATGGTGAAAAAAAAAAAAGTCACTACAAAGAAAAAAAACTACCAATCAGCTTTAAATTGCCTGAAACGTGCTCCTAACAGGTTTTTGGGGGAACATTTTTTTTTGTTTTCGTCACTCGTCACTTTTCGTCACTACCGAAACGGAAAAAAAAATCACAAAAAAATCACTACCAATCAGCTTTAAATTGCCTGAAACGTGCTCCTAACAGGTTTTTGGGGGAACAATTTTTTTTCTGTTTTCGTCACTCGTCACTTTTCGTCACTACCGAAACGGAAAACAAAAATCACAAAAAAATCACTACCAATCAGCTTTACATTGCCTGAAACGTGCTCCTAACAGGTTTTTGGGGGAATTTTTTTTTTTCTGTTTTCGTCACTCGTCACTTTTCGTCACTACCGAAACGGAAAAAAAAATTCACAAAAAAAGCACTACCAATCAGCTTTAAATTGCCTGAAACGTGCTTAGTGTTTTTTTCGGATTTAACTTTCGTTTCGGTAGTGACACAATGGTGTCACTACCGAAACGAAAAATGTTTTACTAAGTCCAGAGCTCGATGAATGTTAGGGACCAAAAAAAAAGCAGCTTTAAATTGCCTGAAACGTGCTCCTAACAGGTTTTTGGGGGAACATTTTTTTTCTGTTTTCGTCACTCGTCACTTTTCGTCACTACCGAAACGAAAAAAAAAAATCACTACCAATCAGCTTTAAATTGCCTGAAACGTGCTCCTAACAGGTTTTTGGGGGAACATTTTTTTTTCTGTTTTCGTCATTCGTCACTTTTCGTCACTACCGAAACGGAAAAAAAAATTCACAAAAAAATCACTACCAATCAGCTTTAAATTGCCTGAAACGTGCTCCTAACAGGTTTTTGGGGGAACAATTTTTTTTCTGTTTTCGTCACTCGTCACTTTTCGTCACTACCGAAACGGGGAAAAAAAATCACAAAAAAATCACTACCAATCAGCTTTACATTGCCTGAAACGTGCTCCTAACAGGTTTTTGGGGGAATTTTTTTTTTTCTGTTTTCGTCACTCGTCACTTTTCGTCACTACCGAAACGGAAAAAAAAAATCACAAAAAAAGCACTACCAATCAGCTTTAAATTGCCTGAAACGTGCTTAGTGTTTTTTTCGGATTTAACTTTCGTTTCGGTAGTGACACAATGGTGTCACTACTGAAACGAAAAATGTTTTACTAAGTCCAGAGCTCGATGAATGTTAGGGACCAAAAAAAAAGCAGCTTTAAATTGCCTGAAACGTGCTCCTAACAGGTTTTTGGGGGAACATTTTTTTTCTGTTTTCGTCACTCGTCACTTTTCGTCACTACCGAAACGGGAAAAAAAAATCACAAAAAAATCACTACCAATCAGCTTTAAATTCACAAAAAAATCACTACCAATCAGCTTTAAATTGCCTGAAACGTGCTCCTAACAGGTTTTTGGGGGAACAATTTTTTTTCTGTTTTCGTCACTCGTCACTTTTCGTCACTACCGAAACGGAAAAAAAAAATCACAAAAAAATCACTACCAATCAGCTTTACATTGCCTGAAACGTGCTCCTAACAGGTTTTTGGGGGAACAATTTTTTTTCTGTTTTCGTCACTCGTCACTTTTCGTCACTACCGAAACGGAAAAAAAAAATCACAAAAAAAGCACTACCAATCAGCTTTAAATTGCCTGAAACGTGCTCCTAACAGGTTTTTGGGGGAACATTTTTTTTTCTGTTTTCGTCACTCGTCACTTTTCGTCACTACCGAAACGGAAAAAAAAAATCACAAAAAAATCACTACCAATCAGCTTTAAATTGCCTGAAACGTGCTCCTAACAGGTTTTTGGGGGAACATTTTTTTTTCTGTTTTCGTCACTCGTCACTTTTCGTCACTACCGAAACGGAAAAAAAAATCACAAAAAAATCACTACCAATCAGCTTTACATTGCTTGAAACGTGCTCCTAACAGGTTTTTGGGGGAATTTTTTTTTTTCTGTTTTCGTCACTCGTCACTTTTCGTCACTACCGAAACGGAAAAAAAAATTCACAAAAAAAGCACTACCAATCAGCTTTAAATTGCCTGAAACGTGCTTAGTGTTTTTTTCGGATTTAACTTTCGTTTCGGTAGTGACACAATGGTGTCACTACCGAAACGAAAAATGTTTTACTAAGTCCAGAGCTCGATGAATGTTAGGGACCAAAAAAAAAGCAGCTTTAAATTGCCTGAAACGTGCTCCTAACAGGTTTTTGGGGGAACATTTTTTTTTCTGTTTTTGTCACTCGTCACTTTTCGTCACTACCGAAACGGAAAAAAAAAATCACAAAAAAATCACTACCAATCAGCTTTAAATTGCCTGAAACGTGCTCCTAACAGGTTTTTGGGGGAACATTTTTTTTTCTGTTTTCGTAACTCGTCACTTTTCGTCACTACCGAAACGGGAAAAAAAAATCACAAAAAAATCACTACCAATCAGCTTTAAATTGCCTGAAACGTGCTCCTAACAGGTTTTTGGGGGAACAATTTTTTTTCTGTTTTCGTCACTCGTCACTTTTCGTCACTCCCGAAACGGAAAAAAAAATTCACAAAAAAGTCACTACCAATCAGCTTTAAATTGCCTGAAACGTGCTCCTAACAGGTTTTTGGGGGAACCATTTTTTTTCTGTTTTCGTCACTCGTCACTACCGAAACGGAAAAAAAAATTCACAAAAAGTCACTTTTCGTCACTACCGAAACGGAAAAAAAAATTCACAAAAAAGTCACCACCAATCAGCTTTAAATAGCCTGAAACGTGCTCCTAACAGGTTTTTGGGGGAACAATCTTTTTTCTGTTTTCGTCACTCGTCACTTTTCGTCACTACCGAAACGGAAAAAAAAAATCACAAAAAAATCACTACCAATCAGCTTTAAATTGCCTGAAACGTGCTCCTAACAGGTTTTTGGGGGAACATTTTTTTTTCTGTTTTCGTCACTCGTCACTTTTCGTCACTACCGAAACGGGGAAAAAAAATCACAAAAAAATCACTACCAATCAGCTTTAAATTGCCTGAAACGTGCTTAGTGTTTTTTTCGGATTTAACTTTCGTTTCGGTAGTGACACAATGGTGTCACTACTGAAACGAAAAATGTTTTACTAAGTCCAGAGCTCGATGAATGTTAGGGACCAAAAAAAAAGCAGCTTTAAATTGCCTGAAACGTGCTCCTAACAGGTTTTTGGGGGAACATTTTTTTTCTGTTTTCGTCACTCGTCACTTTTCGTCACTACCGAAACGGGAAAAAAAAATCACAAAAAAATCACTACCAATCAGCTTTAAATTCACAAAAAAATCACTACCAATCAGCTTTAAATTGCCTGAAACGTGCTCCTAACAGGTTTTTGGGGGAACAATTTTTTTTCTGTTTTCGTCACTCGTCACTTTTCGTCACTACCGAAACGGAAAAAAAAAATCACAAAAAAATCACTACCAATCAGCTTTACATTGCCTGAAACGTGCTCCTAACAGGTTTTTGGGGGAACAATTTTTTTTCTGTTTTCGTCACTCGTCACTTTTCGTCACTACCGAAACGGAAAAAAAAAATCACAAAAAAATCACTACCAATCAGCTTTAAATTCACAAAAAAATCACTACCAATCAGCTTTAAATTGCCTGAAACGTGCTCCTAACAGGTTTTTGGGGGAACAATTTTTTTTCTGTTTTCGTCACTCGTCACTTTTCGTCACTACCGAAACGGAAAAAAAAAATCACAAAAAAATCACTACCAATCAGCTTTACATTGCCTGAAACGTGCTCCTAACAGGTTTTTGGGGGAACAATTTTTTTTCTGTTTTCGTCACTCGTCACTTTTCGTCACTACCGAAACGGAAAAAAAAAATCACAAAAAAAGCACTACCAATCAGCTTTAAATTGCCTGAAACGTGCTCCTAACAGGTTTTTGGGGGAACATTTTTTTTTCTGTTTTCGTCACTCGTCACTTTTCGTCACTACCGAAACGGAAAAAAAAAATCACAAAAAAATCACTACCAATCAGCTTTAAATTGCCTGAAACGTGCTCCTAACAGGTTTTTGGGGGAACATTTTTTTTTCTGTTTTCGTCACTCGTCACTTTTCGTCACTACCGAAACGGAAAAAAAAATCACAAAAAAATCACTACCAATCAGCTTTACATTGCTTGAAACGTGCTCCTAACAGGTTTTTGGGGGAATTTTTTTTTTTCTGTTTTCGTCACTCGTCACTTTTCGTCACTACCGAAACGGAAAAAAAAATTCACAAAAAAAGCACTACCAATCAGCTTTAAATTGCCTGAAACGTGCTTAGTGTTTTTTTCGGATTTAACTTTCGTTTCGGTAGTGACACAATGGTGTCACTACCGAAACGAAAAATGTTTTACTAAGTCCAGAGCTCGATGAATGTTAGGGACCAAAAAAAAAGCAGCTTTAAATTGCCTGAAACGTGCTCCTAACAGGTTTTTGGGGGAACATTTTTTTTTCTGTTTTTGTCACTCGTCACTTTTCGTCACTACCGAAACGGAAAAAAAAAATCACAAAAAAATCACTACCAATCAGCTTTAAATTGCCTGAAACGTGCTCCTAACAGGTTTTTGGGGGAACATTTTTTTTTCTGTTTTCGTAACTCGTCACTTTTCGTCACTACCGAAACGGGAAAAAAAAATCACAAAAAAATCACTACCAATCAGCTTTAAATTGCCTGAAACGTGCTCCTAACAGGTTTTTGGGGGAACAATTTTTTTTCTGTTTTCGTCACTCGTCACTTTTCGTCACTCCCGAAACGGAAAAAAAAATTCACAAAAAAGTCACTACCAATCAGCTTTAAATTGCCTGAAACGTGCTCCTAACAGGTTTTTGGGGGAACCATTTTTTTTCTGTTTTCGTCACTCGTCACTACCGAAACGGAAAAAAAAATTCACAAAAAGTCACTTTTCGTCACTACCGAAACGGAAAAAAAAATTCACAAAAAAGTCACCACCAATCAGCTTTAAATAGCCTGAAACGTGCTCCTAACAGGTTTTTGGGGGAACAATCTTTTTTCTGTTTTCGTCACTCGTCACTTTTCGTCACTACCGAAACGGAAAAAAAAAATCACAAAAAAATCACTACCAATCAGCTTTAAATTGCCTGAAACGTGCTCCTAACAGGTTTTTGGGGGAACATTTTTTTTTCTGTTTTCGTCACTCGTCACTTTTCGTCACTACCGAAACGGGGAAAAAAAATCACAAAAAAATCACTACCAATCAGCTTTAAATTGCCTGAAACGTGCTTAGTGTTTTTTTCGGATTTAACTTTCGTTTCGGTAGTGACACAATGGTGTCACTACTGAAACGAAAAATGTTTTACTAAGTCCAGAGCTCGATGAATGTTAGGGACCAAAAAAAAAGCAGCTTTAAATTGCCTGAAACGTGCTCCTAACAGGTTTTTGGGGGAACATTTTTTTTCTGTTTTCGTCACTCGTCACTTTTCGTCACTACCGAAACGGGAAAAAAAAATCACAAAAAAATCACTACCAATCAGCTTTAAATTGCCTGAAACGTGCTCCTAACAGGTTTTTGGGGGAACATTTTTTTTTCTGTTTTCGTCACTCGTCACTTTTCGTCACTACCGAAACGGAAAAAAAAAATCACAAAAAAATCACTACCAATCAGCTTTAAATTGCCTGAAACGTGCTCCTAACAGGTTTTTGGGGGAACATTTTTTTTTCTGTTTTCGTCACTCGTCACTTTTCGTCACTACCGAAACGGAAAAAAAAATCACAAAAAAATCACTACCAATCAGCTTTACATTGCTTGAAACGTGCTCCTAACAGGTTTTTGGGGGAATTTTTTTTTTTCTGTTTTCGTCACTCGTCACTTTTCGTCACTACCGAAACGGAAAAAAAAAATCACAAAAAAAGCACTACCAATCAGCTTTAAATTGCCTGAAACGTGCTTAGTGTTTTTTTCGGATTTAACTTTCGTTTCGGTAGTGACACAATGGTGTCACTACCGAAACGAAAAATGTTTTACTAAGTCCAGAGCTCGATGAATGTTAGGGACCAAAAAAAAAGCAGCTTTAAATTGCCTGAAACGTGCTCCTAACAGGTTTTTGGGGGAACATTTTTTTTTCTGTTTTCGTAACTCGTCACTTTTCGTCACTACCGAAACGGGAAAAAAAAATCACAAAAAAATCACTACCAATCAGCTTTAAATTGCCTGAAACGTGCTCCTAACAGGTTTTTGGGGGAACCATTTTTTTTCTGTTTTCGTCACTCGTCACTACCGAAACGGAAAAAAAAATTCACAAAAAGTCACTTTTCGTCACTACCGAAACGGAAAAAAAAATTCACAAAAAAGTCACCACCAATCAGCTTTAAATAGCCTGAAACGTGCTCCTAACAGGTTTTTGGGGGAACAATCTTTTTTCTGTTTTCGTCACTCGTCACTTTTCGTCACTACCGAAACGGAAAAAAAAAATCACAAAAAAATCACTACCAATCAGCTTTAAATTGCCTGAAACGTGCTCCTAACAGGTTTTTGGGGGAACATTTTTTTTTCTGTTTTCGTCACTCGTCACTTTTCGTCACTACCGAAACGGGGAAAAAAAATCACAAAAAAATCACTACCAATCAGCTTTAAATTGCCTGAAACGTGCTCCTAACAGGTTTTTGGGGGAACAATTTTTTTTCTGTTTTCGTCACTCGTCACTTTTCGTCACTACCGAAACGAAAAAAAAAATTCACAAAAAAATCACTACCAATCAGCTTTAAATTGCCTGAAACGTGCTCCTAACAGGTTTTTGGGGGAACCATTTTTTTTCTGTTTTCGTCACTCGTCACTTTTCGTCACTACCGAAACGGAAAAAAAAATTCACAAAAAAATCACTACCAATCAGCTTTAAATTGCCTGAAACGTGCTCCTAACAGGTTTTTGGGGGAACTTTTTTTTTTCTGTTTTCGTCACTCGTCACTTTTCGTCACTACCGAAACGGAAAAAAAAATTCACAAAAAAGTCACCACCAATCAGCTTTAAATTGCCTGAAACATGCTCCTAACAGGTTTTTGGGGGAACAAATTTGTTTCTGTTTTCGTCACTCGTCACTTTTCGTCACTACCGAAACGGAAAAAAAAATTCACAAAAAAGTCACCACCAATCAGCTTTAAATAGCCTGAAACGTGCTCCTAACAGGTTTTTGGGGGAACATTTTTTTTTCTGTTTTCGTCACTCGTCACTTTTCGTCACTACCGAAACGGGGAAAAAAAATCACAAAAAAATCACTACCAATCAGCTTTAAATTGCCTGAAACGTGCTCCTAACAGGTTTTTGGGGGAACAATTTTTTTCTGTTTTCGTCACTCGTCACTTTTCGTCACTACCGAAACGAAAAAAAAAATTCACAAAAAAATCACTACCAATCAGCTTTAAATTGCCTGAAACGTGCTCCTAACAGGTTTTTGGGGGAACCATTTTTTTTCTGTTTTCGTCACTCGTCACTTTTCGTCACTACCGAAACGGAAAAAAAAATTCACAAAAAAATCACTACCAATCAGCTTTAAATTGCCTGAAACGTGCTCCTAACAGGTTTTTGGGGGAACAATTTTTTTTCTGTTTTCGTCACTCGTCACTTTTCGTCACTACCGAAACGGAAAAAAAAATTCACAAAAAAGTCACCACCAATCAGCTTTAAATAGCCTGAAACGTGCTCCTAACAGGTTTTTGGGGGAACAATCTTTTTTCTGTTTTCGTCACTCGTCACTTTTCGTCACTACCGAAACGGGAAAAGAAATTCACAAAAAAATCACAACCAATCAGCTTTAAATTGCCTGAAACGTGCTCCTAACAGGTTTTTGGGGGAACATTTTTTTTTCTGTTTTCGTCACTCGTCACTTTTCGTCACTACCGAAACGAAAAAAAAAAATCACAAAAAAATCACTACCAATCAGCTTTAAATTGCCTGAAACGTGCTCCTAACAGGTTTTTGGGGGAACAATTTTTTTTCTGTTTTCGTCACTCGTCACTTTTCGTCACTACCGAAACGGGAAAAAAAAATCACAAAAAAATCACTACCAATCAGCTTTAAATTGCCTGAAACGTGCTCCTAACAGGTTTTTGGGGGAACAATTTTTTTTCTGTTTTCGTCACTCGTCACTTTTCGTCACTACCGAAACGGAAAAAAAAATTCACAAAAAAGTCACTACCAATCAGCTTTAAATTGCCTGAAACGTGCTCCTAACAGGTTTTTTGGGGAACCATTTTGTTTCTGTTTTCGTCACTCGTCACTACCGAAACGGAAAAACAAATTCACAAAAAAATCACTACCAATCAGCTTTAAATTGCCTGAAACGTGCTCCTAACAGGTTTTTGGGGGAACAATTTTTTTTCTGTTTTCGTCACTCGTCACTTTTCGTCACTACCGAAACGGAAAAAAAAATTCACAAAAAAGTCACCACCAATCAGCTTTAAATAGCCTGAAACGTGCTCCTAACAGGTTTTTGGGGGAACAATCTTTTTTCTGTTTTCGTCACTCGTCACTTTTCGTCACTACCGAAACGGGGAAAAAAAATCACAAAAAAATCACTACCAATCAGCTTTAAATTGCCTGAAACGTGCTCCTAACAGGTTTTTGGGGGAACATTTTTTTTTCTGTTTTCGTCACTCGTCACTTTTCGTCACTACCGAAACGGAAAAAAAAATTCACAAAAAAATCACTACCAATCAGCTTTAAATTGCCTGAAACGTGCTCCTAACAGGTTTTTGGGGGAACAATTTTTTTTCTGTTTTCGTCACTCGTCACTTTTCGTCACTACCGAAACAGAAAAAAAAAATCACAAAAAAATCACTACCAATCAGCTTTAAATTGCCTGAAACGTGCTCCTAACAGGTTTTTGGGGGAAATTTTTTTTTTCTGTTTTCGTCACTCGTCACTTTTCGTCACTACCGAAAAAGAAAAAAAAAATCACAAAAAAATCACTACCAATCAGCTTTAAATTGCCTGAAACGTGCTCCTAACAGGTTTTTGGGGGAACAAATTTGTTTCTGTTTTCGTCACTCGTCACTTTTCGTCACTACCGAAACGGAAAAAAAAATTCACAAAAAAAGCACTACCAATCAGCTTTAAATTGCCTGAAACGTGCTCCTAACAGGTTTTTGGGGGAACGATTTTTTTTCTGTTTTCGTCACTCGTCACTTTTCGTCACTACCGAAACGGGAAAAAAAATCACAAAAAAATCACAACCAATCAGCTTTAAATTGCCTGAAACGTGCTCCTAACAGGTTTTTGGGGGAACATTTTTTTTTCTGTTTTCGTCACTCGTCACTTTTCGTCACTACCGAAACGAAAAAAAAAAAATCACAAAAAAATCACTACCAATCAGCTTTAAATTGCCTGAAACGTGCTCCTAACAGGTTTTTGGGGGAACCATTTTTTTTCTGTTTTCGTCACTCGTCACTTTTCGTCACTACCGAAACGGAAAAAGAAATTCACAAAAAAATCACTACCAATCAGCTTTAAATTGCCTGAAACGTGCTCCTAACAGGTTTTTGGGGGAACATTTTTTCTTCTGTTTTCGTCCCTCGTCACTTTTCGTCACTACCGAAACGGAAAAAGAAATTCACAAAAAAGTCACCACCAATCAGCTTTAAATAGCCTGAAACGTGCTCCTAACAGGTTTTTGGGGGAACAATCTTTTTTCTGTTTTCGTCACTCGTCACTTTTCGTCACTACCGAAACAGGAAAAAAAAATCACAAAAAAATCACTACCAATCAGCTTTAAATTGCCTGAAACGTGCTCCTAACAGGTTTTTGGGGGAACGATTTTTTTTCTGTTTTCGTCACTCGTCACTTTTCGTCACTACCGAAACGGGAAAAAAAAATCACAAAAAGATCACTACCAATCAGCTTTAAATTGCCTGAAACGTGCTCCTAACAGGTTTTTGGGGGAACAATTTTTTTTCTGTTTTCGTCACTCGTCACTTTTCGTCACTACCGAAACGGAAAAAAAAATTCACAAAAAAATCACTACCAATCAGCTTTAAATTGCCTGAAACGTGCTCCTAACAGGTTTTTGGGGGAACATTTTTTTTTCTGTTTTCGTCACTCGTCACTTTTCGTCACTATCAAAACGGGAAAAAAAATTCACAGAAAAATCACTACCAATCAGCTTTAAATTGCCTGAAACGTGCTCCTAACAGGTTTTTGGGGGAACAATCTTTTTTCTGTTTTCGTCACTCGTCACTTTTCGTCACTACCGAAACGGAAAAAAAAAATCACTACCAATCAGCTTTAAATTGCCTGAAACTGAAAAAGAAATTGTTCCCCCAAAAACCTGTTAGGAGCACCCTAACAGGTTTTTGGGGGAACAATTTTTTTACAAAGTACTACGAATCAACTTTAAATTGCCTGAAACGTACTCCTAACAGGTTTTTGGGGGATTTTTTTTTTCTTTTTCGTTTCGGTAGTGACACTACCGAAACGAAAAAAAAAAGTGTTCCCCCAAAAACCTGTTAGGAGTACGTTTCAGGCAATTTAAAGTTGATTGGTAGTGACTTTTTTTTTGGTCCCTAACATTCATCGAGCTCTGGACTTAGTACATTTTTTTCCGTTTCGGTAGTGACACTACCGAAACGAGAAAAAAAAAATGTTCCCCCAAAAACCTGTTAGGAGTACGTTTCAGGCAATTTAAAGTTGATTGGTAGTGACTTTTTTTTTGGTCCCTAACATTCATCGAGCTCTGGACTTAGTAATTTTTTTTCCGTTTACTACCGAAACGAAAAAAAAAAAGTTCCCCCAAAAACCTGTTAGGAGTACGTTTAAGGCAATTTAAAGTTGATTGGTAGTGACTTTTTTTTTGGTCCCTAACATTCATTGAGCTCTGGACTTAGTACATTTTTTTCCGTTTCGGTAGTGACACTACCGAAAAAAAAAAAAAAAAAATCCCCCAAAAACCTGTTAGGAGTACGTTTCAGGCAATTTAAAGTTGATTGGTAGTGACTTTATTTTGGGTCCCTAACATTCATCGAGCTCTGGACTTAGTCAATTTTTTTCAGTTTCGGTAGTGACACTACCGAAAAAAAATAAAAATAAAATCCCCCAAAAACCTGTTAGGAGTACGTTTCAGGCAATTTAAATTTGATTGGTAGTGACTTTATTTTGGGTCCCTAACATTCATCGAGCTCTGGACTTAGTCAATTTTTTTCCGTTTCGGTAGTGACACTACCGAAACGGAAAAAAAAAATCACAAAAAAATCACTACCAATCAGCTTTAAATTGCCTGAAACGTGCTCCTAACAGGTTTTTGGGGGAACATTTTTTTTTCTGTTTTCGTCACTCGTCACTTTTCGTCACTACCGAAACGGAAAAAAAAATCACAAAAAAATCACTACCAATCAGCTTTACATTGCTTGAAACGTGCTCCTAACAGGTTTTTGGGGGAATTTTTTTTTTTCTGTTTTCGTCACTCGTCACTTTTCGTCACTACCGAAACGGAAAAAAAAATTCACAAAAAAAGCACTACCAATCAGCTTTAAATTGCCTGAAACGTGCTTAGTGTTTTTTTCGGATTTAACTTTCGTTTCGGTAGTGACACAATGGTGTCACTACCGAAACGAAAAATGTTTTACTAAGTCCAGAGCTCGATGAATGTTAGGGACCAAAAAAAAAGCAGCTTTAAATTGCCTGAAACGTGCTCCTAACAGGTTTTTGGGGGAACATTTTTTTTTCTGTTTTTGTCACTCGTCACTTTTCGTCACTACCGAAACGGAAAAAAAAAATCACAAAAAAATCACTACCAATCAGCTTTAAATTGCCTGAAACGTGCTCCTAACAGGTTTTTGGGGGAACATTTTTTTTTCTGTTTTCGTAACTCGTCACTTTTCGTCACTACCGAAACGGGAAAAAAAAATCACAAAAAAATCACTACCAATCAGCTTTAAATTGCCTGAAACGTGCTCCTAACAGGTTTTTGGGGGAACAATTTTTTTTCTGTTTTCGTCACTCGTCACTTTTCGTCACTCCCGAAACGGAAAAAAAAATTCACAAAAAAGTCACTACCAATCAGCTTTAAATTGCCTGAAACGTGCTCCTAACAGGTTTTTGGGGGAACCATTTTTTTTCTGTTTTCGTCACTCGTCACTACCGAAACGGAAAAAAAAATTCACAAAAAGTCACTTTTCGTCACTACCGAAACGGAAAAAAAAAATCACAAAAAAATCACTACCAATCAGCTTTAAATTGCCTGAAACGTGCTCCTAACAGGTTTTTGGGGGAACATTTTTTTTTCTGTTTTCGTAACTCGTCACTTTTCGTCACTACCGAAACGGGAAAAAAAAATCACAAAAAAATCACTACCAATCAGCTTTAAATTGCCTGAAACGTGCTCCTAACAGGTTTTTGGGGGAACAATTTTTTTTCTGTTTTCGTCACTCGTCACTTTTCGTCACTCCCGAAACGGAAAAAAAAATTCACAAAAAAGTCACTACCAATCAGCTTTAAATTGCCTGAAACGTGCTCCTAACAGGTTTTTGGGGGAACCATTTTTTTTCTGTTTTCGTCACTCGTCACTACCGAAACGGAAAAAAAAATTCACAAAAAGTCACTTTTCGTCACTACCGAAACGGAAAAAAAAATTCACAAAAAAGTCACCACCAATCAGCTTTAAATAGCCTGAAACGTGCTCCTAACAGGTTTTTGGGGGAACAATCTTTTTTCTGTTTTCGTCACTCGTCACTTTTCGTCACTACCGAAACGGAAAAAAAAAATCACAAAAAAATCACTACCAATCAGCTTTAAATTGCCTGAAACGTGCTCCTAACAGGTTTTTGGGGGAACATTTTTTTTTCTGTTTTCGTCACTCGTCACTTTTCGTCACTACCGAAACGGGGAAAAAAAATCACAAAAAAATCACTACCAATCAGCTTTAAATTGCCTGAAACGTGCTCCTAACAGGTTTTTGGGGGAACAATTTTTTTTCTGTTTTCGTCACTCGTCACTTTTCGTCACTACCGAAACGAAAAAAAAAATTCACAAAAAAATCACTACCAATCAGCTTTAAATTGCCTGAAACGTGCTCCTAACAGGTTTTTGGGGGAACCATTTTTTTTCTGTTTTCGTCACTCGTCACTTTTCGTCACTACCGAAACGGAAAAAAAAATTCACAAAAAAATCACTACCAATCAGCTTTAAATTGCCTGAAACGTGCTCCTAACAGGTTTTTGGGGGAACTTTTTTTTTTCTGTTTTCGTCACTCGTCACTTTTCGTCACTACCGAAACGGAAAAAAAAATTCACAAAAAAGTCACCACCAATCAGCTTTAAATTGCCTGAAACATGCTCCTAACAGGTTTTTGGGGGAACAAATTTGTTTCTGTTTTCGTCACTCGTCACTTTTCGTCACTACCGAAACGGAAAAAAAAATTCACAAAAAAGTCACCACCAATCAGCTTTAAATAGCCTGAAACGTGCTCCTAACAGGTTTTTGGGGGAACATTTTTTTTTCTGTTTTCGTCACTCGTCACTTTTCGTCACTACCGAAACGGGGAAAAAAAATCACAAAAAAATCACTACCAATCAGCTTTAAATTGCCTGAAACGTGCTCCTAACAGGTTTTTGGGGGAACAATTTTTTTCTGTTTTCGTCACTCGTCACTTTTCGTCACTACCGAAACGAAAAAAAAAATTCACAAAAAAATCACTACCAATCAGCTTTAAATTGCCTGAAACGTGCTCCTAACAGGTTTTTGGGGGAACCATTTTTTTTCTGTTTTCGTCACTCGTCACTTTTCGTCACTACCGAAACGGAAAAAAAAATTCACAAAAAAATCACTACCAATCAGCTTTAAATTGCCTGAAACGTGCTCCTAACAGGTTTTTGGGGGAACAATTTTTTTTCTGTTTTCGTCACTCGTCACTTTTCGTCACTACCGAAACGGAAAAAAAAATTCACAAAAAAGTCACCACCAATCAGCTTTAAATAGCCTGAAACGTGCTCCTAACAGGTTTTTGGGGGAACAATCTTTTTTCTGTTTTCGTCACTCGTCACTTTTCGTCACTACCGAAACGGGAAAAGAAATTCACAAAAAAATCACAACCAATCAGCTTTAAATTGCCTGAAACGTGCTCCTAACAGGTTTTTGGGGGAACATTTTTTTTTCTGTTTTCGTCACTCGTCACTTTTCGTCACTACCGAAACGAAAAAAAAAAATCACAAAAAAATCACTACCAATCAGCTTTAAATTGCCTGAAACGTGCTCCTAACAGGTTTTTGGGGGAACAATTTTTTTTCTGTTTTCGTCACTCGTCACTTTTCGTCACTACCGAAACGGGAAAAAAAAATCACAAAAAAATCACTACCAATCAGCTTTAAATTGCCTGAAACGTGCTCCTAACAGGTTTTTGGGGGAACAATTTTTTTTCTGTTTTCGTCACTCGTCACTTTTCGTCACTACCGAAACGGAAAAAAAAATTCACAAAAAAGTCACTACCAATCAGCTTTAAATTGCCTGAAACGTGCTCCTAACAGGTTTTTTGGGGAACCATTTTGTTTCTGTTTTCGTCACTCGTCACTACCGAAACGGAAAAACAAATTCACAAAAAAATCACTACCAATCAGCTTTAAATTGCCTGAAACGTGCTCCTAACAGGTTTTTGGGGGAACAATTTTTTTTCTGTTTTCGTCACTCGTCACTTTTCGTCACTACCGAAACGGAAAAAAAAATTCACAAAAAAGTCACCACCAATCAGCTTTAAATAGCCTGAAACGTGCTCCTAACAGGTTTTTGGGGGAACAATATTTTTTCTGTTTTCGTCACTCGTCACTTTTCGTCACTACCGAAACGGGAAAAAAAAATCACAAAAAAATCACTACCAATCAGCTTTAAATTGCCTGAAACGTGCTCCTAACAGGTTTTTGGGGGAACATTTTTTTTTCTGTTTTCGTCACTCGTCACTTTTCGTCACTACCGAAACGGGAAAAAAAATCACAAAAAAATCACTACCAATCAGCTTTAAATTGCCTGAAACGTGCTCCTAACAGGTTTTTGGGGGAACAATTTTTTTTCTGTTTTCGTCACTCGTCACTTTTCGTCACTACCGAAACAGAAAAAAAAAATCACAAAAAAATCACTACCAATCAGCTTTAAATTGCCTGAAACGTGCTCCTAACAGGTTTTTGGGGGAACAATTTTTTTTCTGTTTTCGTCACTCGTCACTTTTCGTCACTACCGAAAAAGAAAAAAAAAATCACAAAAAAATCACTACCAATCAGCTTTAAATTGCCTGAAACGTGCTCCTAACAGGTTTTTGGGGGAACAAATTTGTTTCTGTTTTCGTCACTCGTCACTTTTCGTCACTACCGAAACGGAAAAAAAAATTCACAAAAAAAGCACTACCAATCAGCTTTAAATTGCCTGAAACGTGCTCCTAACAGGTTTTTGGGGGAACGATTTTTTTTCTGTTTTCGTCACTCGTCACTTTTCGTCACTACCGAAACGGGAAAAAAAATCACAAAAAAATCACAACCAATCAGCTTTAAATTGCCTGAAACGTGCTCCTAACAGGTTTTTGGGGGAACATTTTTTTTTCTGTTTTCGTCACTCGTCACTTTTCGTCACTACCGAAACGAAAAAAAAAAAATCACAAAAAAATCACTACCAATCAGCTTTAAATTGCCTGAAACGTGCTCCTAACAGGTTTTTGGGGGAACCATTTTTTTTCTGTTTTCGTCACTCGTCACTTTTCGTCACTACCGAAACGGAAAAAGAAATTCACAAAAAAATCACTACCAATCAGCTTTAAATTGCCTGAAACGTGCTCCTAACAGGTTTTTGGGGGAACATTTTTTCTTCTGTTTTCGTCCCTCGTCACTTTTCGTCACTACCGAAACGGAAAAAGAAATTCACAAAAAAGTCACCACCAATCAGCTTTAAATAGCCTGAAACGTGCTCCTAACAGGTTTTTGGGGGAACAATCTTTTTTCTGTTTTCGTCACTCGTCACTTTTCGTCACTACCGAAACAGGAAAAAAAAATCACAAAAAAATCACTACCAATCAGCTTTAAATTGCCTGAAACGTGCTCCTAACAGGTTTTTGGGGGAACGATTTTTTTTCTGTTTTCGTCACTCGTCACTTTTCGTCACTACCGAAACGGGAAAAAAAAATCACAAAAAGATCACTACCAATCAGCTTTAAATTGCCTGAAACGTGCTCCTAACAGGTTTTTGGGGGAACAATTTTTTTTCTGTTTTCGTCACTCGTCACTTTTCGTCACTACCGAAACGGAAAAAAAAATTCACAAAAAAATCACTACCAATCAGCTTTAAATTGCCTGAAACGTGCTCCTAACAGGTTTTTGGGGGAACATTTTTTTTTCTGTTTTCGTCACTCGTCACTTTTCGTCACTATCAAAACGGGAAAAAAAATTCACAGAAAAATCACTACCAATCAGCTTTAAATTGCCTGAAACGTGCTCCTAACAGGTTTTTGGGGGAACAATCTTTTTTCTGTTTTCGTCACTCGTCACTTTTCGTCACTACCGAAACGGAAAAAAAAAATCACTACCAATCAGCTTTAAATTGCCTGAAACTGAAAAAGAAATTGTTCCCCCAAAAACCTGTTAGGAGCACCCTAACAGGTTTTTGGGGGAACAATTTTTTTACAAAGTACTACGAATCAACTTTAAATTGCCTGAAACGTACTCCTAACAGGTTTTTGGGGGATTTTTTTTTTCTTTTTCGTTTCGGTAGTGACACTACCGAAACGAAAAAAAAAAGTGTTCCCCCAAAAACCTGTTAGGAGTACGTTTCAGGCAATTTAAAGTTGATTGGTAGTGACTTTTTTTTTGGTCCCTAACATTCATCGAGCTCTGGACTTAGTACATTTTTTTCCGTTTCGGTAGTGACACTACCGAAACGAGAAAAAAAAAATGTTCCCCCAAAAACCTGTTAGGAGTACGTTTCAGGCAATTTAAAGTTGATTGGTAGTGACTTTTTTTTTGGTCCCTAACATTCATCGAGCTCTGGACTTAGTAATTTTTTTTCCGTTTACTACCGAAACGAAAAAAAAAAAGTTCCCCCAAAAACCTGTTAGGAGTACGTTTAAGGCAATTTAAAGTTGATTGGTAGTGACTTTTTTTTTGGTCCCTAACATTCATTGAGCTCTGGACTTAGTACATTTTTTTCCGTTTCGGTAGTGACACTACCGAAAAAAAAAAAAAAAAAATCCCCCAAAAACCTGTTAGGAGTACGTTTCAGGCAATTTAAAGTTGATTGGTAGTGACTTTATTTTGGGTCCCTAACATTCATCGAGCTCTGGACTTAGTCAATTTTTTTCAGTTTCGGTAGTGACACTACCGAAAAAAAATAAAAATAAAATCCCCCAAAAACCTGTTAGGAGTACGTTTCAGGCAATTTAAATTTGATTGGTAGTGACTTTATTTTGGGTCCCTAACATTCATCGAGCTCTGGACTTAGTCAATTTTTTTCCGTTTCGGTAGTGACACTACCGAAACGAAAAAAAAAATTTGTTCCCCCAAAAACCTGTTAGGAGTACGTTTCAGGCAATTTAAAGTTGATTGGTAGTGACTTTTTTTTTGGTCCCTAACATTCATCGAGCTCTGGACTTAGTACATTTTTTTCCGTTTCGGTAGTGACACTACCGAAACGAAAAAAAAAAAAAAATCCCCCAAAAACCTGTTAGGAGTACGTTTCAGGCAATTTAAAGTTGATTGGTAGTGACTTTTTTTTTTTCCCTAACATTCATCGAGCTCTGGACTTCGTACATTTTTTTCCGTTTCGGTAGTGACACTACCGAAACGAATAAAAAAAAAATCCCCAAAAAACCTGTTAGGAGTACGTTTCAGGCAATTTAAAGTTGATTGGTAGTGACTTTTTGGTAGCACTTTACAATAATGACCCGTTATAAAGCATTTATAAACGTTTATAAGTAGTTTGTAGACTATTAACAAATCATTAACAACCTGTTTGTTGACATTCGTAAATGATTACTAAAACCTTTATAACTACAGTTACAAATCATTTTTAAAGTATTAGTAAGTAGTGAACTATTCATGAATAAGCCATTTATATACATCTGTAAAAGATTATTAAATCATTTGTAACGACCCATTCTAAAGCATCTATAAACGTTTATAAGCAGTTTGTAGACTATTAACAAATCATTAACAACCTGTTTATTGACATTCGTAAATGATTACTAAAACCTTTATAACTACGGTTACAAATCATCTATAAAGGTATTTTATGACTATTCATGAATAAGACATGTATAATACATCTGTAAATGATTATTAAATCATTTGTAACTGATGTTACATAATATATACAAGCTATTGGTAGCTTGTTCATGTTTAACATATGCTTTGTTAAACATTCCTAAAGTATCTATAAATCCTTAATACATGTTATTATGTGCCCTATAGTAAAGTGAAGACAGTTCATCATTTACAACTGTCTGTTAATGTATTTGTTCATGTTTAACATGCTTTGTAAAACATTCCTAAAATATCTAAGACTATGCATTATTATACTCTACCAGGAAGGCTGTACTTGTCAGCCATCTGTTAGCTCAATGGGTTGAGACGCAGTATTCATGATCCAGAGGCCATGAGTTCAAATCCCACTGATGTCATTCCTATGATTCTTTCCTTTGCAAACTGGCTTCCAGAAGATCAACTTAAAACTACGAGGAAGGCTATATTTGTCATCCAACTGTTAGCTCAATGGGTTGAGACGCAGTATACATGATCCAGAGGCCATGAGTTCAAATCCCATTGATGTCTTTCCTATGATTCTTTCCTTTGCAGACTGGCTTCCAGAAGATCAACTGAAAAGTACCAGGAAGGCTGTACTTGTCAGCCATCTGTTAGCTCAATGGGTTGAGACGCAGTATTCATGATCCAGAGGCCATGAGTTCAAATCCCATTGATGTCTTTCCTATGATTCTTTCCTTTGCAGACTGGCTTCCAGAAGATCAACTGAAAAGTACCAGGAAGGCTGTACTTGTCAGCCATCTGTTAGCTCAATGGGTTGAGACGCAGTATTCATGATCCAGAGGCCATGAGTTCAAATCCCATTGATGTCTTTCCTATAATTCTTTCCTTTGCAGACTGGCTTCCAGAAGATCAACTGAAAAGTACCAGGAAGGCTGTACTTGTCAGCCATCTGTTAGCTCAATGGGTTGAGACGCAGTATACATGATCCAGAGGCCATGAGTTCAAATCCCACTGGTGTCTTTACTGTGATGCTTTCCTTTGCAGACTAACTTCTAGAAAAATAAGTTAAAACCACCAGGAAACCTGTAACTCTCAGCCAACAGCTTAGCTCAACTGGTAGAGCGTCTGTCCAATAACATGACTTGACCTGACTTGAGTGGGTTCGATTCCCACTCCGAGTCATGTGTCCCCGGTAACTTGGGGCAACGGATAAATTGACTGATATCCTTCGTGATGCTTCCCTTTGCAGAATAACTTCTAGAAAAACAAGTTAAAACCACCAGGAAACCTGTAACTCTCAGCCAACAGCATAGCTCGACTGGTAGAGCGTCTGTCCAATAACATGACTTGACTTGAGTGGGTGACTTGACTCATGTCACCCACTCATGACTTGACTTGACTCAAGTCAAGTCAAGTCATGTTATTGGACAGACGCTCTACCAGTCGAGCTATGCTGTTGGCTGAGAGTTACAGGTTTCCTGGTGGTTTTAACTTGTTTTCTAGAAGTTAGTCTGCAAAGGGAAGCATCACGAAGGATATCAGTCAATTTATCCGTTGCCCCAAGATACCGGGGACACTTGACTCGAGTGGGAATCGAACCCACTCAAGTCAAGTCAAGTCATGTTATCGGAGAGACGCTCTACCAGTTGAGCTATGCTGTAGGCTGAGAGTTACAGGTTTCCTGGTGGTTTTAACTTGTTTTTCTAGAAGTTAGTGTGCAAAGGGAAGCATCACTAAGGATATCAGTCAATTTATCCGTTGCCCCAAGTTACCGGGGACACTTGACTCGAGTGGGAATCGAACCCACTCAAGTCAGGTCAAGTCATGTTATTGGACAGACGCTCTACCAGTTGAGCTAAGCTGTTGGCTGAGAGTTACAGGTTTCCTGGTGGTTTTAACTTATTTTTCTAGAAGTTAGTCTGCAAAGGAAAGCATCACAGTAAAGACACCACTGGGATTTGAACTCATGGCCTCTGGATCATGTATACTGCGTCTCAACCCATTGAGCTAACAGATGGCTGACAAGTACAGCCTTCCTGGTACTTTTCACTTGATCTTCTGGAAGCCATTCTGCAAAGGAAAGAATCATAGGAAAGACATCAATGGGATTTGAACTCATGGCCTCTGGATCATGAATACTGCGTCTCAACCCATTGAGCTAACAGATGGCTGACAAGTGAAGCCTTCCTGGTAGTTTTCCGTTGATCTTCTGGAAGCCAGTCTGCAAAGGAAAGAATCATAGGAAAGACATCAATGGGATTTGAACTCATGGCCTCTAGATCATGAATACTGCGTCTCAACCCATTGAGCTAACAGATGGCTGACAAGTACAGCCTTCCTGGTACTTTTCAGTTGATCTTCTGGAAGCCAGTCTGCAAAGGAAAGAATCATAGGAAAGACATCAATGGGATTTGAACTCATGGCCTCTGGATCATGTATACTGCGTCTCAACCAATTGAGCTAACAGTTGGATGACAAATATAGCCTTCCTGGTAGTTTTCAGTTGATCTTCTGGAAGCCAGTCTGCAAAGGAAAGAATCATAGGAAAGACATCAATGGGATTTGAACTCATGGCCTCTGGATCATGAATACTGCGTCTCAACCCATTAAGCTAACAGATGGCTGACAAGTACAGCCTTCCTGGTGCTTTGACTTGAACAACAAACAAGACAAATAACTTTTAAAAAAATGTGTTACAGCATAAATATAAATCTTTTTCATGGGGGGCCCTGACACTACATCTTTTCACATTGGGGTCCACTGCCCAAATACATGTCAATTTGGGGGGTTGACAACAAAATGTTTCAGAACCACAGATTCCAAGGAAACAGCTGTATGTGAATGGCTAAAGTCACTGACTAGTGAGCCGCAGGTAACAGGTTCAAGCCTCAGCTACAGCAGCAAGTCAGGATGTCAAATCAAATAGGTATTATTAGGAGTGAAATGGTTGTGTTTCTTCACCCCAACTGCACATGACATCAGTTTACATGTACGTTATTTTCAGTGATGAAGACAAAACACACAGACGTTCACTGTACATTTTGTAAACTTATGACTCTGAGTAGAGTATAGCCTGACTTAAACAAACAAATAACAACTTAGTATAGTCAGATTATTTTTTACACAACTTACATTTTGTAATCAAACTACCGAAACGAAAGTTGGTCACCACCGAAACAAAAGTTAAATCCGAAATAATCACTAAGTGAGGAGGCCAAAATCGTCCCCCAAAAAACCTGTTAGGAGTACGTTTCAGGCAATTTAGAGTTGATTGGTAGTACTTTGTAGTGACTTTTTTGGTCCCTAACACCACAAATGGTTTACATACTGTTTACGAATGTCTTACGCATCATTTGCATAACATGAATGATAATTCTAGTAATTGTTTGGTGTCTGCATTCATGAAAGCCAGGTAGTTTGCAACAGGTAAGGAGAAAGTCCACATTAACAGACAGTCATAAATGATGAACTGTCTTCACTTTACTGTAGGGCACATAATAACATGTACAAAGGATTTATAGATATTTTAGGAATGTTTTACAAAGCATGTTAAACATGAACAAACACATTAACAGACAGTTGTAAATGATGAACTGTCTTCACTTTACTATAGGGCACATAATAACATGTACTAAGGATTTATAGATACTTTAGGAATGTTTAACAAAGCATATGTTAAACATGAACAAGCTACCAATAGCTTGTATATATTATGTAACATCAGTTACAAATGATTTAATAATCTTTACAGATGTATTATACATGGCTTATTCATGAATAGTTACTAATACCTTTATAGATGATTTGTAACCGTAGTTATAAAGGTTTTAGTAATCATTTACAAATGTCAATAAACAGGTTGTTAATGATTTGTTAATAGTCTACAAACTGCTTATAAACGTTTATAAATGCTTTAGAATGGGTCGTTACAAATGATTTAATAATCTTTTACAGATGTATATAAATGGCTTATTCATGAATAGTTCACTACTTACTAATAATTTACAAATGATTTGTAACTGTAGTTATAAAGGTTTCAGTAATCTTTTACAAATGTCAACAAACAGGTTGTTAATGATTTGTTAATAGTCTAGAAACTACTTATAAACGTTTATAAATGCTTTATAACGGGTCATTATTGTAAAGTGCTACCAAAATAAAAAATGTTCCCCCAAAAACCTGTTAGGAGTACGTTTCAGGCAATTTAAAGTTGATTGGTAGTGACTTTTTTTTTGGTCCCTAACATTCATCGAGCTCTGGACTTAGTACATTTTTTTCGGTTTCGGTAGTGTCACTACCGAAACGAAAAAAAAAAAAAAAATCCCCCAAAAACCTGTTAGGAGTACGTTTCAGGCAATTTAAAGTTGATTGGTAGTGACTTTTTTTTTGGTCCCTAACATTCATCGAGCTCTGGACTTAGTACATTTTTTTCGGTTTCGGTAGTGTCACTACCGAAACGAAAAAAAAAAAAAAATCCCCCAAAAACCTGTTAGGAGTACGTTTCAGGCAATTTAAAGTTGATTGGTAGTGACTTTTTTTTTGGTCCCTAACATCCATCGAGCTCTGGACTTAGTACATTTTTTTCCGTTTCGGTAGTGACACTACCGAAACGAAAAAAAAATTGTTCCCCCAAAAACCTGTTAGGAGTACGTTTCAGGCAATTTAAAGTTGATTGGTAGTGACTTTTTTTTTGGTCCCTAACATTCATCGAGCTCCGGACTTAGTACATTTTTTTCCGTTTCGGTAGTGATACTACCGAAACGAAAAAAAAAATGTTCCCCCAAAAACCTGTTAGGAGTACGTTTCAGGCAATTTAAAGTTGATTGGTAGTGACTTTTTATTTTGTCCCTAACATTCATCGAGCTCTGGACTTAGTATTTTTTTTTCCGTTTCGGTAAAAAAAAAAAAAAGTGTTCCCCCAAAAACCTGTTAGGAGTACGTTTCAGGCAATTTAAAGTTGATTGGTAGTGACTTTTTTTTTGGTCCCTAACAATCATCGAGCTCTGGACTTTGTAATTTTTTTTCCGTTTCGGTAGTATATATATATATATATATATATATATTTTTTTTTTTTATAAACATTTTGGCCAAAATAGTACATTTTGCATTGAGGTGCCTAGATGTACCTGTATCCTGTATCCATTATATCACTTCCCCAATAATCATCCAGGAGGTTTGTCACCATTGCCGTCTGCTCTGCCTCGGTGACACTCCTTTATAAAGTTAGACTCTGAGAGTGTTCAGCATGTTCATCATATTCATAATTCATACTGGAAAATAGCACATCTACAAGCTTGTAGATCGGCCGTTTTCGATGAGCGACACGACACCGTCGTACGGCGCAGTAGCCTATAAATCAGGCTTCAGTCAGAGGCAGTCAGTTTCTTTATTTAACCACATGAACCCTAGTCTCTATTCCTGGCATGTCATAATAGGCAAACATTCTGAGAACCTATACACCTATATATATATATACTCGTGTTGTAAGCCCATAGATTGGCTAGTTTCAGCAAAGAGAGAGGGCAAAAAAGGAAGTGGCCAAGTACAGACTCCTGGGGAACCCCAGTCAAAGAAGTACATAGGGTTTAAGTGGTTGCAATGTATGGGATTCAACCATCCTGAGCAAGTTCAGCAAGTTCAGCATGAGTGTCTTGACTTGATGTAAATGTATATATTCAGATCACTTACCGCCTGTGTGTGTGTGTGTGTGTGTGTGTGTGTGTGTGTGTGTGTGTGTGTGTGTGTGTGTGTGTGTGTGTTTTTGTGTGTGTGTGCGTGCGTGCGTGCGTGCGTGCGTGCGCGCGCGTGTGCGTGTGCGTGCGTGAACACACTTTTAATTGCTACATTAAAAATGTAGCAATAAACAATACATAACTGGGTCAAATGTGGATCAGCTGTACCACACTGTGTATGCAGCATGCATTTCCAACTAGGTTAGTGTAATAATAAATGACAACCTCAACCCTAAACCCTACAATTACATTTACAATTTACAATTACATCTTAATCCAGAGCGATGCACAGTAAGCAAGGTAAACACAAGGTAATACCTCAAATGCATAGAAATAGTAATCTAGGACCATTGGTAAACCAAGAACCTATTATCAGTGATGGAAAGTAACTAAGTACATTTACTTAAGTACAATTTCGAGGTATTTGTACTTTACTTGAGTATTTCTAATTTCCAATACTTTTACTTCTACTCCACTACATCTCAGAGGCAAATATAGTACTTTTACTCCACTACAATTATTTGAAAACTTTAGTTACTAGTTACTTTTCAGATATGAATTATGATATTATGAAACATACATTAACCACTTTAGCCCTATTTTATACATAGGCAATAATATGTTAGTACTTTTACTTTTGGTACTTTAAGTACATTTTGATGCCAATACTTCTGTACTTTTACTCAAGTCAATTTTGAATTCTGGACTTTTATTTGTAACAGAGTATTTTTATATTGCAGTATTGGTACTTTTACTTAAGTAAAGAATTTGAGTACTTTTTCCACCACTGACTGCAGGGTCCCATAACCCTAAACACAAATCATAATGTCTTTTACAGAAGCTGACCTCAGTGTTCCAGGAAAGGGAATAGGGGTATAATAATGTTGGGGTTCTGCAGCGGGTATATTCTGGGAAATGGAGTCAGCCTTCTTTCTGAATACAATAAATGTTTGTATTGTGTTGCTGGCCAGTGTCTCCAGGAGGCCAGCCCTGTCAGGAATGTATCGCAGCACAGACAGACTGCGTGGACCCATCATTTCCCACTGCTTCTTGGCTCCCATAGCCAGGACATTTACGTCACTTTGTCTCAATTACCATTTCTTTCTCTCTGCCCCCCCCCCCTCTCTCTCTCTCTCTCTCTCTCTCTCTGTCACACACACAGTGGTGGAAAGTAACTGAAGTACATTTACTTAAGTACTGCACTTAAGTCCAATTTTTAGGTATTTGTACTTTACTTGAGTATTTCCAATTTCCAATACTTTTACTTCTACTCCACTACATCTCAGAGCCAAATGTTGTACTTTTACTCCACTACAATTATTTGGAAGCTTTAGTAGTTACTTCTCAGATATACATTATTACATTATAAAACATACATTAACCACTTTAGCCCTATTTTATACATAGGCTATTTGAAAATAGCCGATCTACAAGCTCACAACGCGTCGCATCGCGACGCCTTGTAAGCTTGTAGATCTGCTATTTTCAAATACTTTAGTACTTTTACTTTTGGTACTTTAAGTACATTTTGATACCACTACTTCTGTACTCTTACTCAAGTAAATTTAGAATTCTGGATTTTTACTTGTAACAGAGTATTTCTATATTGCAGTATTGGTAATTATACTTAAGTAAAACATTTGAGTACTTTTTCCACCACTGGTGGAAAGTAACAATTACACAATTATATTTACTCAAGTACTGTACAATTTTGAGGTACTTTTACTTTACTGGAGAATTTCCAATGTTCTATTTTCTACTCCACTACATCTCAGTGACAAATTTTGTACTTTTACTCCACTACAATTATTTGAAAACTTAAACTTTGGCTAATTGAAAATAGTCGGTCTTGTGAGCTTGTAGATCTGCTATTGTCAAAAGATTTTTATACATTTTTGACAAATTATGAAAACTTGTGAAACGGGACATTCTGCATAATGACTACTTTTACTCTTGGTACTTTAAGTATATTTTGATGCCAATATTTTTGTACTTTTACTCAAGTAAAATTTTGATTACCAGCCTTTTACTTGTAACAGAGTGTTTCTACATTGCAGTATTGATACTTTCACTTAAGTAAAACAAATGTGAGTACTTTTTACACCACTGGTCACACACTCCTCTCTCTCGTCTCCCTGTGTCAGCGTGGTAAATTTAGCTCTGACATCAGCCGGGCTGAAAGTGATCCTGTGACGTTGATCGAAGAGGGACGGGAGAGACGGTGTGTACAAATAGAGACGCGCGCTAGAACAGATTCCTGAACATCGCCAGGAGCTCAGCCACAGCAGGGAAACCGGTGGGAGGCACTTCTCTCTGGAGAGCAGCGAAACGAAAGGGACGTCTGGCACGTATTGTAGGCACCAAGCCACAGCTTCACCCAAAAACCCATTCATTCATTGAATTCCTTGGCAGGACAAGAGAAGAGAAGAGAAGGACATCATGCTGGCTCACATGAGACATTGTCATATGAGTTGCCCACAGGTAAGCGACTGAGGGAATTTGGTGGGACAGGGGTGCAAACAGCCACTGGAGCTCTGGAAAACAAGTTCTTTAGTGCATTGGTTCTCAAAGTGGGGTCCGGGGACCCCCAGGGGTCCTTGAGGGAGTTCCAGGGGGTCCCCAGCTAGGAACCAAATTGACTCTTATGGGTCTCTAACTCTGAGAGTGTACAAATGGAACCAAACTCTCAGAGTTAAATTAGCATTGATTTTACAATAGAAATTGTGGTCCCAGAGATAGAAATGCCATTAAATTGGGGTCCGTAGCCTAATGCATGTCAAACTGGGGGTCCTTGAAATTAAAATGGTTGAGAATCACCGCTAAAAATCTTCTCATATGGGGGTCCTTGGCATATCTTTTCAAATGGGGGTCCGTGGGCTAATAAGTGTCAGTTTGGGGGTCCTTGGCCCAAAAAAGTTTGAGAACCACTGCTTTAGTGTCCCTATTCTGGGGTGATCATTTGGTGAAAATAGCAGATCTACAATCTAAAACGCGATGCATTGAGATTTTGTAGATTGGCTATTTTCGGCAAAAGGAATTGGTGTAGAAAAAAAAGAAAGAAAAGGAGGGGTCCGAGTATAGATCCTTGGGGGAACCAAGGATATAGGGTTTAATTGGTTAGTATGATGATTGACCAAGCTAGTGAAATAAAGCATCCCAGATATCGGTAGAGATCTACATAATAAAGCATCC
This sequence comes from Gymnoscopelus microlampas, assembly GCF_963454915.1. NCBI lineage: Eukaryota > Metazoa > Chordata > Actinopteri > Myctophiformes > Myctophidae > Gymnoscopelus > Gymnoscopelus microlampas. The sequence continues at coordinate 45,722,219 of NC_139949.1, read as the reverse complement.
CAGATATCGGTAGAGATCTGTATAATCAAGCATCCCAGATCTCTGCAGAGAGATGCATATTGACTGAATCATGGCAGTTGTAGGTCCTGGTACCTGTGATGTTTGCCAGGGCTGTCGTCCAGTCTTCTGTGTTACATGTATCATCTTGGTGGCAATTTATTTGAGTCTAGCAGTGTTCACTCGAGTCAGGAGCATTCGTTCACCGTTTGGGCAGCAACACCCTACCAACCAAATTTTGTAATCTGCCGGTATATGACACACACACACACACACGGGCACACGCGCACACACACACGCACACGCACACACACACACACACACACACACACAGGCACACGCGCGCACACACACGCACACGCACACACACACACACACACACACACACACACACACACACACACACACAGGTCGCGCAGTCTCCTGCCACCCACTCTCCAGGGTCGGGTGCGTTGGTTGACGTCATTCGCACTAGGAGGTCTGTCCAAAGGTCCCTGTGAGGGAAACCAAAGCCTCACATCCAGTAACACAACAGAACTAGAGCTCTGCAGCTCCCAGCCGCTCCGCTCGCTCGGAGGGGGAAAAAAAGCCTGTGTGTGTGTGTGGGTATGTAGGCCTCGCATTCCTCCTCCTGTCCATGTGGTCTCTCTCTCTGCCGCTCCGTCTCTTCTCTTCTTTTCTCTTCTATTTCTCCCACATCCGCAGACTTGTGGACAGTCGTCATGACAGCTGCTGCTGGGATCTCTCTCTCTCTCTCTCTCTCTCTCTCTCTCTCTCTCTCCAGGATGTATGAGATTACTCAGATATTTTGGCAGTGAAATGGACATAGTTGTTCTTGGGTGAAGTGAGAGTTCTCCGAGTGGAAAGATTTGGATTTGGTTGCCAGCAGGTTGATTTGAAATGGATGAGTGACAGGTGTGAAGGACCGGACCGGGTCGTGAACTGTATAGGGCTTCTGTTCTCGTATAGGTAGGTCTAGGCAGGGTTTGACCACTTTTACCCTGATAAAGTCACACATGCTACCGGTAAGCTTTATCTCAGTGTAAGATGTAAGTATTTTCCCTTCAAAACAGCAATACTTTGGTTGTTGGCTCTTTTTCACATTGTCCATGATTTAAGTACTATTATATATTGTTCAGCTGCAAAGCCTGGGTTGAAAGACACTGCAGGGCTGTTGTTACATGACTCTGCGGGTCCATCTGTAAAGCCTAGCCTTTGATTTCAGGTGAAGATGACGTCACTATCATCTGGAAGTCATTTACCAGAAAGAATCTCAGTGATGCTGGCTTTGAAAACAAGTCCGGTCGTGTGGAAAGTTGACTTGGCCCTCGACCACATCTTGATTCCCCCTGGCTGGCTGCATCGGGTTCATACGTAGAACAGAATGCCTTAAAAGGCAGAGAGAGAGAGAGAGAGAGAGAAACAGAGAGATAGATAGAGAGACGACGGAGACAAACACAGACAGACAGACAAACAGACATTTCTCATAATCAAATCACCTAGGCAGCCGTTCTCTCCCCTTTCTCAGTTCAAGTCTCAGAGCGACAATAAGAGAACCACAGAGCAAGGTGATCATAATAAATGTTATTATGGATCTTCTGTCTTTGAACGATCACCCTTCATCCTTCCAGCCACAGGGGCTTCTGTTGGGGTCCGGCGGCGCCTTTCCACCACCGGCCACGCTGTTCAGGATGAGCGAGGGAGACGTCACCACGCTGTCCGGCGCGGTGGACCCGCCGCGGCACGACCACCGCTCCCTGACCAGACTGTACTGCCAGAACGGAGGCTACCACCTGAGGATGCTACCGGACGGGACTGTGAGGGGAGGCAGGCAGGACAATGACCCCTACGGTGAGAAAAAGAAAACACATGTTTGGTGTATTTTACCAGTATCAGTCACTGTTTCCCAACCTGGGGGGGGGTGGGGTACCTTGACTGTCTGGAGGAACATTTTTCAAAATCCAAGAGTTTTAAAAACTTTAAAAATGGCCTACCTACAAGCTGACAACGCATCGCGATGTGACGCATTGTGCTTGTAGATCTGGTATTTTTGCTGTTCGTCTTACAAGACGTTTACTTGTGTGCATGTGTTTGTTTGTTTGTGTCTGCACATGCACGACACGTGTGGGATATCTCAGCTTGTGTCAGATGTAAGAACACATTTCATTGATGTGTTGTTTACCTCAATGGCAGCGAGTTGAACCTCTATATACAGTGATCTGTAGACCTTGACCTTGTCTCTCTGTGTTCTGTGTTGGCTCTGCAGACATCTTGCGAGTAAAGGCAGCGAGTGCAGGGGTGGTTGTCCTCAGGGGGGAGGAGACGGGCCGGTACCTGGCCATGAACAAAGACGGACACCTCTACGGATCGGTGAGTAGTATGTAAAATATTGATTGAATGGTTTTTCTATTGGTCATTTAGGAAATTCTTCTTGGGCGCCGGGATAAATAACAGAACAAACAACCATTCCGGACATTCATTCATTATAGGCCAGGGGTCTTCAACGTTTTCAGGCCAAGGACCCCCTAGCTGAGAGAGAGATGAAGCAGGGACCCCCTACTCTATATTGTATAAAATTGTGTTTCAGATTAAAGGTAAAAACACCTATAGCCTCTTTGCCAAAAATAGCAGATCTACAAGCTCTCAACGCCTCGCAGCGCGAGGCGTTGAGAGCTTGTAGATCGGCTATTTTTGGCAAAGAGGCCAGCAAAAAAAAAAAAAGTTCTCCTCAAAAAAGGGATGCTAAGGTTCAAGTGGTTAAGGTAAAAAAGAAAAAAATCATATCACACAAAGATTTGGCGGACCCCCTGTAGTAACTCTGAGGACCCCCTAGGGGTCCCGGACCCCCTGTTGAGGACCCCTGTTATAGGCAAACACAAAAGAAAAAGTCAAACAAAAAACTCAAAATATGGAATTATATTCACTCATACTTTCAGGGACTCTGCAATGTTGGTTAAGTATGGTAAACTGTAATGTGCCATTTATTTTCTGAAAACAGATAACCTGTAAATTAGATGAAGAATCACAGTGATATTTTATAGAGGCTATTTCTTTCCAGCTTACTGCGGAGCAGTGGAAAACTACTGAGAATTTTATGAGAAAAAAAGTATTTTCCCCATAACATTGTAATCAGCATGAGTAATTGTGAAAGTGGTGCCATGGGAGCATATACTATAAATCATAAGATGAGTAAGGAGTAGAACGTCAGATACCTTCAGATGCGTCATGCCTTAAACTGCTGCTGTGCGTACAGTACATAATGTCATACGCAGTACGTAGTTAAATATGAACTGTGGTGGAACAAGTACTCTGATGTTATACTTCATAAAAGTAGCCACAATTGTAGAAATACTCTGTTTAAAGTAAAAGACCTGTAGGCCTATTCAAAGTTTTAGGTACTCAAAAGGATCATTTCATGATAATATTGTTAAATTATAATTAATGCATTCATGTTTAATATTGCAGCTGGAAAAGGTGGGGCTGATTTGAATTACATTATGTGCTGCTGCGTAGCTTGACCTATAATTATATATCATAAATTGACCAGTGATTGTATTTATTTTGTATTACGAATGTATACTATAACTCTGCAGTTTTGCAAGTAACTTTGCAACTTTGCAGCTGTCAAATAATTGTACTTGAGTTAAAATTACAATATTTGCCTCTGGGGTGTAGTGGAGTAGAAATACAGTACAATTGGTACCAACAAACGGAAACACTCAAGTAAAGTAAAAGTACCTTAAAACTGTACTCAAATACAGCATCTGATTGAATTTACTTAGTTACTTTTGACCACTGAATACGAGTATCTCTTCCTCGCAGCTGGCACTGATGGATGAGTGCTACTTCTCTGAGAAGTACGAGGAGAACCACTACAACACGTACCGCTCTCAGAAGTACAGCTGGTATGTGGGTCTGAAGCGGAGCGGTGAACCCAAACCTGGACCAAATACCCACCAGGGTCAGAAGGCCATCTATTTCCTGCCCAGACCTGTAGGCAGCCTGTAAATCAACTGCAACTCTCCCCAAGGGCTTCACATGCGTAACCAAAGGGCTAGAGTGTGTGCGCGTGTGCGTGTGTGTGTGTGTGTGTGTGTGTGTGTGTGTGCGCGCGTGTGCGTGTGCGTGTGTGCATGAATAGTGTAACCACTTAAGCCCTATTTTCCAGAATTGTCAGAAATTGTGAAAGATTCTCAAATTATTTCGTCAAAGATTCTCAAATATTTTCAAGCTCGATCTGCAAGCTTGTAGATCTGCTATTTTTTGAAGATTTTTCACATGGGTTTAAGTGGTTAAATGTGTATGTTTATGCTTGTATGTGTGCATATATGCATGCCAGGGTGTGTGTGTGTGTATACACCATATTCCATCTACAAAATAATCCAGTATGATGAACATATCCACGTCATGAGAAACTGTAAACTATTAGTATCAGCCAGAATACTTTAATATACACAGACTGTGTATTCTGTATATGTGAGTACACTATGCAGGGATATGTGTGATGATGAAGATGAATGTACAGTAAGAAGTCTATCCAGAATGTGTCTTTGATGATAAGCTAGAATCTGTTCATTCTGCCTCAGAACAGGGCAAGCACATCAGCAAACAAATGAATGACCCCGTTGTACAACACTCTGCCATTGTTCTGGCCAGGCACAAAGGAACCAGTAGGATAGTGGTCAAATTTAAACTGCAGATAACCTAGTTTAGTATTTCCTTTCTATTTCTATCCTACCAGGACCTGTAGTACTGCTGGTTTTCTATCCTACCAGGACCTGTAGTACTGCTGGTTTTCTATCCTACCAGGACCTGTAGTACTGCTGGTTTTCTATCTTATTAGAACCCCTACTGCTGCTAGTTTTCTATCCTAGTTAGGTCAAGTGGTGGAAAAAGTACTCAAATGTTTTACTTGAGTAAAAGTATCAATAGTGCAATGTAGAAGTACTCCGTTACAAGTAAAAGTCCGGAATTAAAAATGCACTTGAGTGAAAGTACAAAAATACTGGTATCAAAATGTACTTAAAGTACCAAAAGTAAAAGTACAAAAATGTTTGAAAATAGCAGATCTACAAGCTCACAACGCGTCGCGATGCGACGCGTTGTGAGCTTGTAGATCGGCTATTTTCAAATAGCCTATGTACAAAATAGGGCTAAAGTGGTTAATGTATATTTTATAATATAATATTTTATATCTGCAAAGTAACTAGTAACTAAAGCAATTGTAGTGGAGTAAAAGTACAATATTTGCCTCTGAGATGTAGTGGAGTAGAAGTAAAAGTATTGAAAATGGGAAATACTCCAGTAAAGTAAAAATTCCTCAAAAGTGTACTGAAGTACAGTGAGTAAATGTACTTAGTTACTTTCCACCACTGGTTAGGTCTGATAAATAAGTCATCTGTTGCCTTATTCAAAAGATTTAAAAAAATAGCTCACACACTATATGATGCTCCGCAAACACATTAAATCCATCACAATGTCCAGAGAATAATAACCATATACAGTACTTTGTAAAATGTATAGGCTGACGGTTACAACACAGTAATGATGGACCCTGTTTAACTTATTCCATTATTATCTTTATTCCTTTTATTAGAACAAGCATATTGCTGTTCATACTATTATTGTTGAAAGTCTTAATTGTGAATATTTATTGATGTCATTAATTTATGTTAAATAATGATGTATAGATATGTTTATATAGAATTTACTTATTTATTGATATATACATATACAATTAAAGACCAAACAAGGCTGTTGTAATTTTGAATGTATGAATGCAATATGTTAATGCATATCAATGGAGACCTATAATATGAATTATTAATAAAGTTATTTTTCACTGTTGATTATGTGTGCCAATTATGCTTATCATAAAGAAAGTCCAACTGTACAATGCTTTATGAAACTCCATAAAATACCTCATTCATTCTCTGAAATATGGAATCCATGCCGTGGCAAGACTAATGCAATTTATTCTATTCTTGGAAAATTATGAAGAATAGGCTATACTGTATGTATCTGCTCTGATGTAAATTATAACAAAATATCATAATATATATGACATATGGATTTGTGTGTGTGCGCGTGTGCGAGTGCGAGTGTGTGTGTGTGTGTGGATAATCAATATGAATGAATAAACATCATTTCCGCTGCGGGATTTTGTATACCTTGTATTGTGAATCTGTATTTCCATGTACTGTTTTTCTCATGTCTTACTAAATAAAGTACATCAATCAATCCATCAGTCAATCAATCAGTCAATCAGTCAATCAGTCAATCAATCAATCAATCAAATGATTGATAAGGTCTACAATAAATAGAATTACCACCGCATGAACACATGATGGCGCCAAAGCATGCTTTGAGTTAGGTATGTGTCCATTCCTGTTGCTCAGAAGGAGTTGATGAGTACCAGAGTGTAGAAAAGAGAGTAACGACACGCTGTGATCTCGCTGCAAAGCGGGCTCCTATGGGCTATAGTTCCAAACATTGGAACTATCTCATTGAGATAGACAGAGCACTTCCGCATTCTATTCTTACAATGGGAGTCGACACTATAGTGTCAGAACTGTCTTTATGGCTCTGATGAGTACATGCTATCTCATAGGTTTGATATATCAGAATCATTTCCAGCCACATCCAAACTTCTCTGGACTAAAAAGTCCAGGTCCAGTAATGTGACAAATCCTTTCAGTGCTGCTACTTAGTGATTAAAGAACATTAAAGATACTGTATTTTACTGCAAAGTGGGGTCCCTAGGGGTCTTTTGGTGGTGGTGGGGGGTTCCATGGGGTCCCCAGCAAAAGTAGTTAACATAAGCATCACAATCATTTTAACCACTTCATCATTATCCATTTATACTTTGGCTATTCAAAAATAGCAGATCTACAAGCTCACAGCGCGTCACTTCCTCCGCGCTTCGTGCTGCGCTGCGAGCTTGCACATCTGCTTTTTTTTTTAAACTTTTTTAAAAAATATTGAAAACGTTTGGAATTGTTTTCATAATTTTGCATTTTGTAACACAAATGTTGTCTTCTGTGGGGGTCCATGGCACAAAGCCTTTTCAGAAAGGGGGATCCGCGGCCAAATACATATCAATTTGGGGGCATGAAAAAGTTTGAGAAGCACTGGACTAAAGAACAATAAAGATACTTTGATTTACTGTATCTTGACTTAAAGGTCAAACCCAAAGCTTGAGTTCATGTGTGAGCCCTGTTATGAAGTAGTTGTGTTGAACAGTGCTCCTCAGTGTGGGGTATGGGGACCCCCAGTGGTCCTGGAGGGGGTTCCAGCCTCACAAGCTTGTAGATCTGTACAAACATATACTATAAATTAATCACAATTCAAAAATAGTGAAAATAGTTGATCTACAAGTTCACAATGAGCTACAGTAGGCTACAATGATCTTCAAACTCACAATGAACTTGTAGATTTTTTTCACTATTTTTTGTTTATTTTCACTATTTTTTAAAATATTGTTTTTCACGTTAAGTTAAGGGTGGAGCTAATAACTCTATGAAGGAAAAGGATTTTCAACCGAGTCCAATGAGGTGACTCACAACAAGTGGGTGACAAGCAGGTCAAAGGTTATTTCCAAAGATAGGAACTATAAAATATTGACCAATCATAAAAGGGGAGGTAAGGGGGGAGGGGATCTTGAAGTTTATTGATCTAATGTACCAAGCCAAAACAGGTTATGCTAATGCACAGGCTGTCTGATCTCACAAGAACATGGGCTTCACAATGAAACACATCACAGCAAATGAATACAGTACAGTAACTTCAGTCCTGCATAACCAACCAAGTAACCAAGTAAAAAATAGTACATGAACAACTCCGACCATAGTACATGACCAAAAACTACACAACCCAAACCTCTACCAAAGCGGTCTTGCCCTTTAACTTGTGCGATGTTTTAGGCTGACCTAGGATCAGGTTAGTTAGCAGCGACATGAATGGCTGTGCATTTCATTACGTGGTGGAAAGCCTGACACAAGGTTTATGGCTTGACTTGTGTGATGATTATACTGGTTTATATAAATACACCTTTAACCTGTAAATGCAATCAGCCGGACACCGCAGGGAGTTGAACCCCATCCTAGTGAACCAGAAGTGCCATACCAGTGTCTTTTACCTCTTTGACTCATTTACAGGTTGAAGAAACCACATGTTAACGTTCACTCTCTCTGAGAGTGTGAATGTTAGAGTATACCTGTGGTCATAATGAGATCTACTTTTGTGTATTTTTTTTATATCAAAGGTCCCTAAAATTAGATTTAATTAATTCCTGTAAACGCAAAATAGAGAATAAATAAATACACCCATACTAGGTATCCTCTAAAATGTAGTTACGATGGGCACGATTTGCATGAGTGCTGTGACCACTTTTACATTACGTCTAATGAGTGCTCGGGCCTGCGTGTAAGCGCGCATACTGGTTCTTATCAGTGTGACGTCTGGAAATGAGTCTAAACTATTTGAGTACACGTTGTGATGAGCGGTCGCTGTTTGTTTCATTTGAACTTTAGCTTGAAGGTCACAGGTGGGTCCAGCTCATCAAGACCAAACCTTAGGCTATCCACAAATAGGGCTTTCACGACTAGAGATTTTTACTGGTCGACTAATTTGACCCAGTGGTAGTTTTTTTTGCCATTGTTTTAATGCCATTACTATTGTTATTATCCTCCTTCCTTTATTTCTATGCCATTTCAAGGGAAGCGCTTCTGGCACAGCAGCACAGCAGTGTCTCCAAGGATCCTCAAAAGGGGGTTATTGCCCAATAATAGCCTATTATTGGGCATACCTTTGACCCCCTTTTGATAAAAATAAAGGCAGGAGGATAATAATAGTAGTAATGGCATTAAAACAATGGCAATTTATTTGATCAACTATTCGACTAGTACCAACAAGGTCGACTAGTGGTTATACTAGTCGACTAGTTGGTGAAAGCCCTAGTGTGTGTGTATGCATGCATGCATACATGTATGTTTCTAAACCACTGTTCTAAATCCTAATAGTTTCTGAAAAACTTGGGCCTTTATATACATACAGTATATAGCTAAAATCTAAAATGTGGACAAAGTACTCTTTTTTACTTAAAGGGATATTTCACTTTAAAAAAAAACTTTGGTCATTTTATCGTCCTGTAGGTTTACACTCTATAACATTCGAAGGATCAGACCCCAACCAGCCAAACTTAGCACATGTCTCCCCCTTCTCTGCTTCCTTGCATTGGCTCCCAGTTACTGCCCGCACAGAGTACAAAACACTGACATTGGCCTACAAAGCAACCAAAGGTATGGCACCCCCATATCTTCAAAGCCTGATCCAACCCTATAACCCCTCCCACTCTCTCAGATCAGCTAACACAGGGAAGCTGTCAGAACCTTCTCTAAAACATCCAGGACAACACTCCACACGTCCCAGACTCTTCTCCCTTCTGGCTCCCAACCTATGGAATGAACTCCCCATTGCAGTTAGAACTGCAGACTCACTCCCAATCTTCTGCCCTAATCTGAAGACTCACCTCTTCAGACTCCACCTCAGCCCGTAGCACTTGCCCTAGCCTTGACAACCTTGCAGGATTATGCAAAGGCTAAAATGTTAGATAGCATGTTATGTAGACTGATGCCAGGTCATTGTTGACCTGGCATCCTATAGTGTGTATAGGTTCAATGTACAGGCTGATGATAGGTTCTTGGTTTACTTATGTATTAGTTTATTGGTTTACTTATGTATTACTTTATTATTAGATTATTGGTTTACTTATTTATTACTTTATTATTACCGGTAGATTACCATTTCTATGCATTTGATGGATTATCTTGTGTTGTCCTTGCTTACTGTAAATCACTCTGGATTAAGAGCGTCTGCTAAATGTCTAGATTGTAAATTGTGGTAGAAGGTGGTGGAAGGAGGTGGTGGTGGAAGGAGGGTGGTAAAAGGTGGTGGTGGTGGAAGGAGGTGGTGGAGGAAGGAGCTTTAAAATGTAGGCATTTTGCAGATGCTTAATCCAGAGCGATTAATACATAAACGTAATTAATACATATGTAAACCAAGGACCTATCATCAGCATGTACATTGAAACTATACACTCTATAGGATGCCAGGTCAACAATTACCATCTGATTACATAACATGCTATCGAAGTTACATTTTAGCCTTTGCATAAGCCTGCAAGGTTGTCAAGGCTAGGACAAGTGCTACAGGCTTAGGTGGAGTCTGAAGAGGTGAGTCTTCAGATTATGGCAGAAGGTTGAGAGTGAGTCTGCAGTTCTAATTGCAATGGGAGTTCATTCCATAGTTTGGGAGCCAGAAGGGAGAAGAGTCTGGGACGTGTGGAGCGTTGTCCTGGATGTTTTAGCGAAGGTTCTGACCGCTTCCCTGTGTTAGCTGATCTGAGAGAGCGGGGGGGGGGGGGTTGTAGGGTTGGATCAGGCTTTGAAGATATGGGGTGCCATACCTTTGGTTGCTTTGTAGGCCAATGTCAGTGTTTTGTACTCTGTGCGAGGCAGTGACTGGGAGCCAATTGAGGGAGCGGAGAAGATGAAGACATGTGACCCTTTTTGGCTGGTTGAAGACCAAAAGTTCCATTCTGGATCATTTGGAGAGGCTTAAGTGCACATGCCAGGAGGCCAGCAAGGAGAGAGTTACAATAGTCATGTTTTGATATGACTGATGACTGGATAAGGAGCTGGGCTGACTCCTGGGTGAGGAAGGGTCTGATCCTTTGAGTGTTATAGAGTGTAAACCTACAGGATCGAGTGGCCGCTGTGCACAACAGAGCTGCTCCACGTTGAAGATCGGGGTCATCCGGGGTCGGGCTTCCTGTTGGCCTTCACCCGACCCCATAGCGAATACATCGGGGGACGTGCCTTCTCTTTTTCACCAAAGTGTACCGGAATGGCTTCTCCTTCTGAAAAAAATAAAGCTACCAAACAAAAAAAAGAAAAATGCTCATTATTAGATTGTTCATAAAATATCATGAAATAACTTTGCTAGATGTTTGCATTGTATAGTTACCTTGCCGTGATGTAACTCAGGTGGGCGAGAAACAAAAAATAGTTGCTCCATTGGTTTGAAATTGATGATCGTGTGACCCCCCCCCCCCCACCTTTAAGATGACCAGGTCCAGGCCTGGATTTACACAGTTCCCCCCCAACCCAGCCAGAAAAAAAGTGACCTTTGGTACCTACCAAAAAGTGACTTTTGGGACCTACCAAACAGTGTCCTTTTGGTACCTACCAAACAGTGACCTTACAAATGAACAAGGTCTTATGGACCTTTTCAAAATGACCAGGTACAGCCTGGATTTGCAGAGGCAGATGAAAACAAAAACTACACTACCAACATAGTCATAGATTCAACGTCGGCCTTCAAACCTGAAAAAAAGAGCAAAAATCTTTAACCACATCATCACACGTACGACCCAAACGGCATCCAACACGAACAGCATAGCTGTCTTCACCACAAGCATCATCCAACAAACTGCAGCATGAAGCAACTGCAGCATCCAGCAAAGGAAAAGGAAAAATGACCAGGTAGGACCGTCACAATTATTATTACATAATCGCAAGTATTTGAGATAACCGCAATACTTTTTGGGGGATCATAGTCATAATCGTTTCCATGTTGAAAAATGTTCATATATTTTTTAAACATTTTCAAAAAATTGTGGAAATAGCCGAACTACACGCTCAAAACGCATCACGACGTGATGCGTTTTGAGCGTGTAGCTCGGCTTTTGTTTACGAAGCCTAAAAAAAGCCAGACAAAGTTTTATTCAAAATGTCAGTAAGACGCAATTAAATAGTTAAATCGCAATTATTTGAGCGACAATTTATCGCCAAGTTCAACGTCATAATGGTGACAGCCCTAAAGAGGTTCCTTACTTTGAGCCGTCTTCAGAGGAAACCCCCGGCCGACCTGGGTCTTTCGGCGGCGGAAACCAACCGGTGTTTAACATCGAGGTGGATACAAAAGCACAGAACGCACTGTCGTGGATTTATGCATCAACGAAGACACATACACACTGTCGTGACACACTGTCGTGTGCACAAAACACACTGAAGTGGAATTATGTGATAAATCAGCGATCGATACACCGGATGGAGACCACCGCAGGCAGACCAGGGCCAGCGCCGCAGAGGAATCCCCCCCCGCCCCATGCAGACAAATCCGTGGATAGAGAGAGATCTCCAAGCTCTCGATCTCTAGGGCATCCTCGGGTTGAGCCTTCCAGCGGCGTATCCCGCCATCTCCATCCTCCGTCCGTCCGTCCAGGGCTGTCATGATTACAAATTTAAGTTGACGATTAATTGTCATACAAATAATAATACTTCAACGATTATGCAAAATAATTGCGATTATCTCAAATAATTGCAATCAGACGATTATGTAAGAATTGTGACAGGCCTACGTACATCTGGCTAGCTTCACCAGATCACCTCTGCGTCGTCATTAGAGGTGGATGTTCTGGGAGGGTGTTATACTGCAGGTGAGAACCTCAGTCTTCTGGGCATTTATGGCGCAACCTCGGCACAGTCCGTCTCCACTCTGAGAAACAAACAAACAAACATTAATTCAAGTGACCGAGAGCCAGATAAATACCAGATATATACGTATACTGTATCCTGTACACACCATAGTTTATCTAATCAAACTTATATAGCATCCCTATGCTGAGGGGAACATTAGTCGAAAATAGCAGATGGCAAAGTGGTTTTGGGAAAAAGGAGCAAATCAAGTACAGAGCCAAAGGTCAAGTTTGCAAAGTGTTGACGGTTTAAGTGGTTAAATGTCTACCATTCATTCACACAACACTGATAGTCAATGAATCTATCGATGAAACTCATGGAAAAACTTTAATCTGCGACACAATTTTACTATATATATATATATATATATATATATATATATATATATATATATATATATGCAAAATGCATTCACTTATTCCAGTCTATTCCAGTTTGCATACCAAAATCCTATTTCAATATGCTAGATCAATTTATTACTTATTTTATTTGGAACAAAATAAAAGTCCCCACGGTTATGTAAAGCAGTGGTTCTCAAACTTTTTCCTGTCAAGGACCCCCAAATTGACACTTATTAGCCCACGGACCCCCATTTGAAAAGATAAGCCAGGGACCCCCATAAGAGAAGATTTTTACGGCTCTAGCAGTGATTCTCAATCATTGTTATTTAAGGACCCCCCCGTTTGACATGCATTAGGCTACGGACCCCCAATTAATGGTATTTCTATCTCTGGGACCCCAATTTATATTGTAAAATCAATGTTAATGTAACTCTGAGAGTGTACAAATGGAACCAAATGGACCCGTTAGGGTCTCAGAGTTACAGACCCATAAGGGTCCATTTGGTTCCTATAAATTATTTAGCTGGGGACCCCCTGGTATCCCCTCAAGTACCCCTGGGGGTCCCCGGACCCCACTTTGAGAACCAATGATGTAAAGCATTCTTAGAGATCAAAGAACCTTGGCGGTCTTGCACTACCAAATACACAACTACATTACATTAGAAACATGACATACTGGCGGCATCAACAAAACAACGCTGAATAGTCCACCTGGATACAAATAGGCTCTATGCACAGTAGCAGTGGTGTAAAGTAACTAAGTGCATTTACTCAAGTACATTTTGAATTCCAGACTTTTACTTGTAACAAGAGTAGTTCTACATTTCAGTATAGAGACTTTTACTTAAGTAAACACATCGAGTACTTTTTCCACCACGGCATAGTATCCATATTAATTGGGCCCCTGACTTACTTTCTTCACAGGTGTTACCAATGATTCTAATGAAGGCTCTGTTTCATTCAGTGTAGCACAGTGGTTCTTTTAATTTCAAGGACTCCCATAACTCTGAGTGTTCAAATGAACCAGTGAGGGTCCATTTGGTTGTATGTGTACACTCTCATAGAGTTACAGATATATAAGGGGCCATCTGGAACCCCCCTCAAGAACACTTTGAGACCCAATGGTGTAGCAGAGTGTCTCCAGTGAGCCATCAAACACACTATCAGCACCCTGACTCTGTTTGACCAGAATGGAAAAGAGCCTTAATTAGTATCATTGGTAACACCTGTAAAAGGAAGTAAGGAAGAGGCCCAATTTATTTCCAGTATGGCTTCTGTTCATAGAGCCCATTGAAACATCCATAATGTATCTCATCATCACTGCCAGCACACGTCTTCCTCACTACCTCTAAACACTACAAACTATATGCAAAGATATGAGTAAAAAATGTTTGTTTTAAAAAAATACATATATTCAGAGGTTTTCACAAATATTCAAAAATAGCTGATCTACAAGCTCATAGCGCGGCACTCAGTGTCTCAGCATCACAAACAAACACAGCTCAATAATACAACATATTCCCTTCACAAACATCACACAACATAGCTCTTCATCCTTACTAGTTGTTGCTTTTCCAAAGGAACATCAAAGTGAAATTACACACAATTCCATCAATTCCTTAATGCTGAACAGCTAATTAGCTAAGCTATCACACCTGTAGAATGGCCATGTTTCACATGACGCTCGTCTGTCACAAGCGTCATGGAACAACTTGTTCCTGGTTTGCGAATTTTTGACATTTACAAGCCGTACATCTACATAAACGTTCACATTTCAAATATAAAGTGCTGACCCCCAAGCCATGGATGTAACCAGTTAAAGTGCACTAGTCTAAGTATCCGTATCGTCCGTATTGTTCAATAAAAAGCTTTTTAATCCGATCACCAGCCATTTTCTCCAATGCTTTCAACTACGCGCCCCTATCGGCTGGGAGGTGTATTGCACTCTGATATATTACAAATAAAAAATAAAATGGCCACCGATCGGATTAAAAATGCGTTTTATTGAACAATACGGAAGATACGAGTACAGTACTCGTAGTAATCAGTAGCTTGAGGGTCAGCACTTTATATTTGAAATCGGAACGTTAATGTAGATGTGATTGTTGTAAATGTAAAAAAAAAAATCGCAAACCAGGAACAAGTGGTTCCATGACTGTCATGGCATGACTCGAGTCATGTTTCAGGGCTACTGTAGAAACTCACCTCATTTTTTGTCGGTTGGAGATAATTCATTGTGTTTCCACGGTCTGGTTTTAGCAGCTTTTTTTTTTACCACCCTGGTAAACATTATGAGTTGTTTAGTTCACTCTTTTTACTTGGAAACATTGCAGAGCTGAGTGTCTGTGAGTGTGTTTGTCGGTCGGCGTGTTTGTGAGAGAGGGGGCGGGCCCGATAATTTGTGGTTCAAATAGCCCCGCCGCACCCCTCCCCCCTGCTTCCTAGGGAATGTCAAGATATATTTAAAGAAGGTAGGGTCATCTACGTCATTTTCGCTATCATGCAATTCCTGCCAGCAGATTCGTCGCACCATGGGAGCCAGACTGCAGCCGTGAGTTCAGTGGAATGCATTGGAGTTAATGAGAGCCCGGTGGATCAGCTCATGAACAAAATATATTTCTGAATGACTGAGACCTTTGTAAAGTAATTGCTTCTGGAAAATAAAAGAAGACATATCACACATTGTTTTCTGCTGTGTTGCTTTTCGATGTGTCCACTGTATACGTTTATTGAGCTGTCTAAAGAGCACAAAGTAGGCGATACTGCCGAGACAGAAACCAGTGTTGCCATGTCCACTTATTATAAGCGACTTTGGGCTTATTTTTCTGTGAAGTTGCTTGTAAATATTGGTAGTTGCGGGTTGCGGTTTTATGGCCTTTTTTCTAAAGTGTAGTTGATTATTTGGACTTGGGCTTCACAATTTTAAAATTATTTTAACCAGTGGTTCTTAATTATGTTTATGTCATGGACCCTCAAATGAATATGTATTTGTCCCTAACCCCCATCTGAAAGTACCAGATTTGTGTTGTTAGTGTTTCAAAAATCCTCAAATGATAAATGATTCTGTCCATTTTGAATAGCTTGTATACATGATTATTGTGCAATTGACAGATTGTTGTTCTCGGTTAATAAGGTATGTTTATAAATGGCAGTGCGGCCACCCTACTCACTGTACCCTGTACATGTATGTTAAATATAAAAGCATGAATATATTAATCTGTCTATTATTTTTAATAGTATTGATGCACAATAACATGTATGTTTATATCCCCCCCCCCTACGAAGTAGGGGTCGAGGTAGGGTAGGGGGTCCCTGCTCCATCTCCCCATCCCCCAGTGCTTTTGGGCTTGTTTTCCTAGACCTAGTTGCTTATTTCCCTCTCGCAATCTGGCAACACTGCCAGAGAGGATTTTTGTACAGTCTATGGACGATACATTCCACTGTTTAGATGCCTCAATAAAATTATACAGCGTGCTAAAAAAATCCGAATTGATTGGATAAAAACCTGTGATATGTCTTCTTTTATATTCCTGAGCCGATTATCTGACAAAGGACATAATCGTTCAGAAATAGTGTTTGTTCACAAGCTGGTCCAGCTGTCTGCCATAGACTTCATAGTATTTCACCAAACTTCCTGTTCCAGTTTTGCCTCCCATGAGCATCAATGGCGTCTGCTATGCGAGCAATGGCGTCGGCCCGCCCCCTAGGCTGTCCCTTCCTTGTTTTCTAATTTCCTTGGGGAGTGTGGAGCAATTGGCTCTATTCACAGCAGCCATATTATGAAGACATTCACAGGTGTTACCAATGATACTAATGAAGGCTCTGTTCCATTCTGGTCAAACAGAGTCAGGGTGCTGATATTGTTCATGTTGGCCCACTGGAAACACTCTGACTCTGTTACACCAGTGGGTCTACAGTTGGGGTCCAGGGACCCTCATGGGCTTCCAAATGGCCCCTTACAGGTGTGTAACACTGAGAGTGTAGTACAAATGGAACCAAATGGACCCTTATGGGTCCATTTGGTTCCATTTCTACACTCTCAGTAATGGGGATTGTGGACACCACTGTGCTACACTAAATGGAACAGAGCCTTCATTAGTATCATTGGTAACACCTGTGAAGGAAGTGATAATATGGCTGCTGTGCATAGAGCCTATATTAAACCCTAGATTAAACCTGGCTTCTATGGCAGGTTTTCTCAAAGTGGGTGCAGTCAGTGGTGGAAAAAGTACACAAATGTTTTACTTAAGTAAAAGTATCAATACTGCAACATACTGTGTGTGTATATATATATATATATATATATATATATATATATATATATATATATATATATATATATATATATACACTGTAATAGTGTAGGATAGTATATGATAATATAATATAGTACAGCAATAATGTGTATGCAGTATGGTATAATATAATAATGTTACAATACAGTAATTTGTTATTTAACTCTAACAGTATACAATGTGTACACTGTCAGAGTTGGAAATGGATACGTTTACACTGAGAATTTCATTGTGTATGTCACTTTGCCCTTATAAAGAATTAAACATTTATAGAAACTGAATTGCAGCAGGCTTCTGTGTTATCTTAATTTGGAGAGAAAATCTCCAGTTGTCAGTGCATGATGCCTGACGGCAAGGAAAAAGCCCTCCACTCATTCTTAGCTTAAGTACTTTCGCCACATTTTTGGAAGCAAAAGCTCACTAGCATTCCTTAACGCACGCGCTAATCCGCACTTATGTGTAATGGCCGAAACAGATCGTGGCCCCTAAAATGCTGTTTCAGAGAGAGAAGGCTTTCCGATTGGCCGGAGGCAGTGGTGGAAGAAGTACTGAAAATGTTTTACACAAGTAAAAGTATCAATACCACAATGTAGAAATACTCTGTTACAAGTAAAGGTCCGGTATTGAAAATGTAGGCTACTTGAGAAAAGCTACAAAAGTATTGGCATTAAAATATACTTAAAGTACCAAAAGTAAAAGTTCTCCTTATGCAGAATGTCCCATTTCACAAGTTCAATATGTATACAAAATATTTTGAAAATAGCCGATCTACAAGCTCGTTGTGAGCTTGTAGATCGGCTAGTTTCAAATAGCCAAAGTACAGTATTATATAGGGGTGAAATGGTTTAATGTACGTTTTGTAATAATATTCGAAACCTTCAAAGTAACTAGTAACTAAAGTTTTCAAATAATTGTAATGGCGTAAAAGTACAATATTTGCCTCTGAGATGTAGTGGACTAGAAGTCAAAGTATTGCAAATTTGAAAAACTCAAGTAAAGTAAAAAAAAAAGTGCCTCAAAACTTGACTTAAGTACAGTACTTGAGTACTTTTCACCACTGGCCGGAGGGGCGGGGGGTGGAACAGAAATCCTGCAGGAAAGTGGTATGTGGTTTAAAGGTATTAAAGAGGATTGGTCTGGATTCTGGGTTCTCTATGATTCTAGAGGTTAAGGTCTTTGTCGTAGGAATGTGGATGTTGGTTGGATCGGTTAGAATTGATTCTTTGGTCCTTTTTGGCTTTGGAACATCTAAAAGGAAATTAGAAAAGGCAGGAGGGGCAGGAAGGAACTCCCGCACACACGCACAATTCCGAGGATCGCATGATGAGGTCCTTTCTAGGCCAAGGATCCCCAAATAACCAACCATAGCCTCTGGCTGTGGCCCCCCTATTGCGAAATGGCTTGAAAAATATATTTTCAAACATTTGGGTAGTTTTGACAACAATGACATGCTCAAAAGGGACACAAGCTTGCAAGTGGTTAAACTTGCACAATAATCTTATGGACAACATTTTCTTTTAGAAACTTACAGTTTAAATATATATATTTTCCTATATGATTTCATTGGCCCCCTATAGTGACCCTGCATGCCCCCCTTTTGAAAACCTGTGCAATAGGGTCCAAAAGGCGTTGAAGGAACATTTGCCAGAAATAGCCGATCCACAAGCTTACGGTGAGCTTGTAGATCGGCTATTTCTGGCGAAGAGATTTCAGTGTTGAAGGAAGCAACAGACCAAATACAGTTGCAGCTCAGGTCCGTTTCAATACGAATAGAGGGTTTTAAGTATGCTAACAGCGTCTCGCCCAAAGACACTTATAGTACTTCATCCCTGTGCATACACATACATGCACATAATGAGTATGTATGTATAAAAACCCACACGTACTGTAGGTAAGCCATCAGTGTGCACGGTGCTTGGAGCCATACCTAGTGCAGGGACCAGGGCAGTGCAGGGACCAGGGCAGTGCAGGGCAGGAAGACAGCCATTCACTGTAAACTGAACAAGAAGTGACTTCCTCTGGGACTCCCTGCAGCCTGACTGCAGCCAACTTCCCTGCAACACAAACCACTCTAGCAGACAGTGAGACACACGCATGCACACACACACACATACATACATACATACATGGCTGCACATATTCATACAGCAGATATATGTGCAAAGACCACGCGTACATGCTCAAACGAACACACACACACACACACGCACACACGCACGCACGCACGCACACACAAACACACACACACACACACACACACACACACACACACACACACACACACACACACACACACCCACACCCACACACACACACACACACACACACACACACACACACACACACACACACACACACACACACACACACACTCATCTGTTACTTTCCTTTTTCCAATTCTCTTCCTGTATGTCTCCCACTTTCTAGCGTCTGTCTGTCTGTCTGTCTGTCTGTCTGTCTGTCTGTCTGTCTGTCTGCCTGCCTGCCATTAGTCCTCTTCTCTCTTCTCTCTGTTTTGGTTCCCTCCTCCCTGACATCCCTCCTCCCTCCTTCCACATCAGGCAGAAAAAAGATGTGTTTGCACAGTGGCTCCTGGTCAAGGTATTAGTTCTATAGCTGGGTGAATACAGCATGTCTATAGTTATTCATAACTGGGTGCAAGTAGTCTCATTTTAACAACACAAATCTTGTACGAGGGTCCCCGGTAGGCTACATAGTATTTTTCAGATGGGGGTCCGCAGCCAAACACTTTTGAGAACCACTGTTCTGATAGAACTCTGTTCTATACCTGGTGCATTGTGGCAAATTCTGGATGCCAAGCAAAATCATGAGAAGCCCTATCCCAGAGGACCCTGCCCTGCACCCTCTGACCGGCAACTACCCCCCCCCCCCCCCCCCCTTCCCCCTCTCATCCTGTTCTGGTGGCCTCCTCATGAAAGCAGAGCTGCATTGTTGACATTACTGTGTATATGCTATTCCTTTAACCTCTCACTCACACACACATGCACGCACACATGCACGCACGCACGCACTGCGATACCACCACTGCGATAGACTACATTCAGCCACTAGATGTCAGACATACAACACGTCTAATTGCCTAAGGTTCGTTATTTCCCTGACTCGCATCAATAAGGCAGCAATAATGTAGTTTGCAACATTGTAACATGATGGCTGCCTGCATGATTTTCTATAGGCGGAAAAGTAGATGGATAAGGGTGGCTGTCAGCGTACAGTACAGAAACAATAATTCTGGAGTTTCGTCGGACTGACAAAATTATTAGAATCATTATTTCACAATCATTATGAATTCATTTATTTTAATTCCACACTTTTTAAAATGCTCACACACACACACACACACACACACACACACACACACACACACACACACACACACACACACACACACACACACACACACACACACACACACACACACACACACACACACACACACACACAGAGGGAGAAGCGGAAGCAGAGGATGTATATCAGTCAGCTGATCCAAGAGGAACTGCTGACACCGGCCCCCTCCATCTGCTGAGAGAGAGAGAGAGAGAGAGAGAGGAGAGAGAGAGAGAGAGAGAGAGAGAGAGAGAGAGAGAGAGAGAGAGAGAGATGAAGAGAGAGCTCTCATGGAATTCTTCTCAGGATGCTTGTGGCTGACCCAAACAGCAACTGCTTTATTAATACATGCTTTGTGCTGGATAGACACATTCTAATGGCTCTCCAAAGCATGCAGGCCTTCCCTCTGCTCTCCCTCGGCCATTTATTCTGCCGGAAGACAGGATGGCATTTGTCAAAGACAAGATTCCCCCCCCCCCCCCCATTAAAGGGGTAGTTCTCCCAAAAATTACCTATTTCCCTATACACACCCCATGAAGCCTTGAATTCATGGAGATTTTTTTTGTTTTTGTCACATTCCTAAGTCATTTGATGACCAGTGGAGTCTCCGGTTTAGGACACTCCACCGTAGAAGACTCAAAGAGACTCAAAGATTCTCCTATTGACCGATGACCCGGTCATCAAATTATCGGCTTAGGAATGCCACAAAAACTAAAAGATCTCCATGAATTAAAGGCTTCATGGGGTGTGTAATTGATAGAAATTAAGTTTTTTTTTGGGTGAACCAATCCTTTAAGACCTGAGGCCATGTACGTTGATTACTGTACCCATTTTATTGTTTGTTATAATGTGCTTTGTTTATTTGTAGTTTTTTGTAAAAAAAAATCAGACCTCTTTGTTTCACTGCTTGACATAATTGTAATTTTTATTTTTTTGTCTGAAAAAATAATAAAGAGATTTGTATAAAAAAAAAAAATTCAAAATTGTTCATACATTTTCAAACACTTTCAAGATTTTCCAAAAATGTTCAAAAAGTGTTAAAAAATATAAATAAATATAAATATAAAAAAATAAAACTTTGTGCAGTGCTGCAAGCAGCTTGTACATCTGCTATTTTTGAATAGCCAACAGTAAAATCTAAAATGACACAGATGCTTTCCCGGTTTTAATGTGTTAACACAGTAAAACCTGCAGTGTTAATGTAACTGTGAGAGCGTATACGTACAAGTGTAACCAAATGGACCCTCCCGTTTGGTTATACATTTGTACGCTCTCAGAGTTATGAATGGATATTTTAATGCTGAGGATTTTTACTAGTGTAGTTCCTTGAGGAACAAGAAGAGCCTAAAAAGCCCTGTTTGGTGGCCCCTAGAGGCTGTGCTGCTCCCTACACCACCAGACCTCAGTGGTTTGAACCACGCACGCACGCACGCACGCAGACACGCAGACACACACACACACACACACACACACACACACACACACACACACACACACACACACTGTAGATGTTCCTCCCGGCTCTAATGTCTCTAAATAATAGATCAATATATCAATAATAAATCGACGCACAGAAACAAATTGATGCGACGACGCCCACAATAGCTCAAATCTACCCTAAATGGAATAGCGATGAGCAGGGTTGCCAACTGTCCCTTAAATATACGGGATCATCCCTTATTTGGAAACTAAAAGACGTGTCCCTTATTGCAGTGGTTCTCAAACTTTTTCATGTCAAGGACCCCCAAAATGATATGTATTTGGCCGCAGACCCCCATCTAAAAATATTTTGTTCCAGGGACCCCCAGAAGCAAAGATTTGAGTTACAAATGTTTGCTTTAAAAAATATATATATTCAAAGATTTTCACACATTTTCACGATTTTTCAAAAATAGCAGATCTACAAGCTCATATGATGAGCTTGTATATCTGCTATTTTTGAATAGCCAAAGTGTAAAAGGTCATAATTATTCTGATGCTATATTTACACAATTTGCTGGGTACCCCCTGGAACCCCCTCAAGTACCCCTGGGGGTCCCCGGACCCCACTTTGAGAACCAAGGCCCTTATTGAACTGATAAAAGGACATCAATGACACACATCTTACAACAGCTCCTATATTTGTTCATGATACTGACATGATGCAGACTGACTAGCCCTATTTAATACTTTGTCAAACAACAATAGCAGATCTAGTTGTGAGCTGTTATTTTGTCTATAAAACAAAAATTAAGGGGAGGGAAAGATTGTCAGAAAAATTACATTTAGTACACTTATAAATGGATAAATGACCCACTCGGGCCCCTAGACTCTGGGTCATATGTTATAGAGGCACTTTATCTATTTTGCATTTAACTCTTTTTTGAAAGGCACAATAAGTTTATTATTATAATTATTATAAATATTATGATGATGATGATTATTATTATTATTACTAGTAGTAGTAGTAGTAGTAGTAGTAGTAGTAGTACAATATGTCAAAACACGTTAAAATACTACTACTACTACTACATATGCCAAAACCCATTAAAATACTGTAGGTGTATACATACTGTCTAAGCTACTACTACTACTAGGTGAATCATGGAGTTCACCTTGCCCCCCTCCCCGTTTATGACACAATGATGTGTTGCTGATCTCCTCCATGGATGACTCAACATCCAGTCAACTCCCCTCTCAGCGCAAACATCTTTTATTAACCGTCCAATTCAAAGTAAGTGTGACGTCCTTCCTGATGACGCTTGTGAGGCAGTTTTTTCCCCTTTTTTTGGGGGGGGGGGACGAGATGCTGTTGGATTGTCCATAGATTGCTCACCTCTATCCGGTTTACAGAAATGGGTTGAATGAATTTTCAATGATTTTGTGTGTTTCACAACAATGGCTTTTGAAAGGTTATTCGGAATGAAGTTACGAGCGCCCACAGCACAGCTGTATATGAACCTGGGATGAGCCGACGGTTATTGTGACGTTGTTTGTTATTTGCAACAGCACAAATGTAAATATACTGTATTGTGATTGCAGTGAAAGTGCTATGGCTACGTTTGAATCTCTTCTGGGGGTCCCTGGCTGACACAAAACCTTTTCAGATGTTTGTCCGCGGCCAAAAACATATCAATTTGGGGGTCCTTATCGCACGAAGAGGATTGGAGAACCACTGCTCTAAACCTATTGAACTACTGACCTCGTGTCATATCACACCACACCACAACCAACACAGGGTTTGATTCTTCTCTAATGTTAAGGTGATATTCTATACCAGAATCGTATTCCATCTGCATTCTGTCTTCAATTTCAAGGAATACATCTGAATAAAGAACAAACAACACTACCCAGAGAAGGCTGCCAAATCTATTTCAGAGAAAAAACACAGAACGGCAAAGTTTAATCTACTCTCATGCCTGAATTACTGTATACTTGCCATGATATACTTGCTGGTATCAGAAATAGTTGATCTACAGGCTCACAACATGTGTTGTAGAGCTGCGAGACACGACGCGCGACAAAGTCTAGATCTTGTCGAGGACATGGTCCCAGTGGTGGAAGAAGTACTCACATGTTTTACTTAGTTAAAAGTATCAATACTGCAATATAGAAATACTCTGTTACAAGTGCAAGTCCTGCATTCAAAATGTACTTGAGTAAAAGTACAAAAGTATTAGCATCAAAATATACTTAAAGTACCAAAAGTAATGTCCGATTTCACAAGTTTTCAAATGTATGTATAAAATGTGTATGTATAAAATGTGTAATTTCAATTCCTTTCAAATGCGTTTGATGCATTTGAAATACAAGCTCACATTGTGAGCTTGCCGATCGGCTATTTTAAAATGGCCGAAATGTATATAGGGCTGAAGTGGTTAATGTATGTTTTGTAATGATAATCAAAATCTACAAAGTAACTAGTAACTAAAGTTTTCAAATAATTGTAGTGGAGTACAATATTTGCCTCATCTAACGCACTTTAGTAAGTAAAAGTACCTCAAAATTGCACTGAAGTACAGTAGGCCTACTTGAGTAAATGTAATTAGTTACTTTACTTTCCACCACTGCATAGTCCTACGCCAATGGTTCTCAACCTTTTCGGGATCAGGGCCCACTTGAACGTTTCAAAAGCTTTTGCGGCCCGCCCCACACCCAGTCTGACTTAACCCTTTAAGACTGGGAACGCATCTGTGTCATTTTAAGATTTCTTTGGCTCTAAAAATAGCAGATATACAAGCTCATAGCGCGGCACCAAGTGCCGCGCTACGAGCTTGTAGATCTGCTATTTTTTTTTGTTATCGTGAAAATGTGTGCAAATCTTTAGTTGGAATATATATATACTTTTTTAAAGCGAAAGTTTTTAACTCAAATCTTTGCATCTGGGGATTTTACAAATGTCTTCTAAATCCTAACAGTTTTTTTTCCTAATTTATTTTCTCTTTTTTTTTTCTTATGTTGCTATATTTTCAATGGTTTTCAAACTTTTTTCATGTCAAGGACCCCCAAAATAATATGTATTTGTCCCCGGACCCCCTCCCATCTAAAAATATTTTGTTCCAGGGACCCCCAGAAGCAAAGATTTGAGTTAAAAATGATTTGCAAACATTTTCACAATTCTTCCAAAAAATTGCAGATCTACAAGCTCATAGCGCGGCACTCGGTGCCGCGCTATGAGCTTGTATATCTGCTATTTTTATATAGCCAAAGAAATCTTAAAATGACACATATGCGTTCCCTTCCCGGCCTTAAAGGGTTAACCCATGCAGCAGCCCATAGTGTTAAGTGATCAGATGGGTGGGTGAGCATGTTTATTTTAATGATCAATCAATCCATTGTGTTCAATGGAACTAACATATAGTATACTTGAAGTTTACGAGCTTGTACATCTGCTATTTTTGAAAATATTTGAAAAATATCTAAAATGTTTGGAGCATTTTGAATATTTTTTTTTTCTTTTCTTACATAAATCTTCTCTTCTGGGGGTCTCCCTGGCACAAATACATATCAATTTTGGGGGTCCTTAGCACGAAAAAGTTTGAGAATCTCCATCCTATACACCAGTGGTTCTCAACCAGTGGTCCGGGGACCACCAGTGGTCATTGGGGGGGTTCCAGGAGGTCCCCAGCTAAATGATGGAGATTTGGTAACCAAATGGACCCTTATAGATCTTTAACTCTTGAGAGGGTAAGATGAAACCTTACGGGTCCATTTGTTATTTTGGCCTGTTATCTCTCCTATGGCACCACATCAATACAGAATGGAGTTGTGGACAAAATCGTATCCAACGATAACAAAATATTCTAAGTCTTGGGTCTGAGAGTCTAAATCTCATCAAACAGCCGAGTTAATAATGGACACTGACATGAAGAGGGTTGAAAACCACTGCCATACGCTATCGTCCTCTTGTCATTTCCCTGGAAGCTGCCCATGGAATAAAAGGCTATTCTGGTGAGCAGAGTAGAGTTAGAGTACGTAAGCACAAGGAGCGGTTACACCCACGTCTCTCATGCTGTCCTCCTCTACGGAGAGGGAAGAGACGTCTGTGTTTCAAAAATGTTTATCTCTTCCTCTTCCCCTCCCCTCTTCCTGCCATTCAGAAGATGAAGGGAGAAAATAAAAAGAAAAAGAACCCAGACCCAGGCCAGCCATGAGGGGAAAAATAGATTTGTAAAAGTTTGAACAAACAAACGGTCAGGGAGCTCTATTTATGGCAAATGCTTCACATTCCACGCGTCACAGACAGTTTGTGGTGTTTCTGGCTTGCATTGTTGGCTGTGTCGGTGCACAGGATACGGAGGACAAACGTCTCTTTCTTTCCGTCTGTCCGTCCATTTCTGTCCCCCCCCCCCTCCCCGATGTAATTCACAGTGTTTTAATTGCAGTACTGGCTTATACTGTGGGAGCAGGTAGGGCTAACGAGAGGTTCCCAGTTTGATTCCCTGCTCCTCCTTGGCTTTGTGTTGAATTGAGCAAGACACTGACTGAACACACACGTGGTCCACGTTGGCATCGCAATACAGTCTGCGTAGAAACGGGGAGATGCTAAAGTCCTATAGTGACTAAAGGGCAGTTCACACCTGTATCATGTCTCATATCACTATTATGGTTTATCATGTCAGTATCATGGTCAGTATCATGGTCAGT
Organism: Gymnoscopelus microlampas; assembly: GCF_963454915.1. Classification (NCBI taxonomy): domain Eukaryota; kingdom Metazoa; phylum Chordata; class Actinopteri; order Myctophiformes; family Myctophidae; genus Gymnoscopelus; species Gymnoscopelus microlampas. Next base: position 45,695,573 of record NC_139949.1, on the reverse strand, counting down.
ATCATGGTCAGTATCGTTGTCAGTATCATGGTCAGTATCACGTCAGTATCATGGTCAGTATCATGTCAGTATCATGTCAGTATCATGGTCAGTATCATGGTCAGTATCATGTCAGCATCATGGTCAGTATCGTGTCAGTATCGTGTCAGTGTCATGGTCAGTATCATGGTCACTATCATGTCTGTATCATGTCAGTATCATGGTCAGTATCATGTCAGTATCATGGTCAGTATCATGGTCAGTATCATGTCAGTATCATGTCTGTATCATGGTCAGTATCATGGTCAGTATCATGGTCAGTATCATGTCAGCATCATGGTCAGTATCATGTCAGTATCATGTCAGTGTCATGGTCAGTGTCATGGTCAGTATCATGGTCAGTATCATGTCTGTATCATGTCAGTATCATGGTCAGTATCATGTCAGTATCATGGTCAGTATCATGGTCAGTATCATGTCAGTATCATGTCTGTATCATGGTCAGTATCATGGTCAGTATCATGGTCAGTATCATGGTCAGTATCATGTCAGTATCATGGTCATTGGTCAGTATCATGTCAGTGTCATGTCTGTATCATGTCAGTGTCATGGTCAGTATCATGTGACATAATACCGACATGATACTGACCATGATATGGGGATACACTGACGGTGACTGACCAGTAACATATATAGAAACTTAAGGAGTTAGGAGTTGCCTTGCTCAGAGACACATAGTACACAGTCTGATTACCAGACGACCTCTCTACCCACTCAACAATGGCCATCCCAAGGGTTGGCCGGCTCTCTCTCTGCCAATCTGACCCGCCCCCCACCCCCGTCTCTTCCACAATACCACCCTCTCATTCACTTTTTTTCTTCTCTCTCTTCCTCTTCTTCCCGTTTTTTTAAACAGCATCCTCTTCCTTCTTTTTCTTTCTGTGGTTTCGGGCCGGAGGAGCGGGCTATAATTGTCCCCTGTCTGACGGGAATGTCTGAAGGCAAAACCCCGCCTTTTGAAGTGGTCTATTGTCCCAGCCACTGTAGGCGAGAGGGAGGGAGGGAGGGAGGGAGGGACTGGGGGAAGGGGGGAGGGTTGATCAAGGATCAAGGGGGTCCAGAAAGAGAGAGAGTGAAAAAGTAATAACCAGAGACCACGTCTTTCGTGTCTTGAGTGTCAGTCACCTCCCTACCGAGTCTGTTTGGTCACAAATGCCACACGCACACACACACACGCGCACAAATACACACGCGCATGCTCGCACGCACACACAAATACACACACACACACACACACACACACACACACACACACACACACACACACACACACACACACACACACACACACACACACACACACACACACACGGACACACACAGATGCTTTATTGCCGATAATGAGTGAATTCCACCATGTGGCTTGGAGTTTTGCAGCCCTAACAACTGCTGCTCTCAACTCAACTCAAACGTTTTATTTATAAAGCATTTTTTAGAAACGACCAAAGTCGACCAAAGTGCTGTACAAGGTCAAATAACACATAATAAATCAAAACAAACAAATTAAACAAGAATGAGAGAAGACTGGAAAAGACTCAGAGCATCACTCATGTCCTGCTCTGACATGTGTGGGCTGGGGTAGTCTACTCTTGAGTTTTGCTGCTCTCAGACGTCCAGGTTGACTGCAGCGCCAGGCTCAGGCTCACAGTGCAGCTTTAGGTGTGATTTATAAGGCGCAGGGCTCCAGGCACGCGTCACTCCACATTGTTTCACAACCAGCCAACCAGCCTGTCACACAGACTCAAGCTGTGTTTTCACTATACAGTGCCAGCAGCGGTACAGTGCTCATTGCACGCGGTACCACGTCCCGCCCGCCATGTCTTTTGAGCAGGAGAACGCGCACGGCCGCACGCACGAACGCGCAAGCACATGCACGGATGTGCACGGCACTCGTGTGCACGCGAGAATGCGTTCCACTTGATTCGTGCCCACCTCGCTACTTTGCATAACAGTAGGTCAGGTGTGTTCAAATACTGTACATTACATTACATCACATTACAGTCATTTAGCAGACGCTTTTATCCAAAGCGACTTACAATAAGTGCATTCAACATAGGTAGGGAACGAAACTACTAATCACCAGAAGCATTTAACTGCGTTCTCTTCTAAAACAAGCAACCAAGAGTATACCTAGTGCTAAAGTAAAAGTGAAGTATATCAGCTACCTACCTTCATAAACAGATGAGACAAAATAGGAAAATCAACTGAGCAAGAGCTAAAACAAATAAGTGTATCAAATATACAAGATCAAATAAAACAGTAAAACAAGAGTTTGTACAACTAGTTAACAACAAGTAGGCATGGCAAAGAGGAAGGGTAGTGTTTCCTGAAGAGGTGGGTTTATAGCCTGCGGCGAAAGATGGGCAGTGACTCTGCTGTCCTGACATCAGTGGGGAGTTCATTCCACCACTGTGGGGCCAGAACAGAAAAAAGTCGTGACCGTGTAGATCGTCCAGAAGGACCCTTGAGCGACGAGGCAATCAGTCGCCCCGAGGTGGCCGGCAGACTGTACGTCCACACATACACAGTATAAATACAGGGGTGTACTGGAGGCGTTGCACATGTGTACCCATGAGATGGTCTACCTCGCAAATCGATCAAAAACTACCATTCAACCCTTTTACCGAAGCTTACAAAAGCTGCCGAGTGTCAACAGTGTGAATTAACCAACCCCGTAAAATTGACGATTGACTCGGCATGGTTCTCATCTGCGGACCATGTTCACGTGCAACGTTTTTGGGCTGAACAATGTTATCACTGTAAGTTTCTGCAAAACGTACAGTGACACTTTCTCCCTGGTGACAAGGCTGGAATTAACATAGGAATGACCCTATGTGTCATGGCACGTTATACTCGCATGAGAGGTGACTGTAAGCATGCAAGTTTTCCATCTGCAGGCTTGCGCACACATGCTAACGTAACTTTAATCCATCGAAAGAACAAGGGAGAAGCGAACGGTTTTGTCATTCTTTTTTTATCAGGGGTTCTTGGATAATTCAGACCGCTGCAATTTTTCTCTGCATTATAAATGCATTATGCTTCATCGTACGATGTAAATATCCGATATACAAACAAGCCAGTGTGGGCTAGTTGAACGGCTAATATAAAACAAGCTTAAAACTACAATTTACAGGGATGCAGGACGAGAGGAGATCTCTACGTTTTTAGTTATTTTCTGAGTCTCTTCTGAAAACCGTCTCTCCCCTCCCACTGTTTTCTTTTTTCCTTGTCTGTGTAATTTTACCGAAAATGAATACCAAGTAACTGCCCTCTAAAAATAATGCTTCACTCAATATAACAGTGGGAGGGTTGGTCATGATGCCAGGCTACACGAAGCGGATGGGCTTGTGGAAATGTGGTGTGTGTGTGTTTTTTTTGTGTTTTTTGTTTTTCGTTTTGCCCACAGGCCTACATAACCATGGGACGGTCGCTCTGTTCTGTTGGCGTGTATAATTACCACACTGGAAGTAGCGCCGCACAAGCAAAAGTCACTTTACATGGCGAAACAAAGCAAACAGGCCATTCACAAAAAGAGGATGGAAACCAGATATCAGAGTTGGAAGACGTACTCAGTACAACTACTTAAGTAAAAGTAGCAATACCACAATATAAAAATATGCTGTTACAAGTAAAAGTCTTGTATTCTAAATTGTACTTATGAGTAAAATTACAAACACACTGGCATAAAAAGCTGTAAAACTAAAGTTACAAAACTATTTCAACATTTTGTCAATAGACACTAGAGTAAGTCTAAAATAGGGCAACATTGGTTAATGCATGTTTTGTAATAACTAGACCATACCCGTCTGCGCAGCGCATCCGTGGGGGGATATGCGCACATGATCTGGCAACCCGGGAGGCAGTTCGTCCCATAGCTGGGCAGGCCCGTAACCATGGCGACAGTGTTTGACAGAAAAACGCTAATAAGAAGCTGAGATTTGATGAAATTGAAAAACGGGCTTCACAGTTGCGTTCAGATGGTAATGGTCAATGGCTGTGTGCAAAATCAGAGCAATTGGTCCAGCCAGTGAGGAGAACCGGGTGTCTTCACTCACGTACTCACCACCACTACAGAGGTTACTAGAATTATAGTAGGATTATAGTAGGATAATCTAGAACTTGTAGCTGATGTTGTCAAATAATTGTAGTGGAATATAGAGTACTAGAGTTTCGGGGGGCTACGCCCCCCTCAACCCCAGCCGCGCACGGGGCCCAGCGTGGCCGTGTGTATATTGGGGGACCCAAATCGCCGGAGTGAAACTGTGGAAAAGTGTTTTTGAAAAAGGAAAAAATTTGAAGAAATAATATTTGTTATGTTTCAGGGGGTCCACAGGGGGTCCGCGGACCCCCTGATGGTCCACTGACCCCCTGTGGAGTGTTGGGACGCGCGGGGACACCCCTGGAACATTGCGGACCATTTCGGTGTTTTTTTTTTTTTCATGAAGGTGGTTGCTTGTTTCTGGCGCAGGCTGTGCAAACCTGGCAACCCAGCGCATGCTGCCGCACGTTTAAGTGGCGTAGCGTCATGAGGGTCAGTGGGGCCGTGGCGACCCTGTAGTGCGGATGATATGTGGCATAGAGGGGCAGATTGTAAATCCACAGAGGAAACATCCGTGGCCTACCATTGGTTCAGCGATGTGTGCGGTCGCCCTGCGGCCCCTCCTCCTCCACCAATGTGCAGTATTGAGAGCCCTGACGTCACAACAATTGGAGCGATGGGCACTGCACTGTGGTTGGTTAGGGTACACCTAGGGCCCAGGTAGAAGCCAGTTAAAGCCTGCATGGGCAAACCCAGTTAGGACCCGCCTTGGTCCCACATAAACATGGCTAGTTGGGGCCCACCTAAGGGCCAGGTAGAAGCTACTTATAGCCTGCATGGGCATCGCAGTTGGGACTGAAGTGGATGGCGCTGACATTGCTGACATGGGGTCCATATGGTTTAGCCCACCTTGAAACCATATGGGAACTACGCTGGCATGCTGGCTGTAATGCAAACGCTGCATCATACCTGCAGTGTGTAGTTTGATGTTGTGTGTGTAGCAGATATACCTGCAGTGTGTAGATCTATGTCCATAGGAAAGTCAATGCCCAGCAGTGTTTTTTTTCCCCAGCAGAGTTTCTAGTGTCTCTGTGTCTCTCTGGAAGAGGTTGCACATGAACTCTGCAGCCGCACTGAGGCGCTCCAACACAAACACTCTGACATTAAGCTGCTTCACACAACAAACATCAGCACCACGCTGCTGTTTGTCCAAAAGACACAATATCTCCTCTGCCACCGACGTGATGTGTTCATTTATCGACAGCCGTACAGACTCCTTTTGACACATTTTACGTCGTTTATCCAGCTCTCACTGACTCTCCACAGGGGCTGTTATTTTGCTGCGATCAAGTCAACGATGTGAGAGATTAGCTATCACAGACGGACGGACAGGGGGTGAAACATAGTCTTGCGCCATGCCTTTCGGCCTGGCGGAGACAATAAAAAACCGAAAGTAAGGGAAATGGCCATTTCTGCAACAGAAGTAGTCAATAAACTATGCTATGAAAACATGGGCCACATTGGCAAAGAATGTAAGAAAGAGGCAATCATGTAGAAAATAGCCGATCTCCAAGCGTACAAAGCCTCTCAACGTGAGATGTTTCGAGCTTGTAGATCGGCTATTTTCACAATATTTACTTGTGGAACGGAGTCAAACAGAATGGGGGGGTCCCAGATCAAGTACGTGTATTTGGGGGGGGGGGGGGGGGGGGGCGGCGTGAAAGGGTTGATAAACACTGCTCTAATCGGAGCGAAATTATCTGAAATTACTACATGAGCATAATGCAGCGTAACATGCGTTGCACGGGGCGGTCCTGCCATTACGTTAGTTACTGTAGTTGCTGTGGAGCTACATAGTTCTCCAGAAGACACACACAAACATACACCATCTACAATGGACGAACTGAGCAGCAATATAGACATTCACCACACGAACGTGCATTGTTGACAAAGTGATTGCACAGCCGCTGCAGGCATGACAACCAGGTTAGCGTTAGCGACATGGCAGCTATCACAGCGCCCTGTCCGTCGTGCTGCAACTGCCTGTGATGGCTACAGCAGTAACAGCAAGCTGTCTGCGATGCCATTGTCTGGAGACTGCTCTTAGCGTGACACGACCAATGAGAGTGAGCGCTGTAGTTGTTGCTAAGATACGGTGGCGTCTCTGCCCCATAGCTTGTAGATCTCTCACACATGATTGGCGTAGGCTGCGTTGCCAGGTCTGACTTTGTGTGTAAGCAATGGTCGGCTTATTTTTGCGCGCCTTTGGGCTCGTTTGCATTGTGCGCACGGCAGCGCTTGTTTAGCGTACGTCAGCGCGACGTGGCAACGGACGTGGCAACGTGAAAGGTGATTGGCTGGTGAAAAGAAACACCCGACGTTACACCAGAAATGGTGCCTGGAGAAAATGGTGACCAAAAAAAACATTTGGAAAAAAAGGAAAAAAAACCCGCAGCGGCTGGCTGCTGTTGTGGTGATGAGGTCGTGCGCACGGTAAACGGTACGAAGCTGGCTCCCCTTCCGTTTTGTCCGACATTTGGTGAGTAGAATTAATTATGTTGCGCGGTGGAAAAGGTGTAGTGAACAGTGAGATGTCCCCTACGCGAGGCGTAAATTCAGCGCGGCCGCCGTGGCGAGTCAGTAGGCGACATGTGGTCTGGCGGTGCGTTGTTTATTCGATAACAGAGCTGTGGGGTGTCGCCACCGAGGGTGCGGAAGTTGCTCGCCATTTATATAGTTAGATAACTTAATGCAAATGCTCAAGTAAAGTTGTACATAAGTACAGTACTTGTAGTATTTACTTTCCACTAAGGTCAGATACTACATGAACAAGATTAACCCATTAAGACCTGGAACTGTGTCATTTTTAGATTTGAGCTAAAAAGCATTATTTTACACTTTGGGCTATTCAAAAATAGCAGATATACAAGCTCATAGCACGGCACCAAGTGCCGCGCTACGAGCTTGTAGATCTGCTATTTTTGAAAAATCGTGAAAATGTGTGCAAATCTTTGAATATATATATTTTTAAAGCGAACATTTTTAACTCAAATCTTTGCTTCTGGGGGTCCCTGGAATGTATGTGTGTTCACTGTGGTTATGGCTCTTTTTTTCTTTTTTCACACTTTTTGTGGCATAAGACTTTTTTCTAGCTACGTATGGTCAGGTGTCACACTGGATTCACTGTGGTGAAGCTGTCTAATCTGGGCACACACACGCACACACACACACGCACACACACGCACGCACACGCACGCGCACACGCACACGCACACACACGCACACGCACACACACACAGCAACAACAAACTATTATTGACACTACAAAACACGTGTGTACACATACTCACGAGCACCTCGTTTGCTTGTTTGTTCTTGCATTTTGGCTTTTGTTTCCCATTGTAAACGTGGATGCTTTTGTTCACAAAACAGACATGATTAAGGACGTTTCAATGAAGAATGACAGTGTCATAGACAGATCGCCCCATTCCTGAGTTAACCACTTGAACCCCATAGCATCCATAGTCTGGAGCAGTGGTTCTTTTTCAAGTCAAAGACGGACAAATTGATATGTATATGGCCGCGGACCCCCATCTGAAAAGAGTTTGTGCCAGGGACCCCCAGCACCAAAAATGTGAGTTAAAAATATATTCAAACATTGCAGAAATCTTCAAGGTTAAAAAAAAAAAAAAAAGCAGATCTACAAGCTCATAGCGCGGCACGAAGTGATCTGCTATTTCTAAATAGCCAAAGAAAGTATAAAATATATGGTTACAGTGGTTAAAATGATTATTGTGATGCTATTTAACACATTTTGCTGGGGACCCCATGTACTCCCCAAGGACCTCAGACCCCTCTTTGAGAATGGTCTGGAGAGAAAAGAACAAAGAGATTTTGCGTAGATGGAAACAAAGAGTGTACCAAGTACAGTGAAACTCAGGTCTATGTATATAGCAGCGATTCCCAATCTTTTCTGGTTCAAGACCCAGTTGAACATGTTGAACAAAGTATATCCTCTTCATCGGTATCACTACAGAAAACTATTTTCTCAAAGTTTTTGTTCATGTATTAATGTTATATTATCATTCAAATGTTAGTGTTTGGTCAATTATTTGGGGGCCCAGTTGCAATACCCTCACCCCGGCCCACATGTTGAGAATCACTGGAATAGAGGGTCTAAGTGGTTAAATGAGGATGTTACTGTGTAAAAGGAGAGAGAGAGAGAGAGAGAGAGAGAGAGAGAGAGAGAGAGAGAGAGAGAGAGAGAGAGAGAGAGAGAGAGAGAGAGAGAGAAGAGGCCTCTGGCCAGGAAGTGGACTTAAACAGCTTGGCCTCTTCTGGACCGGGGCTGGAGAGAGATACTTTGTTTATCTGTGTGTGTGCGTGTGTGCGCGTGTGTGTGCACGCCTGTGCGCAAGTGTGCACGCGTGCAGTTGTGTTTATGCAGGTTTGTGCCTTGTTTGAGTTTGTGTGCATAGCAGTATTGTGTGTCGTGCGTGTTTGCAGATGTACTTTGGTGCCTGTGTGCGTGCGTGTGTGCGCGTGTGCGTGTGTGTGTGTGTGTGTGTGTGTGTGTGTGTGTGTGTGTGCGTGTGCGTGTGCGTGTGCGTGTGTGTGTGTGTGTGTGTGTGTGTGTGATTGTGTCATCCCCTGGATGAGGTCTGGATGTTCAGTGAATTTGGCAAAGCACAGCACAGAGTGTTACGCAAACTCCAAACTCACCGCAAGCCAGTACTCAATATGTCTCTGCTGCTCCATTGAGCAATCAGCAACACGTTCACTGTCGGGTGAAAACCTCGTAGGTCCAAATCTGTTACTTTTCAGTAAATCGCCGCAAAAATTGTTAATTGTAAATTAACACCCTACTTGATCATACTACAGCGTCACACAAAAGCATCAAAAGTAGCAGATCTACAAGCTCAAAAAGCGGCGAGTAGCGACACGTTTCAGGCTTGTCTATCTGCCGCTTTTGCTATTTTTGAATTTGAATCCTGAAAAGTAACAGTTTTGGACATATGAGGTTTCCACCAGACGAAATGGAAAAAAAGAACCGGCATGCGTTGCGTTCCAATGGATCCAATGTAGTTATTATTTAATCTCAAGCTCTTGTTAATTGATTGATTGAGTACTTTATTAGTCAGAAATGTTAACAGCACATGGTACAGTCAGACATTAAGGCTAAAAGGATAACTATGTATTCAATTCATCAACATAGCATAAAAGATTTACACAATAATACATGCCAACAACAAATACAAACACTATATTATGTACCTAGGAGACAGGAACATTACATGTACATCCCCATGTGGTCTTCTGATAAATGTTTTTTTCAGGCCAATTGTTAAAGAAACCAGTGATACACATCATTTAATGCAGTGGTTCTCAAACTTTTTCATGTCAAGGACCCCCAAATTGACACTTATTAGCCCGCGGACCCCCATTTGAAAAGATATGCCCAGGACCCCCATAAGAGAAGATCTTTATGTCTCTAGTGATTTTCAACCATTTTAATTTGAAGGACCCACAGTTTGACATGCATTTGGCTGCGGACCCCCATTTAATGGCATTTCTATCTCTGGGACCCCAATTTATATTGAAAAAATCAATGTTAAATTAACTCTGAGAGTGTACAAATGGAACCAAATGGACCCGTTAGGGTCCATTTGGTTCCATTTGTACGCTTTCAGAGTTACAGACCCCTAAGGGTCCATTTGGTTCCTATCCATCATTTAGCTGGGGACCCCCTGGAACCCCCTCAAGTACCCCTGGGGGTCCCCGGACCCCACTTTGAGAACCAATGATTTAATGGATGGTGTCAGAGCATTCCACATTTTGTTGAGTAGTAGAATGAGAATTTTCCCATGTTTGTTCTAATTTTGGGTTATACCAGATCATAGTCGCTTCCCCTAATACTTGTAGGCTAATTGGTTCAATATTCATAACACCCACACTGACACACTTAAACACTTTGACTTTCCCTTTCAAAATGTTTCGAAAATAGCTATTTTCGCTACTTCGGCGCGACACTCTTGTACGTCGAAGTATGGCATTCGTTTCCAAAGAAAACACAAGACGTTGAAATTCGGAGAATGAGCCGGGGCGCCTGATGGAGGGGAAAGGAACTGGTTGGAATAACGTGTTCCTTCCACGCGCTACGTCCTACCAGGGAAACTCCCCCCTGTCAGGCGACAAGGAGGCCAGTTGGCTCTCATGCATTGAAGGAGGCATGAGCTCGGCTCTGGGCTCCCTAGGCTGGCAGGGGGGAGTGTAGCGCCCAGGATCACTTAGACAATGGGCACTGGGTGAAAAAAGGTTGCAAAATCGTGGGATAGAAAAAAATATATTGAAAAAAAAACAGAAATGCGGATAATGGAGATACAAGGTTTCTGCCCCGACAACGACGATTGTAGGTAATGTTAGTTCAACTCCCAAAGTCAGAGAGGACAGCAGAGGAATGGGAACACACAGGGTTAATGACCTGTATAGGGTTCACTCTAGTTCACGCAGATCTATATCGGGTTTCATTTCCTCTGCGCTGGAATTTGTCCAGCATCCCGGAGTACAACTCATTTAAAGGGGAACGCTGTTCAATTTAAGCGTTCCTGTGTTGCTCTTATGGTCTGGGGGGGGGGGGGAGTCAAATGCAGTCAAAATGACTCTCTGGCAATGGCAGAAAGCAGAGAGAGCAGAAAGCTATATAAGACTTAATGCCGCTGGTGATGTTATCAGGAGGTGCATTATGGAGCTGCTCCCATAGACATGGAACCCAGAGGAACGCTCATAAAGGTGAACATGAGAGCAAAGCGGTAATTATTTGCAAACAATAAGACTGACATTTCAATGCTATATAGGCTACTACTTCTTCCTCAGAGTCATGACTCTGAGAGGAAGATGCAGTTGCATCGAAATGTCAGTCGTATTATCAACCCATTGAGACCTGAAGCCGATTCTACATGTCTCCTAAATCTCAACAGTATTCTTAAAAACGTATGTTTCTGTATCAGTGGTGCTCCATCTTTTTCATGTCAAGGATCCCCAAAATGATATGTGTTTGGCCGCGGACCCCCATCTCAAAATTTGTTGTTCCAGGGACCCCCAGATGCAAAGATTTGAGTTAAAAATGTTTGCTTTAAAACAGTATATATTCAAAGATTTGCACCAATTTTCACAATTTTTCAAAAATAGCAGATCTACAAGCTCGTAGCGCGGCACTCGGTGCCGCGCTATGAGCTTGTATATCTGCTGTTTTTGAATAGCCAAAGTGTAAAATAATGCTTTTTAGCTCAAATCAAAAAATGACTCAATGGGTTAAAGGCCTTCATTTGTCCACGCTGCTCCAGTGTGTTCTTCCTTTGATGCTGTTGTGTCCCACTCCTGTGACACACCGGACCGGCCATTACCTGCATGGCTGAGGCGTGGGAGAACTCCTTTTCTTTTTCAGTATTTGCAAAATGTAAGCCTGCCTTGCCAGATTGGTTGAACCCCAATAAGAGCACATTAGGGTTTTAAGCCCTATAATGTGTTATTATGCACAAGCTAAAAGAGAGGAGTTGTTTTCTATTTAATTTTTCATAGTGCCTTTATTATTTTTGCATTCCATATTCCATTATCAGCTATGCCAAACCGTTGTTTTTTTGCAAAACAGTAGGCTACATACAGTAGTTGTGACTTGTCTATGACTTGGACTCGTGGCACATCCAGACCAGACCCCTCATGGTGCTTACGTTTATCATACTAACATTTCCTTCTAGCTGGAAACCCTGTATCCTACAGCAGGGTGTGTGTGTGTTTTTGTTAGAAACAGCATTTTCCTACATTTGACTTTGTCCATGTGTCCGTATGTCCGTCCGTCCGTATGTCCGTCCGTATGTCCGTCCGTATGATTGGTCAAGCTTCACGTGACACGTGACAATATGTTGTCACGTGTCACGTGACAACATATTGTTGCTGATTGCAACACAAGGATGCAACCAGTTACACTTTCAAAGGCACCACTCTCTTCACACTGGGTGTGATTTTTATATTTACACACAACCAATACAAATGGGTCTGTTACCCAAAAATGGATCCCGATCCATTGTTTGGGAACCATTGCATACAGTACAGTATTGATAAGTCCTGGACACAAAGAGGAAGTGAGCGTCACAATAAAAGCATGTGTCACATAGATGCTCGAGTGCTGTAGGCAGACTTGTGAGCTTGTTACTGTCTGAATGCTTCTCTGCTAGCATGTCATGCTACAGTTGCGCACTTCAGGCCTGTTTGTCATCTGCGTTGAACAAGGGTCTTCCTCAACGCAGAAGACTGGGTTGTCTTCCTGACAGCTCCGGACAGAAGCAAACAATGATATTATAACATTAATATTTCAAAAGCGAATGTAAAACAAAAATTGACATAAATATAAAAAAAGGCAATTTTTTCATAGTGATACCGATAACTTAAAGTATAATACGATAGTTCCATTGATCCAAGCCAGAAAACACAATCGATTCATTGATCATTAAAACAAACGTGCTCTGAAAATGCAAGCGCCCACCCATCTGACTACTTAACACGGCAGCCATTCGGCTTTTCAAGTGGCCCCTGATCCAGAAAAGGTTGGGAGCCACTGCTTCAATATTAATTGGCATTTGCCATGTTGTCCTGCAGTAGCCTACCGCAGTGGTTCTCAACCTGGGACACCGGGGTCCCAACATGATTTTGGGGGGTCCCCAGATGACGGTAAAGTGACAATTTAAGGGCTTTCTAATACCTAGAAAAAAGAAAGAAAGAAAAGAAAAAAAGACCATTTATACTGCATGAAAAGTAATCTACAAACTATACTATAAAAACTGAACAAACATTGGCCAAATTGTCAAATGATATAAAGAAGAGGCAGAAATTGTGAAAATAGCCGATGTACAATGCCTCAACTCCTAATATTCCAAATGCTTGTCAGGGTGGGGGGTCCCCAGTTCAAATACGATTATTTTTGGGGGTCACGGCCTGAAAAGGTTGAGAACCACTGGAATACCGTACAGCTGGTATACATGGCCGAAATCCCAGCCGTTTCCATTGGTCAAGTCGTGTTTGAAGTTGGGATTGCACAACCGGACCTAAAGAATTGTTTGTAAAAGGCTATCGGACGGCAGGTCTGACCAGCGGGGCCGTAAAGGTCATCAGTGTATCGATCTGGAGTGCATCCTGTGTCTCGCTTACGTGGGTAATGTAATGACAGGATGCCCTGCCTCTTTCCCAGGTTGCAGAGGCAATCTGGTGACTGGAAGGTTGCCAGTTCCAATCCCCCCCCCCCCCACACACACACACACTCACACACACACACACACACACACACACACACACACACACACACACACACACACACACACACACACACAACCATCAGCTGGGAAATTCTGGGCGGGGAAGGTTGAACAAGTTACTGCTCAGAGTGCCCTTGAGCGGGGCACTTAAAGGTACAGTAAGTGTTTTTTTTTGGTTTGTTGTTAATCCATTAAAGCCGGGAAAGAATTAGAACATTGGTTTAGAACAGTGCAGTGGTTCTCAAAAATAGCAGATGTACAAGCTGCGAGCTTGTACATCTGCTGTTTTTGAAAATGTTAAAAAAGTATTGAAATGTTTGAATTAATTTTTTCTCAGAAGTCTCTTCTGGGGGTCCCTGGCACAAAGCATTTTCAGATGGGGGTCTGTGGCCATGTAGATATATATAATTGTCAAATTGGGGGTCCTTGACACGTTTTTTTTTGGAGAATGACTGTTCTGATAGTAATCATGTTAGTTCAGTTAGTGGAGTCTCCCTGTCTCTCCAGCTCTTTAGCAAACAGAACACGCATTTTCAGGTCGGAAGTTCGGAACACTCATTTATCCAATCAGAAGAGAGAACTCTAAAACTAGAAGTGATATAAACACATAGTAGAAATGAGCAGACACCGTTGGAACTGAAGCTGATAAATGGGTACTCTCTTTTGATTGGCTGGAATTGGCAACCCACCCGGAAATGCATTTTCTGTTTATTAAAGAGCTGGAGAGACGGGGAGACCCCTGTTACTTAACAATGACTCTACAGCAACAATCGCTATCAGAAGAGCTTTAACTTTTTAACAAAACGTGTTCACAACAAAGTAATCAACAAACTATACTATAAAAACTGGTCAAACATTGGCCAAATTGTCAACAACAAAAAAAGAGCCAACAATTGTAAAAATAGCCGATCTACAAGCACAAGCAAATCAAAATACCAAAACAATCAACAAACTGTAAACTACTATAAAAACTGGTAAAACATTGACTAAATTGTTAAATAATATAATAATACTACATTTTGAAAATAGCAGATCTACTAGTGAGCTAGTAGATCGGCTATTTTCAAAATATTTATCTGCGGAATCGAGTCAAACTAAATGTCATGCCTCAACTCCTACAATTCCAAGTGCTTATCAGGATGAGTGGTCCCCAGTCCAAATAGGATTATTTTTGGGGGTCCCCAGTCCAAATGATTATTTTGGGGGGTCGCTGCCTGAAAAGGTTGAGACTCAGTGCTCTAGACGACCCCTGCTGCATCTTGCAAGAGCGTGATGATGTGTTGCAGTAGATGAAGAACATCATGCATGCTGGGCAAAGCCCTCTCCTAAATAAACAGAGGCTGAAATGTCCTCTCCGCTAACAACTGACTTGGGTGAATATGTTCAAATAGCCATAAAACACCATGGGAACGCACTTCCCCTGTGTGTGTGTGTGTGTGTGTGTGTGTGTGTGTGTGTGTGTGTGTGTGTGTGTGTGTGTGTGTGTGTGTGTGTGTGTGTGTGTGTGTGTGTGTGTGTGTGTGTGTGTTATTACTTCGGAAACATTCTCTCTTTCTCTTGCTTCTCTCTGGGGAGGCGAGGCAACGCGTGCACGCACGCA